>NC_062577.1:11213452-11526904 GCF_022837055.1 Prionailurus viverrinus
CAGGATGATTGGTAAGGGGCATTCCACACATCCAAGGGGGGGAAGGCGGGGAGGATTTCAACTCCGCATCCCAGGAGGGAGACATGTGAAAGGAACATTGTCTGCATCCCCACACTCACCTCACTCCTCCACGTAGAAGAAGAGAATGAGCCGATGGGTGAGTCTGGGAGACGGAACAGAGCCTTCCCTTCTCCTGTGGACAGGTGGGCCTCTGTAACTCCTTTCCACAAAGTCAAGAGAGACACTTGCACAGGGGAACACAGCTCTAGGGAGCAAAGCTCAGGACTTGGAAGGTGCCCTGTGCAAATCAGAATTAGACACACCTTCTCCAAGTGGATGGAGCCCAGGGCAAGGGCCACAGGGACATTGTTGAGCCCTGTTTTCTCACCCCTTGATGGAACCACTCTTTTTTGGCCTCTGAATTATCAAGGTCTGTTAATTCCCTAATAAATAGCCCCTCAGCTTTAGTGAAATCTATCAGACAATCTCTTTGATTAAAACTTTTGAGGAGACACTGACGATCTATCACCAGTGTGGTCCTATACGTTCTTTTCCTTAATTCCCTATCTGCTGACAATATCACAAGAGAAAAGTGTTGTGGGGTGTGTTGTTCTAAAATATACATGCTGAATTTCCATTTTTCCTGTCCATCACAACCAAACGTGCAGTAGTTAATGCAGACAACAATCATGCCTCCAGCTTTGCTTTGGGAAAAATGACTAAAAAGATAAGAACGCACCAAAAAACGTGCCAAGTGTGAGCCACACTAGAAGTGCTGGAAGAATGTCAGAAAAAGTGGGAGGGTCCAAGAAGTCCTCACAGATGTGTGAGGAATAAGTAGCATTTTTGTAGGTTATAGGAAGGGAAGAAATTCCAAATGACTGAACGGCATGAAGACAGTGAAAAAAGTCTGGCTTGCCTAGAGCATAGAAGACTGGAGACTTGGCACAGAAGGTGGGCCTGACAGCCAGGCAGACCCTAGGTGTATATATGCCATGCTGAGCCCCTTCAGGGCCGAGGCTATTTAACTCATCCCTTTGTCTTTAACGGCCCCAATAGAGTGCTTTGCATACAGCAGCAGACTATTAAATATTTGTTGCATGAAAAAGCAAATGTGTGAAATTACATTTATTCAGGCTTAGCTGAGTCAGGAGGCCTGACAAACTGGCCAGCAGATGGAGCAGGAAGGGGGTCAAACTGGGAAGTTTTCACATGACTTATCGTTTCTTGCTGGATGAGCTCATCAGATGAGTCAAAAACCATTTTCCCAATGTTCCTGTACAGTCAGATGGCAAATGCAAATCTTACTTGCTTCCAACAACTTAAAAAAAAAAAAAAAAAAAAAAAAACAAAGGCACCTGGGTGGCTCAGTTTGTTGAGCATCTGACTCTTGATTTCTGCCCAGGTCATGATCTCAGGAGATTGAACCCCACAGCTCAAAAGCGGATTCTCTTTCTCCCTCACTCTCGGCCCCTCCCCCCCATGCTCTCTTTCACTCACTCTCTCTCTCTCTCTCTCTCTCTTTCAAAATAAATAAATAAACATTTAAAAATAATAAAGAAAAGAAAAGAAAAAAACAGTTTTCACAAAAATAAAGCATGTTCATTTTAGAGAATTTGGAACCCAAAAGTATGTAATAAAGACAATTGAAGTCTATGTAATCTCGGTAATTAATAATGCAATATTATAGCAAGAATATTTTCTCATGTCATTAAAGATTCATTTAAAGTATGTTTTTTGATTTTTTTTAATTTGTTTCATCTTTATTTATTTTTGAGAGAGAGAGAGACAGAATGCGAGTGGGGGAGGAACAGAGAGAGGGAGACAGAATCCGAAGCAGGCTCCAGACTCCGAGCCTTCAGCACAGAGCCCGATGCAGAGCTTGAACTCACAAACCGTGACATCATGACCTGAGCCGAAGTCAGATGCTTAACTGACTGAGCCACCCAGGAGCCCCTAAGGTATGTTTTTTACTGATGCAATGTTTTATTAATGCATAATCAAACTATTGGCTATTTTTTAAATCGTTCCTTTATTATTGAACAGATAGTTTCCAAACATTCACTACACTCATATAAATGTCTCTTTAAATATATCTGTAGTGATTTCTATATTCGAGTCTTAAAAATCATCTTGCGGGGCGCCTGGGTGGCGCAGTCGGTTAAGCGTCCGACTTCAGCCAGGTCACGATCTCGCGGCCCGTGAGTTCGGGCCCCGCGTCAGGCTCTGGGCTGATGGCTCAGAGCCTGGAGCCTGTTTCCGATTCTGTGTCTCCCTCTCTCTCTGCCCCTCCCCCGTTCATGCTCTGTCTCTCTCTGTCCCAAAAATAAATAAATGTTGAAAAAAAAAATTAAAAAAAAAAAATCATCTTGCAAACCCTATTAAAGCATGAAAGAGGGCCAGAAAATATAGAATACCATATTCACGTGGAATAGCTTACCAGTAGAAATCTATAATTCTGGGCATCTGGGTAGCTCAGTCGGTTAAGCAACTGACTCAGGTCATGATCTCACAGGCTCATGACATTGAGCCCCACATCAGGCTCTGCACTGACAATGTAAAGCCTACTTGGGATCCTCTCTCTCCCTCTCTCTCTGCCCCTTTCCTGCTCGTGTGCACTCTCACTCTCTCTCTTTCAAAATAAATAAACAGTTAACAAAAACAAGAAACCTATAGATTCTTCTAAAAATAACATGCTTACTATACATTTTTCGTTCAAATTCCAACACAATTTTGAGAGGAGTGTGACAAACTTGATTCTAAAAATTATAAAGAATAGCTGAGACACAGGGGTGCCTGGGTGGCTCAGTTGGTTAAGCGTCCAACTTCGATTCAGGTCATGATCTCATGGCTCGTGGGTTTGAGTCCCACTTCAGGCTCTGTGCTGACAGCTCAGAGCCTGGAGCCTGTTTCAGAGTCTGTGTCTTCCTCTCTCTCTCTGCCCCTCCCCTGCTCACTCTCTTGTCTTGTCTCTCTCTCTAAAAATAAACATTAGAAAATTTTAAAATAAAAGAATAACTAAGACACAAGTATGTAATGCAATTTTGAAAAAGAAGAACAAAGATGGAGGACCTTTCTTACCAGATATTAAGATATGTCACAAAGCCACAGCAATGAAAGTAATTTACTACTGGCCCAGGAATAGCACATCAATGGAATAAAATAGGGATCCAGAAGCACACCCACATGTACACAGAAATTTTGTATACAATAGCATCTCTAAAAATGAAGAAAAGGTAGACCATTTACCCATTGATGCCAGAAGCACTGTCTTCTCCATGGAGAAAAAGTCAGTTGGAGTTCTACCTGATACCGTATAGAAATGTTGACTGTAATAGATTAGATACCTTAATATTTATTTATTTATTTTGAGACAGAGGAAATGTGAGCAGGGGAGGGACAGAGAGAGAGAGAGGGAGAGAGAGAGAATTTCAAGCAGATTCCATACTTTCAGCACAGAGCCCAATGTGGGGCTCAAAGTCAAGAACCATGAGATCAGGACCTGAGCCAAAATCAAGAATCGTATGGTTAACCGACTGAGCCACCCCATGTGCCCCTAGATTACTTTTTTTTTATTTACATCCAAGTTAGTTAGCATATAGTGCAACAATAATTTCAGAAGTAGATTCTTTAATGCCCCTTACCCATTTAGCCCATCCCCCCTCCCACAACCCCTCCAGTAACCCTCTGTTTGTTCTCCATATTTAAGAGTCTCTTATGTTTTGTCCCCCTCCCTGTTTTTATATTATTTTTGCTTCCCTTCCCTTGTGTTCATCTGTCCTGTGTCTTAAAGTCCTCATATAAGTGAAGTCAGACGATATTTGTCTTTCTCTGACTAATTTCACTCAGCATAATACCCTCTAGTTCCATCCACGTAGTTGCGAATGGCAAGATTTCATTCTTTTTGATTGCCAAGGAATACTCCATTGTGTATATATACCACATCTTCTTTACCCATTCATCCATCAGTGAACATTTGGGCTCTTTTCATACTTTGGCTATTGTTGATAGTGCTGCTATAAACATTGGGGTGTGTGTGCCCCTTCAAAATAGCACACCTGTATCCCTTGGATAAATACCTAGTAGTGCAATTGCTGGGTCATAGGGTAGTTCTATTTTAATTCTTTGAGAGAATTAAATCTTTAATTCTTTAATTCTTTTAAAAAACCTGCATACTGTTTTCCAGACTGGCCACACCAGTTTGCATTCCCACCAGCAGTACCAAAGAGATCCTCTTTCTCTGCATCCTCACCAACATCTGTTGTTGACTGAGTTGTTAATGTTAGCCATTCCGACAGGTGTGAGGTGGTATCTCTTTGTGGTTTTGACTTGTATTTCCCTGATGATGAGTGATATTGAGCATTTTTTCATGTGTTTGTTGGCCATCTGTATGTCTTCTTTGGAGAAGTGTCTATTCATGTCTTTTGCCCATTTCTTCACTGGATTCTTTGTTTTTTGGGTGTTGAGTTTCATAAGTTCTTTATAGATTTTGGATACTAACCTTTTATCTGATACGTCGTTTGCAAATATCTTCTCCCATTCCGTCGGTTGCCTTTTAGTTTTGCTGATTGTTTCCTTCGCTGTGCACAAGCTTTTTATTTTGATGAGGTCCCAGTAGTTCATTTTTGCTTTTGTTTCTCTTGCCTCCGGAGACGTGTTGAGTAAGAAGTTGCTGTGGCCAAGATCAGAGAGGTTTTTGCCTGCTTTCTCCTCCTTCCTATCTTACATTTAGGCCTTTCATCCATTTTGAGTTTATTTTTGTGTACAGTGTAAGAAAATGGTCCAGGTTCATTCTTCTGCATGTCACTGTCCCGTTTTCCCAGCACCACTTGCCGAAGAGACTGTCTTTATTCCATTGGGTATTCTTTCCTGCTTTGTCCCAGATTAGTTGGCCCTACATTTGTGGGTCCATTTCTGGGTTCTCTATTCTGTTTCATTGATCTGAGTGTCTGTTTTTGTGCCAGAGATTAGATACTTTAATCTGAAATGGAAACCAATAAAGATAAGGAAAGTATAGAAGAATATCTCTGTGACCATGAATTGGAGGAATTAGTAAGGAAATCCTCAAAACTACAACCATCAGAGGAGAAATATGTAGATTGAGTGTACAAAAATTGGGCTTCTTATGAAAGAAGGACATGATACACAAAATTAACAGACAAGTGACAACCTGGAAGAATATATTTGCCACCTCTAAAACTCAAGGAATTCATACGTAGAATATAGAGAGAACTTCTATGTATCAACAAGAGTTGATTGGAAATCCAATAGATTGATAGGAAATCCAATAGAAAAGTGGACAAAGAATTAGAATAGACAAATCACAGAAGGAAGAATGACTAACAAATCTATGAAAAGATGCTTGAGCTCCCTAGGAAGCAGATAGCGCAGTTAAAATAACAATGAGATACTACTTTATAAAAATTTTAAAGTTTAATACCAAGAACTGGTAAGAATGCGGGGCAAGGGTTACCTCAAAGGCTCTTGGTTTGTGACAGTGAACAATGCAACCAGTAATTATGCAACTAAATATGTCCCAGCAATCACACTCCTGGGAATACACTCCGCAAAAACTTGCATGCGAGTCTTTATTGGAACCTGTATGAGGGTGTGCCTCTCAGTGCCATTTGCAGTGGCAGGGAGTAAGCTGGGGGCTGGTGGTCAGGGAAATAACTCTATCAAGTGGAATGTATGCAGTCAGTGCATAACTAAGCAGCAGCCAGAATTAATGAAGCAGATATACATTCAGCTATGTGGTCAGCTCTGAAGACATCGTGTCAAGTGGAAAAGGTGTGATACACAAAATAAAATCGGTAGCACGGAGCCCATGTAAATTTAAAACACTCTAAATAATATATGTCTCAAGCCTACTGGCGGATGCCTATGAGGAATATGGGATCAGAAATAAAGAGGAAAAAGAGGGCCTCGTGCAGGCCTAGGGTGACAGGGAGATCAATGCTATTCTCCACTTGCTTAGGGGAAAAAAACAAACAAAACAAACTCAGAACTGTTACAGCAGTCACACAAGAAGGTCACCAGACTGAGGGTGGCTCTGATGGTAGGCCTACATAAACAAACTGAAACCTAAACCAGAGTCAATCCTGCAGATGCCTCGAGGTTAAGAGGAACAACCAATCACAAACCGCCAACTAGGCTTTCCCAAGTAACACACTCCTTAAGTTATAGCCAATGAAATCATTTCCTTGTTTGGCTTCTCTCCGAAAACCTTTCCCCTCGTTCCCACCAGTAGGGTGCTTCTAACTGCTTCCAGTCTGGCACTGCCTGATTCAAATCAATGTTAGCTCAAATAAACCCTTAACATTTTAATATACCTCAGTTTATTTTTGTTCTTGTTGCTGTTGTTGACAGAAAGTAGGATCCATCAACGGGCATGAATAAGGAGGGGACAGCACCGAGGTTTTCATGAGTGCAGTGCCCACCATTTGTCCTGGGGGCCACAATTAGGGATGTCTTTGAACCCATAGCCATCTGGGATGAGCCGCTTCTCCGCCACCACGTTTTCGAATTTCTCCTCACTTCTTGGAGATGTGGATCTTCCGGCAGCCAGGGAACCTGAACTTGGCCCTGCATAGGGCCGGCCTCAGTTACATGCTCCCTTTTCTGCAGCTTGACACGGATGGACGTGACGACTGCCAATGCGGACCCAGGCCACTGTGCCCTGGGGCTTTCCAAAGTCACCTCGCTTACCTGTCTAGAGCCCAGATTGGAGACAGCATGAGGCCAGACATGAATGTCCACTGCAAAGGGCTGTCTCCAAGGTCCCTTAGGGCAACCCCAACAAGCAACAGGCTGCGTACACTACCCAGGAGGCTACTGTTTTCGGCCACGGCCCAGCAGTCCCCCGTGGGGAAAGAGCACAGTTGGCTTAACTAGCAGACTCTCTTTATCTTCCATTCCTTCCTCTCATACCTCCATTCCAGTCCAGTAGTAAATCCCTTATCTTCCAAATATATGCAGAATTCAATCATTTCTCATCTTTCCTATCAATACCACCCCAGGGCTTGGTCACCTTCACCTCTTGGCTGTTTTGGCAACAGTCTCCCAGCCAGTCTGCTTTTGTGTCTTCCTGCCTTTGGTCTGCTTGCTTCTTTTTCTTTCTTTCTTTTCTTTTTTTTTTTTTTTTTTTTTTTTTTAGCCCTCAGGGTTCATTTATTGATTTGTTTATATAAGTAAAATACACAGGTACAGGCTATGAAATGTGAGAACTCTTAATCTCTCACCAACAAACATTTTGTGGCTTGCCATAGACTTTAGAACAAAAATATGTCAACCCCAAAGACCTTAAAAGTAGTGCAAATCTGTACTTGTATCTCTTCAGTGTTTTTCTTGCCTTTGGAGTATTTCACCTAGTTTGCATCCTGATTATCATGGGAAGACTTTTCTGCTACTTCTGTTCATTATAACGGTTTCTGAATGTTTTTGAAATAAATTTATATTTAAAATATTATTGGATCAAAATTGTGACAGACTTACCAGAAATGTAAATTAGATTTGACACTTTATTTGGGGAATTGGCAGAAGAGAAACATGTTTTGAAGTTTGAAATGAGAATACAAATATTAAAAGAGCATAAAATAAGGGCGCCTGGGTGGCTCAGTCAGTTGAGTGTCCGACTTCGGCTCAGGTCATGATCCCATGGCTCGTGAGTTCAAGCCCCATGTCAGGCTCTGTGCTGACAGCTCAGAGCCCAGAGGCTGCTTCAGATTCTGTGTCTCCCTCTCTCTCTGCCCCTCCCTGCTCATACTCCCTCTCTCTCTCTCTCTCTCTCTCTCAAAAATAAACATTAAAAAAATTTTTTAATAAAAAAATAAAAGAATATAAAATACCTAAAAGAGTTAAAATATTATGACAAAATATTGGCATTTTGGTTTCCACGAAGAAACCATTGGAGAACAGAGATCGGATAGCAATTATAACTTGAAAGGATAAATGCATTTGAGACAGTCAATTAGAAGCAAGCATGGTGACGGGGCACCTGGGTGGCTGAGTCCGTGCAGCCTGAACTCTTGGTCTCAGTTCAGGTCTTGGTCTCAAGGTCGTGAGTTGAAGCCCTGCACTGGGCTCAATGTCCAGCGTGGAGACTGCTCAACCGAGGCTGGTTGTCTCGCGGCTTCGAAGAATGAAGAGGTGGACACAAAATGAGCAGCAGGCAAAATTTTATGAGAGTATGAGATTAGAAAATAAGAATAGTATGAAAGCTCTCTTTGCAGAGGCGACGTTCAAAAGTAAATGCCCATGGTCTGCTTTCAACACAGCACGTAAAAGGAGCCTATTAAACAGAAGTCAGATTACATCAATTTCTGCTTTAGATCTTCCAGCTCCTGTCTCACTCAGCATGAAAGCAAAATCTTGGCGTCCACCAGCCACTACAGCCATACCCCCTAGTCCCTCTGTTCTTACCTGCTCATCTCTCCCCTGGCCACTCACTCACGCCACACTGGCCTCTTGCCAGCCTAGAACATACCAAGTACACCCTTCGTTCATGGCCCTTGCAGGGGTTTATACTTCTTCCTGGAACATTCTTTCCCTAGTGTTCCAAACAGCTTCCTCCCTCAGCCTGTCAGATCTTCATTCAGAAGTCTCAATGAGACCTTCTCTGAACACACTATTTAAAACTACAACCCCTCAGACAAAAGAGCTGAAGCAAACGGGCAAAAGATCTAAACGGACAACTTTGCAAAGGAGGTACGCCGAAGGGAAGTACGCACAAGAGAAGATGCTCAGCATCATATGTCATTAAGAAAATGCAAATTGAAGGAAAGATGAGATCCCACTACACATAGACTAGAAGGGGCTAAAATTTCAAACATTATGATAAGAACTGACAGCATCAAATGCTGGTGAGGATGGGAAGCAATAGGAACCCTCATTCATTGCTGGTGGGAATGCAACATGGTACGACCAGGAGCACTGGAGGCGATGGCCCACACCTGTAGTCCCAGCTCTTTTGGAGACAGGAATTTCACTCGAGCCTAGGAGTTCCGGGCGGTATAGCACACTGTGCCAATCCGGTATCTGCACCATGTTGGGCTTTAACACAGCGACCTCCCAGGAGCGAGGGGACCATCAAGTTGCTTAAGGAGGGCTGAGCTAGCCCAGGTCAGAAATGCAGGAGGTCAAAACTCCCATGCTCATTAAACCGGTACAGCCACTTGGGAAGGCAGTTTGGCAGTTTCTTACAAAGCTAAGCATAGACTTAGCATGCCAGCAATCGCACTCCTAGTTATTTACTCAAATGAGTTGAACACTTTTGTCCACACAAAAATCTGCACGTGGATATTTATAGCAGCTTTCTTCACAGTTGTCGAAAATTGGAAGCAGCCAAGATATTCTTCAATAAGTGAATGGATAAACAAACTGTGGTACATCTGTACAATGGAACAGTATTCAGGGATAAAAAGAAAGGAGCGATTAAGCCACAAGGAGATACATAGAAAACTTAAAGGCATATTTCTTTTTTTTTTTTTTATTTTAGAAAGAGTGAGCAGGGGAGAGCAGCAGAGGGAGAGAGAGAGAGAGAGAGAGAGAGAGAGAGAACCTCAAGCAGCCTCCACACTCAGCACAGAGCCCAACACAGGGCTTGAGAGCCTGACACAGGGCTCGATCCCATGACCCTGGGATCATGACCTAAGCCAAAATCAAGAGTCAGATGTTCAACCAGCTGAGCCACCCAGGCTCCCCTAAATGCATATTTCGAAAGTGAAAGAAGCTATTTGAAAAGGCTACATGTGGTATAATTAATTCCAAACCTCACATTCTGGAAAAGGCAAAAATGCAGAGATAGAAGGATCTGTGATTGGCAAGGATTAAAGGGAATGGAGAGCTGAACAAGTGGAGAACAGGCAATTTTTAAGGCAATAAAACTATTCTATGTAATACAGTAATGGTGGACACATGACATTATGCATTTGGCAAAACCCATAAAACTGTACAATACAAAGAGCAAACCCTAAAATGTACATTATGGACTTCAGTTAATAATCATGTGTTACTCCACGTGCCAACTAACTTGGATGTAAATCATAAAAAATAAATTATTAGATTAAAATAATAATAATAATGTGTTACTACTGGCTCATCAATTGTAGCAAATGTATCACATTAATGAAAGATGTTGATAAAAAAGAAATCGTTTGAAGGACACATATGGGAACTCTGTACTCTATGCTCAGTTGTTCAGTAAACCCAAAAATATATGCACAATATGCAGAAAAGACATGACAAATATATACTATATATTTAGGCATATATCCTGTGTTATATATATATTTTCTTTTTATGAAAGAGAGAAAGAGAGAGAGAGAGTAAGCAGGGAAGGGGGAAGGGCCGGAGAGAGAAAGAGAGAGAGAGAAAGAATCTTAAGTAGACTCCACACCCAGCCCAGAGCCCAAAGGGCTCAATCCCACAAACCATGAGATCGTGACCCGAGCCGAAATCAAGAGTTGGATGTTCAACCAACTGAGCCACCCAGGTGCCCCTATATTTTCTATGTAATACAGCATATCTAATTGTAATAGGTGTAATTACCCAAATCTCAAAATGTAACAATTATACAACACTATTATCTAATTCACACAGTCCATATTCAAATAACATCAATTGTCCCAATAATGTTTTTTATAGCTTTTTTCCCTAATCCAGGACCCGGTCCACTGCATTTAGTAATCTGGAAGAGGTCCTCAGTCTTTTGCTGGTGGTCGTGGTGGTCTTTCTTTACCTTGACATTTTTTAAGAGTTGAGGCCAGTTCTTTCGCAGATATCCCTCAACTTGTGTTTGTCTCTTTCCTCATGGTCAGATTCACATTACGCATTTTGGGCAGGAATCTTACAGAAGTGGTGTGCCCTCAGAGCATCATATCAGGAGATATAAGACGTTGGTCTGTCTCAATGAGGGTGATATGACCTTGGATGCCCACATCCATCAGATTTCTCCCAAAAAGGGGAATTTTGTATATTTCGTTCACTGCCATATTCCCAGAGCCTAGAGTAGTGCCTGATATAGGCACTGAAAAAGAACACGTTGAGTCAATGACTAAATGACTTCAAGTCTGTGGAGCTGAAAAGACAAAGGAGAGGAAGAAGAAAAAGAAGAAAGAGGAGAAAGTCGTAAGCTTGTAGAATAAATTATCAGTATGTACATTTTAGGTTCATAAATATTATTCAGGAGATTTCCAGGACATTTCTATCCAGAGCCATCATACTCCTGCCAGCATAAACTTATCTTCTAATGTGTTAATGATATAGACTTGACCTCAATGATAACTCATTTTAAGATGATCCTCATTTTGGGGGCCCCTGGGTGGCTCAGTCGGTTGATCATCTGACTTCAGCTCAGGCCATGATCTCCTGGTTCATGAGCCCCACATTGGGCTTGCTGCCGCCAGCGCAAATCCTGCTTCGGATCCTCTGTCTCCTCTCTCTGCCCCTCCTCCACTTGCAGTCTCTTAAAAATAAACATTAAAAAAAAAAAAAAGATGATCCTCGTTCTTAAAAGCTTTTTCAACTCTTTCAGAAGAAAATCTTCTGTGAAAGGAGCCTCAGAGGCCTGTTTCATAGATTATCAATTTTTATTATGGTATGCCTCAGTGGCAATGTGTGTCGTAGGTAAATATAATTTACTATTTACCTCAAGATATCTCTAATTTGGTTAATAGTCCCTTGCAATTATAAAGCAAGCAGTGTGAAAGGAAAAATGGTCACACATTCATGCAATGTGCTAAGGAAAGGAAAGAAGGACATGAAAATATTATCATAAAAAATTTTAACATTATCGGGGCACCTGGGTGGCTCAGTCGGTTGGGCGACTGACTTCACCTCGGGTCATGGTCTCATGGTTCGTGAGTTTGAGTCCCGCATCCGGCTCTGTGCTGACAACTCAGAGCCTGGAGCCTACTTCTGATTCTGTGTCTCCCTCTCTCTGCACCTCCCCTGCTCGTGCTCAGTCTCTCTCTGACTCCCAAAAAATAAATAAATGTTAATTTTTTTTAATTTTGTTTTTAATTTTAACATTATCAACTAGACAACAAAAATCAATTCCAATTGGTTCGGTGTCCATCAACACAAGCCAGGTAAAGGAAAACTCTGTGAAGCATTTTGTTTTCAATCATTTTTTTTTAATTTATTGTCAAATTGGTTTCCATACAACACCCAGTGCTCATCCCAAAAGATGCCCTCTTCAATACCCATCACCCACCCTCCCCTCCCTCCCACCCCCCATCAACCCTCAGTTTGTTCTCAGTTCTTAAGAGTCTCTTATGGGGACGCCTGGGTGGCTCAGTTCTTAAGAGTCTCTTATGCTTTGGCTCTCTCCCTCTCTAACCTCTTTTTTTCTTCTTCTTCTTCCCCTCCCCCCATGGGTTTCTGTTTCCAAACATATTTTAAAAGCGATGTGGAAAGTGAAGTTTTTTAAGCTTGGTTTTTAACTATCACCATAATTAATCGTCAGGCTTTAATGTAAAGAAGGTTTTTTTTTTCTCTCTTTTGATTTTTAAACATTCTACGGAGACTTAAATTGTCTCTGCTGTTACAGGCTTTTCCCAGCTCCCTACGATGGGGTGGGGGGAGCCTTTACAAACAGGCCTGTGACACACTGACATTTCAAAGCCAATCCTTCTTTTAAAAAAAGTCTTGGGGTTGGGGTGGGGGGGCACCAGGATGCCTCAGTCAGTTCCAAGCATCCGACTTGGGCTCAGGAGTTCGAACCCACATGGGGACTCTCTGCTCTCAGTGTGGAGCCCACTTTGGATCCTCTGTCTCCCTCTCCCTGTCCATCTGCTGCTCTCACGCACACCTGGGCAAGCTCGCTCGCTCTCTCTCTCTCTCTCTCTCTCTCTCTCAAAACTAACCAAACATAACAACAAAAAAAAACCCCACCTCTCCAGGTTCATTGCTTCAGTAGAGCAGGGATAGAACATTTGTGTGCAGTCATTTCTCGCCTTCATTTGGGAGTTCATTATATAAACAGATAATGACACACTCCCCGGAGAACACTTGACTGAATGCTACATGTGTCTTTTCTCATTTGTAAATTCGTTTGTAAGCAAAATGCAATTCTTTTTGCCTGACATAAATTGAAATGAGATCAAATCAAGTCCATTTGCTAATTGTGTAAACTTTGGATATAGTTTCCTATTTTCCTATATTTCCTTTGGATATAGGTTCCTATTTCCTAAATGTTTCCTCATACTTCTTCAAGTTAATTAATGTTTGGCAGACAAACTTATTTGCCCCAATATGATTAGAAAGGGAGTAAGCTTACAAGTGACACGCGTAGCAAAAAAAAATTTTTTTTAATTCTAAAAATTTAGGGCTCCTGGGTGGCTCAGTCAGTCGAACGTCCAATTCTTGATTTCAGCTCAGGTCATGATCCCAAGCTTGTGAGATTGAGCCCTGCGTCGGACTCTGCACTGGACACGTAACCTGCTTGAGATTCTCTGTCTCTTGCTCTCTCTCCCTCCCTCCCTCTGCCACACTCTCTCTGTCTCTCTCTTTTTTTTTAATATTTTTGAGAGAGAGAGAGAGAGATAGCAAGCATGAGTGGGGGAGGGGCAGAGAGAGAAGGGGACAAAGGATCTGATGTGGGCTCTGTACTGACAACAGAGAGCCTCACATGGAGCTTGAACTCCCAAACTGTGAGATCATGACCCCAGCCGAAGTTAAACGCTCAACCAACAGAGCTACCCAGGTGCCCCTCATTCTCTCTGTGTCTAAAATAAAATAAAATAAAATAAAATAAAATAAAATAAAATAAAATAAAATATAAAATTCTAGGGGCGCCTGGGTGGCTCCGTTGGTTGGGAGCCTGACTTCGGCTCAGGTCATGATCTTTCAGCTCCTGAGTTCGAGCCCCGCACTGGGCTCTGTGCTGACAGCTCAGAGCCTGGAGTCTGCTTCGGATTCTGCGTCTCCCTGTCTCTCTGGCCCTCCCCTGCTCATGCTCTGTCTCTCTCAAAAATAAATAAACATTAAAAAAAATAAAATAAAATAAAATTCAAAAACTTTAGTGCAGGCATGATTAAAGGAGGATTCCATGCATGTTTACATGTCATCTAGACAAAAAAAAAAAATCACCTGTATAAGAATAATTTACATTCAATGGTGGCATGTCACTTAAATTAACGATTTTACTCCCACCAAATACTCTGCTCAATACCAATTTAATCTCCTATGCTTCTAACTCCTTACAGTTTCATTCTTGTGTGACATTTAGACAGCATTCCTTTTTCCGTCCTTGGTCATTCTTTCAACCTAAATATTTCAGGAAAGATATCTGTGTGGTATTATCAAAAGCAAATGAAACACATTCAGGCCCTAGCCCGCTCAAATCGAGCCAGAGTGACCACTGTTTCGTTTCTGATGGAGATTTTCATATCCCAGACCAAAGGCACCGTTTTCCACTTAGTCGCTGTGGACAATCAGTCAGGCACTCTAACACCTGGGATCTTTCCACATTTTCCTTAACAGCTACAACCACCAAACCCTCAACCCCTGCCATCCTGGTTAGAAACAAGAAGCACCGCTCCCAACCATCTCCCGGTGCCATTTTTATATACCGGCAGCCCACAGGGAACAGCACATAATAACCTCCGCCTCCTCTCACCTCCCACTCCCTCCGCTAAGGGACGGAACACCAAAGAAAGTGAACAAGTGGATAAGCCAATTTAAGAAATTGTGGGTGAAGTCTGAAATCTGTCTGAAGACGCAAAAGCTTCCACACTCAGACCCCAAAACCATGGAAACCCTCGGTTCCTATGCGAAATGCCGTGGCACTCTGAATCTATACTGCCAGTCTGCCCTTCACCATGTATTTTTTTTAATTTTATTTTATCCGAGGGAGAGACTGCCCGCGCTCATGCGCAGTCAGGCACACGCCAGCCATGACGCGCGCGTGTGAGTGGTGACGCATGCGCGTGAGCGGGAGGGCGAGAGTCTGAAGCTGGCTACGTGCCCCGCGCACCAGCTAGTAGTCCGCGTGGGGCCCCATCCCGTGACCGAGAGATCACGACCTGAGCCAAAGTCAAGAGGGGGACACCCAGGTGCCCCTTCGCGTAACCCTATTGTTTACTGATACTGTTGGTTCTCTTTACCCATGAGTCTCCATGTTTTCTCAGTCCTTAAGAAAGAGGAAGACCTTTGCAAAATAATTTCATGTCAGGAAGATTTGTTTGTAAGTTGTATTTTTAGAGACAAAGCCGAATTGAAATCAGCCACTGGGCCCCAAAATCTAAAGCATTCTTGCAATACATTTAATCAATCACTATGAAATACTTAATTAGGTCAACGTGGTACTGTGTATTCTGGAAAGATCTTGGTATTTGGTCGCTTGTTTATTTTCTGTTTCCCACACCAGAATGAAAGCTCAGTAACTTTAGGGACTTTTTTAAAAAATCTTTTCCTCTGCTTTATCTGCTACACCTAGAACACAATAGGAGCTCAATAAATATTTACTGAAAGAATAAAAATGTGGCAGCCGCTAGCAAAATTCTTTTAAGCTTATTTATTTACTTAAGTCATCTCTGTATCCAACATGGGGCTCAAACTCGCAGTTCCCAGATCAAGAGTTGCTTGCTCTTCTGACTTAGCCAGCCAGGTGCCCTGCAAAATGTTTTTCTCACTCTAGAAAGCTACCCGAGTGTCTCTTTGCTGGCCATAAAATACCAAACTGTTTTACCTGAGTCTCTATGCCATTGCTTTATGGAGTTTGAACAACAGTGCACTAACAAACAGCCTCAAAGATATTCCCATGACTACAATTTGCTTATGTCACCGAGGCTATTCCTTGGGGTACTCACATAACTCCCTTGATGCAAATCTAAGACATGCACAAGAGGTGAGTTTAGACCAGCCAATAACTCTTGGAAACCTTTACAAGATTTGTTTTTAATTTTTTATTTTATTTCGGAGAGAGAGAGAGTACATGCACAAGTGGGAGAGAGAGGCAGAGGCAGAGAGAGAGAGAGAGAGAGAGAGAGAGAATCTCAAGCAGTCTCCATGCTCAATGCAGAGCCCAATGCAGGGCTTGATCCCACAACCCTGGGATCACGACCTGAGCCGAAATCAAGAATCAGACGTTAAACTGACTGAGCCACCCAGGCGCCCCTACAAGCTTTAAAATTATGATGTTAAAACAGGAACTAACAGTTACTGTGACATGATTTGGGTTACCCCCCGTTCAAAATATGGGCATCAGCAGATGCACAGCGGAAGTGCTGAGCTAAGCTTGGCATTCTTGAAAGCGGAGCCAAATAGGGATTTTCTGTAGGTGCTGTCAGCCCAGAAATGGAATTAGGCAATTTTAACCCATCCAAGCCACCCTCTCTCTGCCCGCATAGAGACCCATGGAAGCAGGACCAGCTCTGCCAGATGGTGGTTAATAGAACAATTGGTTCTTATGTATCTAACCTGTTTATACATGCCAATCCTCCCACTTCCTATCAATGCTTCTCCTCGGACCAACCTTACCCAGGTTTCTGGGTGCTTCTTCTCTTCTCAGAGACTATAGGATGCTATTTTCACTGGATTTTACTCAAATGGAAACGGGTCAAATTGTTTTCCAAACTTGGCTGACCCTAAGAATCTCTGGAATATTTATTTTAAAATGCAGCTTCCAAGGAATGTCCAGAATAATCACAGCTGTGCAGATCAGCATCTTAAACCTCCTGGAAAGCACACAAAGCAACTAGAAAAGCAACAATGAAACACAGAAACAAATACACAATTAGGATATGCCAATGTTTATAGCAGCATTATCCACAATAGCCAAAAGGTAGAAACAATGGAAATGCCCACTGAAAGGTGAATTGATGAACCAAATGTGGCATATACGTACAATGGAATATTATTTGGCCTTAAAAAGGAAAGCAATTCTGATACATGTTACAACGTGGATGATTCTTGAAAACATGCTAAGTGAAATAAGCCAGACACGAGAGGACAAATACTGTATGATTCCACTTATATGATATAGCTAGAGTAGCCAAATTCATAAAGAGAGAAAGCAGAACAGGGGATACCAGGGGCTCGGGGGCAGGGTGGGACTCTCCAAAGAGTCACAAAAATAATCCTAATATGTGGGGGCAGTTCTTGTAGCAACGGAGAAGGAGAGAGCCTTTGGGTTATAAGCCCGCAAACACTACCCTAACCTGCCTGTCTTGCTGTTTAATAATCTGCAAACGATGGCTTGTGAAAATCTAACACATTCGTTGTTAGGCAGTAAAAAAAAAAAAAAAAAAAAAAAAAAAAGGTTCTATCACAGCACTGATACAAATGTACTTTTTCAAAATGTGAAGATAATTCCAAACTTATGAACCAGGGGGAAAACTAGCTACCAAGAAACAGGTGAGGGGTGCCGGGCTGCCTCAGTCTGAAGAGCACACAACTCTTGATCTTGGGGTCGTGAGTTCGAGCCCCACACTGGGTGCAGAGATGACTCAAATAAATAAATAAAAACCTAAAAAAAAAAGAAATCGGTGAAAGTGGTAAGCATAGCATAACCTATAGACATGTTGAATCACTATGTTGTTCACCTGAAACTACCGTAACATTGTGTGTCAAACATACTCAAATTTAAGAACGAAATTGTTTTTAAAAAAGAGATATAACCAAAATTTTCACCAGGAAGTTAAGAAATATAAATGAAGTAATTGCATACCTGGAAGACATATGCAAAGCAGAAATACAAGAATTTTGGAAAGACTTGATGAGACAATCCTAGGAGATAAAATGTAAACTGAAAGAAGGACACGAAAAAAGTAAGGCCAACAAATGTGAGGATGAGACAGCAGAAACACAGGGAGAACAGACACGGAAGAAAAATACAGTAAGTGTCCTAAAGTATAAAAAAATAAGAAAAGTGGAGCACCTGGGTGGCTCAGTTGGTAGAGCATCTGACTCTTGATTTCAGCTCAGGTCATGATCCCAGGGTTGTGGAATCGAGCCCTATGTTGGGCTCCATGCTGAGTGTGGAGCCTGCTTAAGATTCTCTCCTTTCCTCGATTGCGCGCTCTCTCTCTCTCTCTCTCTCTCTCTCTCTCCGTCTAAATTTTTTTTAAAAAATAAGAAAAGCGAAATAAAGATCTTACTTTTTTAAAATAAAGATTATAATGGAGACAGCATTATCTAGAGCACAAGGAGTGTCAACATTTGCACAATTTAAGTCCTTGAAGAAGAAAACCAAAATAATGCAATAATAAATAGTTCCAAAAGATTCAAGAAAATGTTCCTGAAACAAATGAGGATGTGAGTGTACTTACTGGAAGGACTTAATAAGTACCAGGGAAAACTCAACCAAAAAGGCATATCCTAATAAAGTTATTGGACTGAAAAAATTAAATCATTCATACAGGAGAAAGTCAGGAGGCCTCATATTTCTCCCTATCAACATTCATTTCCAGAAGACATTGGGAATTTGACTGGATCCAAATTTCAGTCCTTGGGGTGCTGACTGGATTTGATAATTCACTGAGTAATTACTTAATTCAACAAACATTTTTTTTCCTTCACCACTTCCTTTACCTCCCATTTTTTTTTAAAGAAACGCTCTTTAAAAAAAAATTTTTTTTTAATTTTAGAGAGTATGGGGAAATGGGGCAGAGGGAGAGAGAGAGAGAGAGAAAGAGAGAGAATCCCAAGCAGGCTTCACACTCAGCTCAGAGCCCAACACAAGGCTCAATCCTACTACCCTGGGATCACAACCTGAGCCAAAACCAAGAGTCGGACCCTCAACTCCAGTCACCCCCAAACATGTAAACAAACTATCACAATACAATATGATAAGAGTCAAAACTCAAGATGGAAACAATAGGAAAGGTATGTTCAGGAATGGCAAGAATTTCAGGGAGAGGTGGAAGACCTCGGGACAGTTTATTATGAAATTTGACTTAATTGTAGGTGACAGAAAGTCAATGGAGGAAAGTTAGCTTTGGAAGTACTAAGGAGAAAGCATTTGTGTGCGTTGTCTGTGTGTACGGGGTGGGAGGGGGAATATGATTCTTATTGGACCTCAGATGCACAAGGATGAGTTAATCATACTGAACAGGTCGTGCATGGCCTATTATTATTTTTTTGTCCAGACAAAACTTTCTAATTTATTCTCTTTGTATCCTCATATTCCATCTCTTTCATGCCCCTTAACTCCTACTATATGCAATCATATAACATGCAATGATATTTTCGTTTATGTGTGTTTGTGTTCTTCTTTGTGTGTGTTCTTACAAAATGTGCGTATCTTGGGTGCCTGGGTGGCTCAGTGGGTTAAGCGTCGGACTCTTGATTTTGGCTCAGGTCACGATCTCACAGATCTGTACGGTGCTGGCAGTGCAAGAGCCTACTTGGGATTCTCTCTCTCCTCCTCTCTCCGCTCCTCCCTCACTCACGTGTGCTCACTTTCTCTCTCTTTCTCTCCCTCTCAAAATAAATAAACTTTTTAATATTTTTATGTTTATTTATTTTTGAGAGAGAGGGACAGAGCACGAGCAGGGGAGGGGCAGAGAGAGAGGGAGACGCAGAATCCCAAGCAGGCTCCAGGCTCTGAGCTGTCAGCACAGAGCTCGTCGTCGGGCTCGAACTGCGAGATCATGACCTGAACCGAAGTCGGACGCTCAACTGACCGAACCACCCAAGCGCCCCAAATAAACTCTTTTTTAAATGTGCTCATCTTTTATTTCTTATTTTGATTTCAGTATAGTTAAAATACAGTGTTATATTAGTTTCAGGTGTACAATATAGTGCTTCGACAATTATATACACTTCTCAATGCTCATTGTGATAAATGTTCTCTTAACCCCCATCACCTATTTCTCCTATTTCATTCTCCCCACTCTCCTTCTCTCTGGTAACCGTCAGTTTGTTCTGTATAGTTAAGAATCTGTTTCTTGGTCTGTCAGTTTTTTTCTTTGTTTATTTGTTCTGTTTCTGTTTCTGTTCTGTGTAAATTACACATATGAGTGAAATCATATAGTATTTGTTTTTCTCCGACTAACTTATTTCACTTAGCATTATACTCTCTAGGTCCATCCACGTTGTTGCAAATGGCAAGATTTCGTTCTTTTATGGCCAAGTAACGTTCCATTGTATGCATATACCACATCTTTTTTATCCATTCATCTATGGATGGACACTTGGGCTGCTGCCATAATTTGACTACTGTAAATAACGCTGCAGTAAACACAAGGGTGCATATATCTTTTTCAACTTCAGTGTTTTTGTATTCTTTGGGTAAATACCCAGTAGTGGAATTACCAGATCATATGGTAATTCTATTTTTAATATTTGAGGAAACTTCATACTGTTTTCCACAGTGGTTGCAACAGCTTGCATTCCCACCATTAGTGCACAAGAGTTCCTTTTTCTCTATATCTTGCCAGCACTCATTTCTTATGTTTTTGATCTGGGCCATTCTGTCTGGTGTGAGATGATATCTCATTGTGCTTTTCATTTGCATTTCCTTGATGATTGGTGATATTGAGCACTTTGTTCATGTGCCTGTGGCCATCTGTATGTCTTCTTTAGAGAAATGTCTGTTCGTATCTTCTGCCTATTTTTTCTTTTGTCTTCTGCCCATTTTTAGATTATTTGTGGGGTTTTTGGTGCTGAGTTGCATAAATCCTTTATATATTCTGGATAGGAACCCTATATTGAATAGAAACGTGCATGTATTTTTAATTAATGTAAATGGTAGGGTGTCACGTAACTCATTCTCTTTTACTTGTTTTTTTCTAAACATTATGATTTTAAAATGTATCCTTATGGCAGTGTGTATAGCCAATCTGTTTATTGTAATTGCTATACCGTACTTAAGGGTATACATCCATCGGGGCACCTGGGTGGCTCAGTTGGTTTAGCTTCTTCTTTGGCTCAGGTTATGTGCCATCAGCACAGAGCCTGCTTTGGATCCTCTGTCCCCCTCTCTCTCTGCCCCTCCCCTGCTTTCCCTCTCTCTCTCTCTCTCAAAAATAAATAAACATTTTTTTAAAAGGGGGTGTACAGGGGCGCCTGGGTGGCTCAGTCAGTTGGGCGGCCAACTTCGGCAAAGGTCATGATCTCAAGGTCCGTGAGTTCGAGCCCCGCGTCAGGCTCTGTGCTGACCGCTCAGAGCCTGGAGCCTGTTTCGGATTCTGTGTCTCCCTTTCTCTCTGCCCCTCCCCTGTTCATGCTCTGTCTCTCTGTCTCAAAAATAAATAAACGTTAAAAAAAATTTTTTTAAATAAAAAAATAAAAATAAAAGGGGGTGTACATCCATCACATTTTACTATCCATTCTCCCAGTGATGAACACCCAACTCCTCACTAATACATGGGGGGGGAAAAAAGCTTCACAGAACATCTCTTATGTGTCCCATTACACATCTGTATAACAATTCCTTTGGTATATATACTCAGGAGCAGAATTATGGTCACAGGGCCCGCTGATACTTAATTTGACTACATAGTGCCAGGTTGCCCTCCAAAACAGCCACCCCACTTCACACTGTCAACAGTAATGCAGGAGAGTAACTGAACTCCCTCACCCCACCTACGCTTTCTAATACCTGCTGGTCCCATCACTGTAAACTGACATTTCATTGCTGTTAAGTTTATTCATTTTGAGAGGGGTGGGGGGAGAGGGCGAGCAGGGGAGGGGCAGAGACAGAGGGAGAGAATCCCAAGCAGGTTCTGCACTGACAGAATGCGCCCCTTCGTTGCTGTTTTTATCTGCACCTCACTGATCACCGATGAGGAGCTTCTCTTCATATGCTTATTAGTTATTCGGGTTTCCTCTTCTGGAAATTTCTGTGGCCTACTTTTTAATCCTCAGTCCTTTTTTTCCCCCCATTAGGGTTGCTGCCTTTTACAGAAGTATCTTTAAGTATTCTATATATTAATCCTTAGGTAGGTTTAGATATTACAAATGCCTTTTCCTTATTGTTTCCTCTGTTAACATCTTTTACAGAAATACTCAGTTTTGATATAATCCCATTTGTCAATTTTGTTTCCTTATAGTTGAGGCTTTTGCTTTATTTTTTTTAAAGTCCTCTCTGACCCCAAATCACAAAGTTATTCTCCTACATGTTCTTCTATTAACTTTGTCATTTTACCTTCTGCATTTAGATCCTCAAGCCATCCAGAATCCACTCTCCCGTGTGGTGTTAGGTGGGGATCCAATTTCTATTTTCTCTATATAGTGAGCCAATTTTCCCCAAATTAACTTTTTAACAGTGTGTCCTTTCTCTCTGCTGATTTGGGGGCAATTTTTTTTTTTTTAATTTAACCCATAGTTCTGCAGAGGAGAAAGCTTGGAAGTAGGGATACCAGGTAAGAGGTATTGCTATCGGGCAGATAGAAATAAGAATTTGACCAAAGACAGTAGTTGGGGTGGGGGGAGCGAAGAGGAGGGAGGGCAGAGAGGAATATCAGGTTTGGGAGATATTTCTGAAGTTGGAAATGTGGGATGAGGAGGAGAAAGGAGAAACGACTTCAGTTTTGAACCCCACACATTCTGTGGCTAGAGATACCCCTACTGCCATATGAGCAGGAACGAACAGGTTTGAAGGGAAAAGATGAACACAGTTATGGAGGCGTTAAGGTTGAGGTGCCTGTAGACATGCTTTGTTTGGCCCTGACATTTGAAAAAATGTGTATATGATTAAATAACGTCATTTGATAACTGAGGGGTTTCATTTAAAATCTGAATTCATAGGTGCCTGGGTGGCTCAGTAGGTCGAGGGCGTGACTCTTGATTTCAGCTCAGGTCGTGATCCCAGGGTCGTGGGATTGGACCCTGCATCAGGCTCTGTGGAACCTTCTTAAGATTTCTCTCTTTTTCTGCCCCTCTCCCCTGCTCACTCTCTCTAAAAAAAGTGAATGAATGAATAATAAAAAATAAAAATCTACATTCAGCTATTTACTTTCTTCTTTTTTAATGTTTTCATTATTTTTTTTAATTTACATCCAAGTTAGTTAGCATATAATGCAATAATGATTTCAGCAGTAGAATCCAGTGATTCATCCCCTACGTATAACACCCAGTGCTCATCCCAACAAGTGTCCTTAATGCCGCTTACCCATTTAGCCCATCCCACTTGCCCATTTAGCCCATCCCACTCACTCACAACACCTCCAGCAACCCTCAGTTTGTTCTATATTTAAGAGTCTCTTATGTCCTGTCCCTCTCCCTCTTTTTGCATTATTTTTTTCTTCCCTTCTCTTTTGTTCATCTGTTTTGTATTTTAAATTCCTCATATGAGGGAAGTCATACGATATTTGTCTTTCTCTAATTTCGCCTAGCATAATACCCCCTAGTTCCATCCACATTGTTGCAAATGGTTTTCTTTTTTAATTTTAAAGAGACAGCACAAGCAGGGGAGAGGGACAGAGGGGGAGAATCTCAAGCAGGCTCCACACTCAGCACAGAGCCTGACATGTGGCTTGATTTCACGAACTGTGAGATCATGACCTGAGCTGAAATCAAGAGTTGGACTTAACTGCCTGGGCCCCCCTGGCACCCCTCTATTTCCAATTTTTAATTATATTTTTTCTAGCTATCATTTGCTAACAATTACTGTGGAGCTTTACACGCATTTTCTCTTTAAACTCTCTTAAGAAACTTCTTGTAAGACAGATACTCTGCCCACTTTGCAATAAGGAGATACAGGTCAGAATAGTTAAGTGGCCGAGCCAGGATTCAAATCAAGTCTGTTCCATGGCAAACAGCTTGCGTTTTTACTACCTCATCACTCTATAGTACCAAGATCGCAATCCCAAATGTCTATAGAACTGAGGGGCCAGTGCAGACGGCGGGGCTCCCAGAAACTTCTGCTATCTGAAGTGTTGGGAACTGGTGATTGGCCCCACTAGGTGAAGCCAGGAGTTGTGATCTTTAGAAAGCAGCTGAATATAGGGGCGCCTGGGTGGCTCAATCAGTTGAACCGCGGACTCTTGATTTCCACTCAGGTCATGATCCCATGATCATCTGACAGTGCAGAGCCTGCTTAGGATTCTCTCTCTCTCTCCCTCTCTCTGCCCCTCCCCACATGCTCTCTCTCTATCAAAATAAATACATAAACTTTTTTTTTTTAATTGGAGGGGCCCCTGGGTGGCTCAGTCAGATGAGCCTCTGACTCAGGTCATGATCTTGCGGTTTGTGAGTTCAAGCCCCTCATCGGGCTCGCTGCTGTCAGCTTCTGATCTTCTGTCCCCCTCTCTCTCTGCCCCGTGTCAGGGTCTGTGCTGTTTCTGGAGCCCTCTGTCGGGCTCTGTGCTGACAGCTTGGAGCCTGGAGCCTGCTTTGGATTCTGTGTCTCCCTCTCTGCCTCTCTCTCTCTCTTTCTCAAATTAATAACATTAAAGAAAAAATTGGAAATACAATTCCAGAGCTGAGGAGAGAATCAGAGCTCTGCCATGACTTGGCAAGAAAGTGGGGTATAGTTCTGTCCTAGAATTCAGGACTTTCTTGATGGTTGGTTGGAATGTCAGAGCCTCTTCTCTTCCACATCCCAATCCCTGCTTCTCTAAATCCCTAAAAGTTCACACATAGAAAAACCTCAATGAATTTTTGTGGAAGGAAGGGAGGAAGAATGACTGAAGGAGATGGAGGTAAAAAAACGGGCATTTTCTTTCATTTGTAAGACAGAAGAAAAAGGCAAGTTACCAACTTACCTAAGTTTGTAGGTAACTGCAAACCTAGCCCTGCCTTCTTGCCAATAAAAAAGTTTAAGGCATACAGTTGCAGTGCGTACTCCCAGTTCCCAAGAAAAGATTGCAAGAAAACACACACTCATGTTGGCAAAAATACATCTCTAAGCCTCCCTGAGCAAAATACTATTTGGACAGTATTTAATGGAAGTATTTGTGGGGCGCCTGGGTGGCTCAGTCGGTTGAGCATCTGACTTCAGCTCACTCAGGTCACGATCTCAAAGTTCGTGGGTTCGAGCCCTATGCCAGGTTCTGTGCTGACAGCTTGGATCCTGGAGCCTGCTTTGGATTCTGTGTCTCCCTCTCTCTGCCTCTTCCCTGCTCATGCTCTCTCTCTCTCTCTCTAAGAATAAATAAACATTAAAAAAAAATTTTTAAAGAAATATTTGTTATATGTGATTTGTTATATGTAATTAATAATCCAACAAGAATCTACAAAAGAATCCAAAGATATAACATTTTTGAATGTAAAAAGCTTTCAAGAAAAGATGGTTTTGTGGGAGTCTATCTTTTTCTGTCATAATATATATATACATATATATATATATATATGTATATATATATATATATATATATATATATATATATGTAATTAACTTCTGAATTCTCCAGGGCAACATTCAACTCTGTAAACACATTTTTCTCCTGCTTCTGCTAAACACATTTTTAAAATAGCTACACTTACTTTAAATTCATTTCTTTAGAACAACCTGGTATTTGCTCTTTTCACAGGATGTCAAAATTGAGGTTTTAAGTCTTCCAATTTCCTAATAACTGAGTACCAGATGGCACTTGGCTTGTCCTGTCAAATGTGTTTCTGATTTCACTTACTCTTCATAGCTAAGGAAAATGACCATATTCAATTTGCAAATACATTAACTCACATTAAAAAAAAAAAAAAAAAAAGGGTGGGGGGCCTGGGTGGCTCAGTCAGTTAAGCATCAGACTTCAGCTCAGGTCACGATCTCTCGGTTTGTGAGTTGGAGCCCCGCATCAGGCTCTGTGCTGACAGCTCAGAGCCTGGAGCCTGCTTCAGATTCTGTCTCTCTCTCTCTCTCTCTCTCTCTCTCTCTCTGCCCCTCCCCCACTTGTGCTCTCTTTCTCTCTCTCTCTCTCAAAAATAAATAAAATGTAAAAAAAAAAAAATTAAAAAAACAAAACAAAACAAAACAAAACTCAGCAGAGTTACCAAAAATTTTTATGAGTATGTTATTGGAAAATACCATAAATTTTGGAAGGGTAAGTTCTGCATTGCAACTATTTGGCTGAAAATCCCAGATTATTCTTGGAAAGAAACTAGCACCGGAAGAGAAAGTAAAAGGGAGTTGACAGGGGAGCAAAAGCCATGAAGAATGTCCTGTTATCACATGAAGGAACAGGCCTCTGGTTGAAAGTCACCTATTATTAAGTACACATGTATTTAAAGTCTAATCGTTTTATGCTGTCTTAACCAAAAGGTCATTATGGTTCTTATTCTCAAGAAGCCAGACTCCAAGAGGCATAGAACTGGGAGGGGATTACTGAGGCCATCCAGTTTTGTTTGCTCATTTCCCAATAAGGAAACTAAAGGTCAGAACTGTGACTTGTTTTTGGTGACCAGATGATGTGCTCCTTTTGAATCCTTTTGCCTCAGCAGCAACTGCACCAAACATAGGTTATTCATTAAATGGGTGCTAAATTGTGTTTATGAACAAAGAATGGGAAGGGCCAGTCTCACTGTGTTCACATTCTAGATGTAGAGTTTTGCCAAAAAAAATTTAAAAACTAAAAAGATTTCTAAAAAAAAAATTTATATATATATATATATATATATATATATATATATATATACACACATACTGTGTTACCGAGAAAAACCTTTTTCAAAACTTTTTATTGTGGATTTTTTTTTTAATGCATGGAAAGAGAACCTAATGAGCCCCCAACTGTCTATCACCTGCCTTAAACAATTATCAACATTCTGAAATTCATTGTTTTTTTTTTTAAGTTTTTATTTTAACTCCAGTTAGGTAACATACAGTGCTATGTTAGTCTCAGGTGTACAATATAGAGTTTCAACAATTCTGTACAACACCCAGTGCTCATCACAAGTGCCCGGCTTAATCCCCATCACTTATTTCCCCAGTCCCCCGCCCCCACTAACCATCAGTTTGTTCTCCATAGTTAAGTCTGTTTCTTGGTTTATCTCTCTTTTGTTTTCCCCTCGTTTATTTGTTTTGTTTCTTAAATTCCACGTGAGTGAGATCATATGGCATTTGTCTTTCTCTGACTGCCTCATTTTGTTTAGCATTATACTCTCTAGTTCCAACCGTGTCATTGCAAATAGTAAGATTTCATTCTTTGTATGGCTGAGTAATATTCCATTATACATATGTACCACATCTTCTTTATCCATTCATCTATGGATGGACACTTGGGCTGCTTCCATATCTTGGCTATTGTAAGCAATACTGTTATAAACATAGGGACGCATGTATCTCTTTGAATTAGAGCTTGTGTATTCTTTGGGTAAATACCCAATAGTGCAATTGCTGGATGGTAGGGTAGTTCTGTTTTTACCTTTCTCAGGAAACTCCATCCTGTTTTCCACAGTGGCTGCACCAGTTTGCATTCCCACCAACGATGCGCGAGGTTTCCTTTTTCTCCACATCCTTGCCAATACCTGTTTCTTGTGTTGTTGATTTTAGCCACTCTGACAGGTATGAAGAACATTCTGCCGTTCTTATTACATATACTTCTCCATTTTCTTCTTGCCTTGTTTTGTTTGGCCAGAATATTTTTTAAAAAATTTTTAAGTAAGCTCCACACCCAACATGGGACTTGAGCTCAGGACCCAAGATCAAGAGCCAGCCAGGAGTCCCTCGGCTGGAATATTTTTAAAGTGAAACCAAGGTGTATATCATTTTATCTATAAATATTTCTATGTATATCTCTAAGAGATGAGGGTTTTTAAACAACATAACCACGACAACATCATCACACCCTGTAAAATTAACAATGAATTCTTACATAGGCTAACATCTAGTCCAGGAAAAACCACTCTATTAGTATTCACTAATGGATCAAATTCTCAAGTGATAGTCTTTCCCCAAAGTTAAGAATGCAAAAGAAGAGAATTTCAAAACCAAATGTTCCAATCTCAGTGTTTCCTGTACTGCTCTGCAAATACAAATCTGGACACTCAGATTCCAGAAAAGGATAAAAATAGGCTATGAATCAAAACCATTAATCATATCCTGTTATTTTTAGTTATCCATTTCTTCCTGATATTTTAATTCAACATGAGCTTAATATATTTAATCATATTTTTTTCAGGGGCAAAAAAAAGCATTTTTAGGGCAATTATGGAAAATTTTACAAAAGATAAATTTAAAGCTAAAGTAGGGTGATTGTCAGACCCTGCATCCATGACAAGCCATGAGAGGCTTAGTTACTTCAAAAGCCCTATGTTAATAGTGTATCCTATGGGGGTGCCTGGGTGGCTCAGCTGGTTGAGCGTCCGACTCTTGATTTCAGCTCAGGTCACGATCTTAGGGTCATGGGATGGGGCCCCACATCGGGCTCCACATTGAGTGTGGAACCTGTTTAGGATTCTCTCTCTCCCTCAGTCCCTCTCCTCATCTTGAGTGCACAATCTGTCCCTCTCTAATAAAAAGTGTATCCTATGACTCAACTATCTGTCACGCAGAGGTAGTACAAAACAGCCCCCAAAGACTCACGGCTAGAAATTCAAATATCACACACACACACACACACACACACACACACACACATAAACAACAATTGGGTGACAGGCCACAATTACTCCCTTTAAAAAAAAATAAAATTCAACCAACTAAATTCCAAGACCTAATGGGTTTTGCTAAGCAGCTCCAGTGTGGGGAGCTTCTCACCTAGCAAGTAGCAGAGAGTTCTATCTGAAGAAGGTTTTTATAGGAAGGAAGGTGGGGCAGAGTTCTGAGAGTTCAGGCCTGTGCATCTTCCCTCAAGGAGAAGGGCAGGGGTCTTATCATGCAGATTACTTCATCTTCCTTTGGTAGGGGTGGGGTGGGGAGAGAGCATACGTGATAGATTACCTCATTGGTGCCGACCAGAAAAATTCCAGACTGATGGTCTTAAAACTCCACCCCTGGAGAGCTTGAAACTGCAATTAAGTCTTGGTTTGCTGTCCTGAGGGCAAGTGACTTCACCTTGGGCCGCAGT
Source organism: Prionailurus viverrinus (assembly GCF_022837055.1). Lineage (NCBI taxonomy): Eukaryota > Metazoa > Chordata > Mammalia > Carnivora > Felidae > Prionailurus > Prionailurus viverrinus. Next base: position 11,242,345 of record NC_062577.1, read on the forward strand.
TCTCTTCTTAATACCTCCATGTCAAAGCAGACGCTAATCACAGGGATTTTGACATAGCTTGTAAAATGTTGGGCTCTAAGTAAACACAGTCAAAGCAACAGTGTTTTTCTTCTATTGGCATAAAGACCCTGCCATACACAGCAGGTACTCAGTAATATTTGATTGGTTTTAATGTTGAAACCAAACTTTTCCAACATAGCAACCATGAAATTCCTGATTATGGAAAATGCAAGGGATACGTATTCTTCCACATCCTGGAACTGAGTAGGAGAAATGCTTTTTCTTACACGTACCTTCCTTCTGCACTCAGTGCATTTTCTGCTGTACCAAATCTATACGCTCCTATTCAGGGTTCATGCTGAATTTGTGTTTGTGTGGGTGAAGACATCCAGCACCCCTCCTTCGCTCCCATTACCAACTTTTGGGGAGCCGGAGGACAGGCCACAGGGTGGGTGAGAATGGGCACATTTCTGGTAATGGGGCATTTTCTAGATATTGATAGAAAGACACTGATCAATATGTTTACACAGCAAAGTGCTGACTCTTCTAGATAGTTAGCCTGGTTGGTAAGGAGGTCCTCCCTCTTCAGATAATTCTGTCTCATCTTTTCCTGGCCTGGAATTTACTAGACCTAAGTAGAGTTTATTTTATCATGTATGCTTCTAAATTCCTACCAACTCGTATGCTGGCTCATTCTATCAGCCCACACGTTCCAGTACATTTTCAACCCCAACAATGGAAACATGAATAAAACAATGTCGCTGGACCCTTTCTATGAAGCCTTAGGCTAGATTGCAAGAGGGATGATATGGGCAAATAAATTCATATTACCCAGAACCAGAATCAAACCACCACCACCACCACCAAAACAAAACCAAAAAATAAAAAACCCGGATGTTGTCAGTGCGCCCTCTTGCTCCACCATAGACCCCAACAGTTAAAACCAGAAATAGACTAGACTGCTTAACTCATGCTTAACGAACTAAAACCCTTTGTGCTTATTCCTTATCACACTTTCTTGAGGCATTGACGGAGATGTTTTGCAAGGCGCAGAACATTCCAGCTGCCAGACTAGAAAAGCCCTGATAGCCACAGGAGGCCTAGAAGACCACACCCCACCATCCCTCCCATTCCCTGAACACATCCCAACCCCCACCCGTGAGCTCATGCTCTCTGCCTGCTCTCTCGCACGTACCCCCTGAACTTCTCTCTGTCAAACCCTCAGATGTCCATCTTGCCGGTTAAGCCTTGAGCCTGCAGCCTCCCCCTGCTACTGGCCCCGGAAATAAATTTCTCCCATTCTCTTTCCCAAACCCTCATCTTTTGAGTTACTGGCTTCTCTTTATGACAAGTTTGTTCAGCAAGTGTTGGCGAACCCAGCCAGGGGCTGTGCTTTCGATTCGTCCAGCCCCATCGGGATTCTCCGGGATGGAGGCGTTGGCCCCCGAAGCGCCCGCGGGGTTCACCCGTTTCCTGAGTTAGCGGCCGAGATGGATTGTTTGGTAACAATGTGACCGGATTAAGTTTTCCTCATTAACTATGTCCCTCCCCCGGGCTTCTTTGCGAATAGAAACAGTGCCTTCAGGGGGCGCTTGGGTGGCTCAGTTGTTAAGTTCCACTTGGTCTGAGGTCATGATCTCGAGGGTCCGTGATGAGTTCGAGCCCCGCGACCGGCTCTGTGCTGACAGAGTGGAGCCTGCTTGGGATTCTCTCTCACTCCTTCTCTCTCCCTGCCCCTCCCCACTGGTGCTCATGCTCTCTCTTAAATAAGTTAAGTTAAAAAAAAAAAAAAAAAAGAAGAAGAAGAAGAAGGAGAAGAAACAGTGCCTTCACTATGTTTGCTTTCCCAGAACAGTGCGTGGGTATCACATCAAGAGTTGTTTGTTTGTTTAAGGGGGGAAGGGCAGAGAGAGAAAGAGAGATTGAGGATCTGAAGCAGGCTCTGTGCACAGATCCTGATGCAGGGCTTGAACCCACGAACCATGAGATCATGACCTGAGCCAAAGTCAGACGCTCAACTGACTGAGCCACCCAGGCACCCCCAAGAGTTTTTTTTTTTTTTTTAAACACAGGTCCCCAGGACAATCCCAGACCTTTCTCAGAAACTCCAAGTGAAGAAAAAAAAAAAAAAAAAAAGAACTCCAAATGAGGGGCGTCCGGATGACTCAGTCGGTTAAGCATCTGACTCTTGTTTGAGCTCAGGTCATGATCTCAAGGCTTCATGGGCTCAAACCCTTTGTCAGGCTCTACGCTGATGGTACAGATTCTCTCTCTCCCTGCCCTTCCCCCACTCACACTGTCTCTGTCTCTCTCAAAATAATAAAAAAAGAAACCCCAAGTGAGACCCAAGAATCTGTGTGTGTGTGTGTGTGTGTGTGTGTGTATCTTTTTTTTTTTTTTTAAGTAGGATGCATGCCCAACATGGAGCTTGAACTCATGACCCTGAGATCAAGAATCACATGCTCTATTAACTGAGCCAGCCAGGTGTCCCAAGAACCTATAATCTTAACAATCCCTCAGGAGTTTATTCTGTGGCCAGCAAGTGTGTAAGAATCATTGCCCAGAGTACCTAGAGGGGCACTCCACATACAGTAGTTTCATATAATTGTTTGATTAATGAATGAATAAGTAAATGAGACCAAACTGGAAATTGGCAAGTCTGTGAATTCTGACCCCACCCACCGTCTGTAGATCTCTGTATCTTTCATGTACCTTCTAAGGTCCAAACTGTGGAAATTGGCAACTCCATGAATTCTGACCCCTTCCCCCGTCTACAGGTCTCTGTATCTTCCATGTACCTTGTACGTATCTTGCATTGTCTGGCCTAGATAGATGGAGAGTCACTCTGATCTCAATCCAATTCCACCCTGTGAACACAGCAACAATCTCACTCAACTGCGAAACAGTGACAGTGATGAGAAAACTTTGCTTTATTTACCCCTTGACTTGTGAAATAAGTAAACTAAAATCTTAAACCCCAGCTAGCTCCCAGAAATACCTCCTGGCATTCAATGTAACTACTTATCGGCTATCTACTGTATACTTTACTTATGCCACACACACAAAATGATGACAAGGTTTGATACTTGCACTTGAATACTTCGCATTCAAAGTTGGAAAGACAAAAGAACGTGTCACACCCTGCGGTGGGAACTTCTCGACATCATCTTATTCATTCCTGAGAACAATTCTGTAAGAGGGGAAAGTATTATCTTTGTTTCACGGGTGAAGAAATTGAGGTTCACAGAGGTTAAATACCAGCTCGTGGTCGTATATTGGCTGTGTTTAGACTTGAACTTCCCTTTTGACTCCGGAATCCAATCTTTCGCTGCTAAAATACTACACAAAGTGCAAGTGGAGATTTCTAGCCGTTCAATACCCACTCAAGAGGTATGTAATAAGAAAAAAAAAAGTATGTAATAAACATCTACTATGCACCGGCATAGATGCATGCCACACATGGTCTCTGTCTTCATACAGCTTCCGGTTTAATTGGGAAACCAGACTTTAATAGTGAATGCAATGTATATTCTATAGGAAAACTGGAGGCTGTTTCCCAGGAGGCTGGAACCGGGAATTTATCTTGGTCTAAGGATTCAGCAGCAAATGAATCCTAAACTGAACAACTTCACTTCATACCTGCTTGATTTTGGGTGAGTCATAGTTCCTTACCTGCAAAATGAGGACAATAATACCAATTATAGGTTTTGTAAGGGTGAAGAGATACAATGTATACAAGGCATAGAACCTGACAAAAAGTAAGAATAACCATTTATTAGTAATTATTTAAAATATTCATTCACAGGGGCGCCTTGGTGGCTCAGTCGGTTGAACATCTGAGTTCAGCTCAGATCATGATCTCGCAGTTCGTGAGTTTGAGCCCCGCCCGCGTTGGGCTCTGTGCTGACAGCTAAGAGCCTGGAGCCTGCTTCAAATTCTGCATCTCCGTCTCTCTGTCCCTGCCCTGCTCGTGCCCTGTGTCTCTGTCTCTGTCTCTGTCTCTCTCAAAAATAAATACGCATTTAAAAAATTTTTTAATTAAAAAATAAATAAAATATTCATTCACAGTGAAGAATATGTAAAAGCAGGGGTAAAAACAGAGAAAAGAGTAGTAGAAAGAAAGGACAAAGCATGGGCAAAGGCCCTGAAGAAGAGGGGCAAGGCAACACAAAACTTGGTGAAAATCCAGTCCTCCCTGGCTAGAAATAGAGAGGCCAGCCAGAGGAAGCTGGAAAGGTGAGTGGGGGATCAAACCAAGCCTTCAGAGAAAGATTTTTGTCTTTATTCAAAGGCAGTTGGGGCACCTGGATGGCTCAGTCGGTTAAGCGTCCTACTCTTGATTTCAGCCCAGGTCATGATCTCTTGGTTCGTGAGATGGAGCTTTGGGTTGGGCTCTGTGCTGACAGCAAGGAACCTGCTTTAGATTCTCTGCCTCCCTCTCTCTCTGCCCCTCCTCCTCCTCCTCTCTCTCTCTCTCTCAAAAACAAATAAACAATCAAAAAACATATAAAATAAAATAAAATAAAATAAAATAAAATAAAATAATGCAGACTTATGATATATGACATGATGTTTACAAATAGCAAATACACAATTTGAGTAATGCATTAAGAATTGCTATTCCAGGGGTGCCTGGGTGGCTCAGTCGGTTGAGGGTCCAAATTGGCTCAGGTCATGATCTCGCAGTCTGTGGGTTCAAGCCCCGTGTAAGACTCTGTGCTGAGAGCTCAGAGCCTGGAACCTGTTTTGGATTCTGTGTCTCCCTCTCTCTCTTCCCCTACCCTGCTTGAGCTCTCTCTCTCTCTCTCTCCCTCTCTCTCTCTCTCTCTCAAAAATAAATAAACATTAAAAAAAATTTAAAAAGAGTTGCTATTCCAGGGGTGCCTGAGCAGCTCAGTAGGTTAAGTGTCAGACTCTTGACTTCAGCTCAGGTCATGATCTCACAGTTGTGAGATCTGAGCCCCACGTGGGACTCCTTGCTGGGTGTGGAGTCTGTTTAGGATTCTCTCTCTTCCTCTCCCTCTGCCCCTTCCCCACTCACGCTCCCTCTCTCTCTCAAAAAATAAAAAAAGCTTTGAAAAAGAATTCTTATTCCAAAAAAGAAAAGAATTCCTATTCCATTTATTTTCTGTGATCCACTTAGAAAAAGGTGAACTCTTCCCTGTCACTAGGTCACATCTGTGACCTAATAAATTTCTATGCAATGCTTACTTCTAAGATTGATGCCGGTTCTTTTTTTTTATTATTTTTTTTAAGGTTTATTCATTTTTCAGAGACAGAGAGAGAAAGAGCATGGGGGAGGGGGGCAGTGGTGGGAGGGGCAGAGAGAGAGGGAGACACAGAATCTGAAAGCAGGCTCCAGGCTCTGAGCTGTCAGCACAGAGCCTGAGGCAGGGCTCGAACTCACAGACTGTGAGATCACGACCTGAGCTGAACTCGGACGCTCAACCGACTGAGCCACCCAGCTGCCCTTGATGCCAATTCTTTAAAAAATTTTTTTACATTTATTTTTGAGAGACAGAGAGAGACAGAGCACAAGTGGGGTAGGGGCAGAGAGAGAATGAGACACAGCATCCAAAGCAGGCTCCAGGCTCTGAGCTCTCAGCACGAACCCGACGTGGGGCTGGAACCCACCAACCTTGAGATCATGACCCCAGTTGAAGTTGGCACCCAGGTGCCCCATTGATGCCAATTCTTTAAAGCCAAATTCCTTCTAGGGTGACTTGAGAAAATTTTTTTCTAGTATAAGATGATAATAGTGATGATTTGTTAACAATGCCTTTCTTCCTACTAAGCTCTGAAAACCTCAACTAGTACCGGGGTCTGGCTGATTGGCTCAGAGGTCACACTGCTAGAGAAGACGCAGCAGGCTGCAGCTCACTAAAGATATCTTTTTCCCCTGTTTCTGGGGAAAGCTTACCTTTTGCAACTTGGGGTGCTGAAAAAAAATCATGATGCTGAGACCAAATTTTCTCTTATCCTTTGACCTTGGATAAAGCTCAAAACGCCAAGCTAATAACTAGAATTTATGTTTGCATGGTACTATGTAAGCTTCAATGCTTTCCCATTATGTCCTCATTTCATAGCACTGATAAAATTAGATAAATAATTAATGCCTTGCTGAATTGTCAGTTCAACTGGAATTTTAAGAACAGTGACTTAGCTCACTTTCTAAATCAGTACTCTAGCAACAGGGTTTCTTGCCATTGTTATTGATCTTGTACCAACACGTAGTATTGGTTCATGCTTGTTCTTTTTGTGGTTTTTAAAGAATCACTTGAAATCACCCTCTGCCCCTGAGTAGAGGGAGATTCCACCAGCACCGGTCACGGAGTACGATGCTCCATGTGAAAGAGCCTGGTCTAGTCGACAGCATCAGTCACCAAACCTCCGGGTCATAGAGCAAGTGATGAAGAGATAGAGACCTTAAATGAAAGGTCAGAGAGAACATGCAGTTTTCAGGCAACGTGGGAGACGGCAGAGTGGATGAGGGCATCAGCTTTGTTCGAAGTTAGACCTCAGTACAAACACCAGCTCTGCGCTGATGGGCACCGGGAGCTCAAAGCGAGCCATTTCACCTCTTGGAACTTCGGGTTTATAATCCGTATTGCAGTTTGCCAGGTTACATGTTGTGTGCAATGGAAAGGACTTAGCACGTGGCTGGCCCCCGTAAGCATTAGATAACTGACAGCTGGAACAGGATAGAAAGGGTTAATGTACCCATGACAACCAGGTGAGCACCACAACGATGATGTGTCCACCTGTTGCCAGGGGGCTCTTCAGGACTAACTTCCGAGTTTTCTGCCGCTTCACGAACCCCCAGGATTAAAAGAATCTTCTCTGGTGTCAGACAAGGCTCCATTCCTGTTAGTGGTCTCCAGTAAGGATATCTTCTCAGGCAGATAATAGGGACCCAACGGAGATTTCAGTGTGGAAGAAGCTTGGAATTAAGATCCTTGCGTCCACTTCCTTGTAGCTAGCAGAAGGTGACCAACTGTCCTATTTGCCCCAGGCTGAGAAGTGTACTGGGTCATGGGATCTTCAGGACTAAAACCATGACAGTCTTGGGGCACATGGGTGGTCAGTTGGTTGAGCATCCGACTCTTGATTTTCGGCTCAGGTCATGATCTTACTGTTCGCGGGAGATCAAGCCCCACGTCAAATTCTGTGCTGACAGTGTGGAGCCTGCTTGGGATTCTCTTTCTCCCTTTCTCTCTGCCTCTCCCTAGCTTGTGTTCTCTCTCTCTCTCTCAAAATAAATAAAAAATTTAAAAATGAATAAATAAAACCATGACAGTTTCATGTAAACTGGAATGATTGATCGCCTACCCTGTCAGCATCTTCTCTAAGTTGGACAAGTGTCCTGGTTACACGTAGCCTAAAAGGTAGCACAATTTTATTAATCATTACAATGATTAAGACTTTTGAATTAAAAATTTCACATGGGCAATACTGACTGAAATGAAGAGAGGTTCATTTCACTGCAATATACCCATCCTGTTAAGTACTTTGGAAGCTTTTTCTCAATTCTTTCAATCACTGTTCCTCTTCTTTCTTCTTCCTATTATGACTCTTCCCTTAAGGTTAACTCCAATCCCTGGAGTATTGTACTATGAATTCCCACTTGAAGCAATCATCTCACTGAGACTCAGCAACTCAAATAATTCTGAAATCACCGTTTAATTAAACCCAGCAGAAATAAGAAGGGAGAATACAAAGAAACAAACCCTGACCAAGGCATGGGTGGCAGATACTTTGTAACACATGGAAGTCTCTTTTCTGTAAGAGGCCTAAAAGTGAAGAATTACAATAGTCAAGATATGGAAGCAATCTAAGTGTCCATCGATAGATGAATGGAAAAGATGTGGGGGGGAGGGGTCTGCGTGTGTGCATACATACATACATACATACATATATACATATAATGGAATACTACTCAGCCATATAAAAAGAATGAAATCTTGCCATCCATGACACGGATGGACCTAGAGGGCATTATGTTAAATGAAATGAGTCAGACACAGAAAGACAAATACCATGTGATTTAACTTACGCATGGAATCCACAAAACTAACAAACAACCAGAAACAGACTCATAAATAGAACAAACTGGTGGTTGCCAGAGGGGAGGTGGGGTAGGGGGATGGGCAAAATAGATGAAGGGGATTAAGAGGTATAAACTTCCAGTTATAAAATAAGTAAATCACTGTGATGAAAAAAGTACAGCATTAGGAATAGAATAAATAATATTGTAATACTTGTGTATGGTGACAGGTAGCAACTCCACTTATCAAGGTGAGCATTTCATAATATATATGAATGTTGAATTGCTATATTGTACACCTGAAACTAATATAATATTGTGTGTGAAACTATGCGTTGATTAAAAATAAAGCAAACAAATACTTCGTCCCATTGCTAACAAAGAAATGTACTATCCATATCACTTCTCTTAATTACTATGGAGCAATAAAACATTTGAAACTGTGTGGTTTCATTTATACATTATAAACTTTGTTTAATGTCTATTTATTTTTGAGAGAGAGAGAGAGAGAGAGACAGAGTGTGAGCAGAGGAGGGGCAGAGAGGGACACACAATTCGAAGCAGGCTCCAGGCTCTGAGCTGTCAGCACAGAACCCGGTGTGGGGCTTTAACTCACAAACTGCAAGATCATGCTCTGAACCAAGTCAGACGCTTAATCGACTGAGCCACCCAGGAGCCCCTCATTTGTACACTGTATATACAATTGGTTGGGCAGGGGAAAAAGTGACTTATACTTTGAGAAATGCTACAAGCAGCTGCCAGTGTTACAATTTTAGAGGTAATTATTGAGCACTGTATATCCATCAGCAAGATGTCAAGTTTCTATTTTCTGGGCTAACAAGTTAAGACATCCCCTATTCTCTATCTTCAGTTGCCCCCTGGCTACTTTCCTTTTTAACCTTTTCTGCTCTACATTCCCTAGACCCACCCTCTTTCCCGTTTGTCTCTGGATTCTTGTCCCTTATCATTACTCACTTCCTGACTTGGGTGAAATTCCAGCCTCAGGCAAAACTGTGAGCTCGGCAGGTCTGTTCTCTCCATCTCCTTTCACTTTCCCTCCCTTCTTCCCTGTGCTCCCAAATATTGTTCTGTGTTCGTTAACAACACTATACCTTCCTGACGGGTCCACTGCTCCAAGAATTTAGTTTCTTCTCTTAGCTAAGAAAAATCTGGGGAAATTTCAGGTGGACAGCATGTTCCAGTTAATTCAAATTTCATTAACAAAGGACTTGTGATAAATGAATAACACTTTTAACCAGATTGTACTTTTATTCCATTATAAGAAGGGTTGGTTGAGCCAATTAATAATAATAAAAGACTGATAGGGGCGCCCGGCTGGCTCAGTCGTTAGAGCATGCAACTCTTGATCTTGGGATCATGAGTTTGAGCCCCATGTTGGGTGGAGAGATTACTAAAAAAAAAAGTAAATTAAAAAAAAATAGACTGGGAAGCTTGGTTAGTTCAGTCGGTTGAGCATCTGACTTGATTTAGGCTCAGGTTGTGGTCTGAGTGTTATGAGATCGAGCCTCGTGTCAGGCTCCACAATGAGCATGGAGCCTGATTAAGATTCTCTCTCTCTCTCTCTCTCTCTCTCTCTCTCTTTCTCTCTCTCTTTTTTCCCTCTCCCTTTGCCCCACTCCCCTCAAAAAATAGACTGATAACAAAACAAAAATATTTATTCCAGTTTACATTTAATGCAATATTTTATATATGGCATATATACTATATTTAGTATATAACCTTTTACAAGTTGGCAAAAGGTAATTTTTTGAGGCACTGGCAATATTTTTCTTTACTAACAAAGTTCAATATCTATTGAAGTTTAAAAAAAATGAGATTACATTACTATAGCTTTCATTACATCAGGATTATAATGTTTCACAGTTTTACTAGATGATATGCTGGACCATTGGTGAAAAGAAACCAAAATTGTCATGTGCACGCAAAACTTTAGGAAACACTACTACTAATAAAGCATGATGTGGTCATTGATTCTTTTATTTTTTACCAAACATCTCATAAATCTTCAGTGCCTCTAGGTTTATAGAATCAATCTCAATGACAAGGGTAGAAACTCAATAAAAACATTAGCAAATAAGACTTGGGCATCACAAAGGAAATAGGTCACATTGTTTGGACAATTTGTTTTGAGTAAGAAACAGTTTGCTTGGTTGCATACCATTAATTGGCAATTTGATCATGTAGCCCCCAAATTAATTTTTACAAATCAAAACTGGAAATTAAATGACAAGTTTCATTCAGTCTGTCATGAGAACATTTCCATTATGACAAATTTACCTATGCTGAAGGGGCATTAGGAGAGATGTGAATAATTCAAAACAAAGTACATAAAAATGTTTTTCAATGTTTATTTTTGAGAGAGAGAGAGAGAGAGAGAGAGAGAGAACGTGAGCAGGGGAAGGGGCAGAGAGAGGGCGACCCAGAATCTGAAGAAGGCTCCAGGCTCTGAGCCTTCAGCACAGAGCCCAACATGGGGCTTGAATTCATGAACTCTGAGATCATGACCTGAACCAAAGTCAGACGCTTAACCAACTGAGCCACCCAGGCACTCCCAAAACAAAACACATTTTAAAAGAATATTATTTGGCTTTGGACATTGTACCAATACCTAGAGATTTCAGTCAGATTTTCCCCAAGATATTGGAAGTAAGAGACAGAAGACAGAAGACTCTTCCCCAAGATATTGGAAGTAAGAGACAGAAGACGGAAGAGACAGAAGAGACTGAGAGCTAAACTTTAAGATGACACACAATGGATAAGACCAGAATTAAGCAAAGTCACCTTTAAAACACAAACTGGCCTGACCTGACTGTAACTTGATTTTTATTGAAAGAATATTGCTGAGAGGTTTGAGTAGCCATTGAAACAGAGAAAGAAGCATCCAAGGCACTTCAGGGCCAGTGCCCATCCAAGTGCTGTCAAGGAGAGAAGCAGCTCAAATCAATAGCATGCCAGGATGTCCCTACTGTATTGGAGATCGATGTAGAAAGTTGCAACCATTGGAAATTAAGTATTTCCATCTTTGGGACAAAATCATCCTGTCATGCAGATAGGTGAATCAAGAATAATCTATACGCATAACCCTACTTGTTCTGAATCTGTGCCCATCAAGCAGCCTTCTGATTGATAATGCCTTAGGTTTCCTGAGTAGGTTTGTCTACATAGAAAATTCACTGGCTTTGCAGTCTTGAGTCTTCAGGTATATACATTGAAAATTAATAAATTAATATTCTGGATCTATGTATCATTCTCATGACCTTGGTTAATGTAAATTCATCTGATGGCTGAAGCTGTTTTATGTTGCTGAAGAAACGTATTTCTGAGACTAAAGTACTCTAGGCTGGATCCTGGAAGGTTGGGAAAAATTCACCGAGGTAAGGCTTCCCTGTCCTCTTGGGGACAGTCAGTAGGCCTTCCCCCAGCAATGAGCATATTATCAGCCAAACTTTTCCATTTCAAAGGACCATTGATATCAATGGAGGGGTGGGTATGCTTGTGATTTACCTCTGTTTATTATTTTATTCTAACATTGCTACAGTGACAATTCCTTGACTATATTGGTGGGGAAGACAGCTCAGACCAGGAGAAGTGGCAGGGAATTTTTGAATTTAAAAATATACCATATGTAATTCATAAAGTGGACACAAGTTTCCATTTACCACACACCCACTATATGTTCAAATTCAATATGATCACTTCCCTACATCATACTTGCCTAGTCAAACCCAGCACTGGTGAATCTATTTTCTCAGTAGCTATACCAAAGAGCTGAACAGAGAATTCTGATTCTCTCTCTTCCTGTCTCTCTGCCCCTCCCCCACTCGCTCTCTCTGTCTCAGAATGGGTAAATAAACTTAAAAACTTTTTTTTTAAATGTCTCTTTTTACTCCAGATTCCCTCCAGTTATAGTTGTTTTTCTGTTATGGCGAAGTTCAAGTTCTGGAAATAATTGTTTATCCGTAGTCTCCACTCTCTCAGCATCTATGTCCTTTTCAGCTCACTATCTTATGACTTTCTGGCCTCATTACTCCACCAAAACTTCTTGTAAAAGATACCAGTAACCTCCATGTTGCCAAACCCAGTGGATACTTCTGGCTCCTTCTTCATATGAGTTGACTTCTCAGCAGCATTTAACATATGTGAGTGCTCACGCCATCTTGTAATCCTCTCCTCTCTTGGCTTCTGTGACATCATCATCTTCAGGTTTTCCAGTTCTCTGGCTTCTCCCCAGTTTTCTTTTCTAAGTTCTCTGCCTCCACCTGACCTTTACATATTGCTGTTCCATAGAGCTGGTCATTTTTCCTTCTTTCCCTACTCTCTCCCTAGGGGATCTGACTTGCTTCCACCACTTTAAACACATGTCTATGAAATACATGTGTACACGTATGAAACCCACGTCTGTGAGACTCAACTCTCTCTCTCTGATGCTGACTTCCCCCCTGAGCTCTCTAGATATGCATGTCAACTGCATATTTGATCCACAGCTGGACATTACATGAACACCTCAAATTTAATATGTCCAAAATTTAATCTTTCCCAATCTTTCTCTTTCTTTCCTTTTCTATCTTTCTTTCTTTCTTTCTTTCTTTCTTTCTTTCTTTCTTTCTTTAATGTTTATTCATGTTTGAGTGTGAGAGAGTGAGATGACAGAGGGGCAGTGAGAGAGGGATACACAGAATCCAAAGCAGGCTCCGAGCTCCAAGCTGTCAGCACAAATCCCAATGCGAGGCCTGAACTCATGAACTGCGAGATCATGACCTGAGCTGAAGTTGGACGCTTAACCGATTGAGCCACCCAGGTACCCCTTTCCAATTTTTCTTTTTAAATAAAAAAAAAAAAATTATTTATTTATTTATTTGTTTGTTTGTTTGTTTATTTATTTTGAATGAGAGAAAGAGAGAGAGAGCATGTGTGTGCATGTGAGCATGTGCGTGCACTCATACACGCGAGCAGGGGAGGGGCAGAGAGAGAGGGAGACAATCTCTGGGATCAAGCTCCACCTGGAGCCTGATTTGGGGCTCCAACCCACAAACCGTGAGATCCTGACCTGAACTGAAATTAAGAGTCGAACACTTAACTGACTGAGCTACCTGGGCTCAGCCCCAGTTTTTCTTTTTAATATTGCTCTACCAGCCAAATGGTTTTCCTCCCCTCTTCCAACACCATAATCTCTATAAACGCTGCTGTCATTCACCCAGTTGCTCAAGCCGTCAATCTGTTGTCATTGATTCTTTTCTTCTTTCCCTACATGGAGAAGTGATCGTTTCCCACAAGCGAGTATATTTTCGCTCCAAAATATGTGCCAAATCTGTCTACTTCTCTCCAAGTTCACAGCCTCCATCTTAGTCCAGACCACTATCATTCTTCGCCACTGTAATTACTTCATTACTGCCTAGTAGAGCTCCTTGCTTCCCTTCTTGCCTCCCCACAATCTGTTTTTCACACTCTTCATTCAGCAGTTACTGGCGATCTCCTTAAAATGTAAAATCAGATCCTGTGGCTCCTTTTCTTAAAACCTTCAAATGGCTTTTCACTGCTCCTAGGTGACATTCTTTCTGAACTCCCTAACCTAGCTTCCTCTGAATCTGGCTTTCGACTCTCCTTCCAGTCTCATCTTGTTTGTGTCACTCTCTTAACTAAGTTCCAGACATATGCCTCTCCTAGTTTCTAGAACATTCCAAACTCTTTCCCAGATCAGGGCATTTGCAATTGCAGTTCACTTGGTCCAGAGCACTTTTCCACCTACTCTTTGCATTACTGCTTCTTCTTGTCATTCAGGTCCCAGTTTCAGTGGCCCCTTTTCAGAAAAGTACTCAGGGACCACGCTTTCTAAAATAAATTCCCCCTGCCCTTCTTCCTGGTTATTCTTTATCTTGATATCTTGTTTGTTTCTTTTGTTGCACATATCCAAACCTATTATTTGATCTGTATCACTAGACTGTTGCCTAGGACCAAGGTCATTTTTTTTTTTTTTTTTTAAGCAGGCTTCATGTCCAGCAAGGAGCCCACACAGGGCTTGAACTCACCACGCTGAGATCAAGACCTGAGCTGAGATCAAGAATCAGTCGCTTAATTCACTGAGCCACCCAGGTGCCCCAGGGCCAATGTCTTAATTGCTCTATACCTTTATATCCCAGTACCTAGCATAGACAGTAGGTGCTCAGTACACATTTGGTGAGTAAATAACACAAACTTGAGAAGTAGGTATTTTTATTTTTTGTGGAAGAAATTTTTTTTAATTTTTAAAACATTTTATTGTGTTTTTTAATTGAAGTATAGTTGACACAGATAGAAGTAGGTATAGCCTCCATTTTACACGAGAAAACTGAATCAAAGAGATATTAAGTAACTTACCCATATGACATAGCACTTAGCAAAACATGTTTTTGTTTTATTCTAAAACCTAAAAAAATACGTAATGCTTTATGAAACTTAAATTAACACAATACCATATACAGTTACACACACACTATATACACTATATGTGTGCACATATTTATCATTTGTGTCTCATAACAATATTATGACTCACAAAGTTTTCATTACACATTAAAACTGATTTGTGATGATAAAATATGGAAATTATAGAAAGGCATACATAAAATCTTTTTTAAAAATATGAATGCCCTAAGAAAACTATTGTTCACATTACCATTATTAACATCCAGAGTACGTTTTTTATTCTTTTCAATGAATATGTGTATGTGTGTGTGTTTCTAGCATAGTTACGGCATAAATATATTAGGGCATAAGCATTTCCCTGATCATTAAGTATTAATATGAATTTAATGGCTTCAGAATAGTCCATTATATGGATGTATCATAATGCATTTATTTATCTCTTGTCAACAGACAGCTTTTGGTATTATGAATACTGTGTACTCATATTTCTGGAAAATATCAAGATACTGTCAAACACCAAGGTTAAAGATTATGCATAATGTACTGTTGATACGTAGCGCCAGACTGTCGGTTGAACCAATTCACACACCCATCCACCACTTACAAGAGTGCTGCCTTCCCTGAGGCCTATCAGTGTACAATCGTGGCCCCTTCCAGAATTCCTGGAGAGAGCTCCTGCAAATCCTTACCCCGCGGCGGGAACCCCGATTGCAGGAACTCCCTCCTTCCAGCAGGAGGCGCCGTCGCCTTCCGCCGGGGTTGGGCCGCCACGGAGGCCTCACGTGATCGGGCCGTCTCTGCGCCGGAGGGCGGTCTTGCGGAGATTTGCCTTACGTACGCCGCGGCATGACGTAGTACGTAGGGGCTGGCTAGCCGCCATCTTGCTTCTTTTTCTCGCTCGCTCTCTCCCTCTCGGGAAGCAGCGAAAGTGCTTTGGCGGTTTGTCCATCCGCAGCTTCGGCTTCCCCGGTCGGGTGGTCCTTCCATCCCCCCCCACCCCTCGCCTCCCCTCCCCCTTCCCTCGATCAGAGCGCGGCAGAGACTCTCGAAGTGCGCAGACACACTCCGCTTGACACTCGCCCTGGCCGGTAAGGAAAGCGAGGGCGTAGGAGCTGTGATCAAAGCGGGCCCCATCGGGGTGGGCTGGCGGGGGGCCGCCTGGGGCGTGGGAGCGCACCCCGGCCCTGGCGGGCAGAGACTGGCGAGCCGCTGGGAGACGGCCTGGGGTCGAGCCATCCCCCGCTTTCTCTTTGGTTCTCATCATGTCTGTGTCTGGGGGAAGTCTCGGCCTCCTGGTCGCGGAGCGGGAAACCGGAGTCAGACCCGCCCCATGTGGTCTGCAGCGGGAGTTCCGGAGCCGTCGGTCTCTCTCCCACCCGGTCCCCGCTCAGGCCCCGCGGGGGGATTACTCGCGTAGCCGGCCAGACGAAGGGGGTTCCCGTCCTTGGGATAATGGCTTTTTTCCTCCTGTGTGGGAAGCGTCCCCCAAACGGCTCAAGGGCTCATCTGGGGCCTTTACTGCCTACTTCTTTTCCGTGTGTAGTTAGGGTGGAATTTGCAGCGAGCACTGTGTGAGAGAGACCGGGCTAAAGACCTGACTCGGTGAGAGGCGCTTGGGGGAACCTGGACCAACCCTACTTCCGCTAGGGACGTGCAGCCCCAACTCCAGACGACGATTTGGTAGTCATTTCGTTCCCCAGGCCTCGCCATCCCCTGAGCTGCGTAGTGAATCCCACTCTGCAGCTCTCTCGCTTTGAGATAGCGTTAATGTTACTGGTGTTACGGTAAAGGCCCCACTTCAGGACTTGCAGAAAAGGGCATGGGGACCAATGGGAACGCTGATAAATTGTTCCTTTGCCCGAGAGGAATGCGTCTAGTTCCTTTAAAGGGATGCATATTTGTTTTGACTTGATTTGAGATCTGTTTGAGATTTCCAACATGCCTGATGTTTGCTGGCTCCCGAAGCCGCCCGGATTTCTGCATTGGCTGATCTTCAGCCTAGGCTCGTAGATTCATACCTCGCTAGGGTCCTTGGAATTGTACGGTAGGCGGCTTGTGCTGGAAGGTTTTCCTTTGGAATGCACCAGAAAAATCAGGATTCTTGATCCAGTGCTTGATAGCTTCCTCCTGCAAATAACCACGATGGCGTGATACCTAAGCGCCCACCGAGCCTAACTCCAGCATTTGTTAAAAAGTAGATTTAACCTCCTCTGGTGGTGATTAAGATGCTACTCCGACTGGAGCCATTTTTAGGTGTGTGTCAGATGCACTGCAGCATCGTTTCTGGCCCACCTCAAATGCATTGATCCTCTAGGAAAATTAGGAATGGATTGACTTTGAATTTTGCCTTTGGCGTGTGGTCAAATAGTAATTTGTTTTTTTATAGTGGGCTTGTCAGAATGCAGGCTTTTTACTTGTATATTTTGGTTTGGTGAGCTTACATATGTGGCTGTTTTCCCTCCACCATTAGTTGACCTTTTACTGTGTACTGAGCACAGTAACGAGCTCTTTACATACATTATCTTTTCTCATCTTACAGCCGGTACTTGAGGGAGGTGCTCTTATTATCATCCCCATTTTACAGATGAGATAAAATCAGAGATATTAATGTGACCAAGGTCACAGGCAGTTACCGTGTTGCGGTAGAGATTCAAACCCAGACTGTCTAAATCGAAAGGGGATGCTGTAAAGCCATCAAACTGCCTCCCTGTTTCTTGTAATTTTAGGAACTGTGGTAACTGAAGATGTAGCATTGTTAACCTAGTTTTTTCTTTTGCTTGATTTCAGTATAGAAACATTGTTGCACACAATGGTGAAAGTGTTGCAAGGTTAAAAAAAATGGTTGTAACTACTTTGGGGATGGGCTAGAAGCTAATTTTTCTCCCCTTTTCTAGTAAAGGCCAGTTGGTTAAAACCCTTGACTAGGTAGTATGACATAATCTTAAAATTTTGAGATCTGGCCTATACTGTTGGTAGAATATTTCCTCATCTGTAAAATGGAGGTGATGATAACAGTACTTCCCTCTAAGGTTTGCTGCAGGATTAACAAAGATCATGTGTGTAAAGGGCTTGTTACTGTGCTCAGGATACAGTAAAAGGCCAACTAATAGTAGACTGGCAGAATATTGGCATAAACAGTAAGTAATCTGTATATTCTTAGAATGGAGTATATATTCTTTGCGTATTTAAATAGTTTTTCTTTCTTTTTACACTTACGTGCTAGATTTTGTTCTTAAAGATTTCTTCATGCTCTGCAGTCAGTAACCCTGGGTTCAGTATGTTGAGCACAGCTGAAAATACAGAAGTTCTGACTCATTCCCTCCCTTACCCTTAATGCCACCCCACCACCCGTATTGGTAAAATGGCTTTGAAGATTATATTATATCCCCCTCTCCCTCCAAGTGGTTTCCTCTTGCCCCCCCCCCCCACTTCAATTTGTAAGCCAGTTGAGTAACTTCTGTTTCAGATGCTGTTTATGCCAAATTTGTGTAAGACAAGGATTGATGATTGATAAAATGTTACACAAATTGGTACAAATCCTGTTCTTACAGTGAAGGAGATCCAGAAGTTGTGTCTCACTGAGTTATGACTAATACACTTTCAGCAAAGTGAGAATCAGTTTCTGAATAGGGTAACGCAATGATAGCTTATCTCCGTCTATGTTAACTGTTAACTGTTGTTTAGAAACTTGAGAATTAATGTTAGTTTTCTGAGTCATAACATTTTAAATTTCTCAATAAAGCCTTTGATGCGTCAGTCAGGACATCTTTGTGGGTGAAAATATTCTCGAGAGGGTCACTTCAGTGTATTTTCTGTAGTGTTTTTTCCCAGTCCCAGAAAGGTTAAATATAAACTGATCTTTTCACCAGTTACATTAGTCGTCATTTTGCTCTAGATTAACAGAATGCCAGTCATGTTTTAGGGCCTGTGTGTGTACATGTTTGCCGGCAAATCAGATCAAACAATTACTGAATTTCAACAGTTGTCTAGTTGGCAGACAAAAACTTTTATATGGTTAGTATACGTAGAGTCAACACAAGATAGCAATAAAATTATTACTGTCAATGTGATGTAATGTTCTCACCCCTAGGTGCTCTGCCTTAAGGGAGGATGGGATGTAGTTAACATTTGTGGGGCACATCTAGTATAAAAAAAAAACCACTTGGGTATTATTTACATAGCATATTATGTAGTAATTTTCTTTTTACCTGTGTTCCAATATTAGTGTGTTTTGCTTTACTAGACTGTTTCCATATCTTCCACACCTTGTATGGTGGTTGGCATATACCTAGGTTTTATTATTGAGTGAATGAGATTAGAAAATAGAAGACTAGACCCACCAACTAAGATTCAACTGACAGATATCTTAGTAGAGCAAAATAGTACCCTGTCATTCCCTCCCCCCACCCCGCCCACCTCTCCATTAGAATAGCATAAGATGCTTTCACATAGCTTATGTTTATGTACTGTGCGTTGTGAGATTTGTTTGCATCCGATTTTCCTTTCTAAAATTTAGATTTATTCAACAAACGTTAAAGATTCTTTTAATTTTGTAAGGCATAGTGAGTCAGAGGAATATGGCTTTTGGTTCCTACTGCCAAGATGCTCATGGTTTTAAGGATTAATGTTAAAAGTTGACGTGTGATCTTTGGATTTATACCAGAAGATAAAAATAAAGACATACAAGCAGAAAAGGGAAATTTGGGGCAGAAAATCCATATATGAACATTTCTATAATATAGATCAGGTGCCTAGTTGATTACAAGTGAAGGCATGATGGCCAAGAGAGATCAAGAATAATTGCAATTACTGGGGCGCATGGGTGGTTAAGTCGATTGAGCGTCCAACTTCAGCTCAGGTCATGATCTCACTGTTCGTGAGTTTGAGCCCCATGTTGGGCCCTGTGCAGACAGCCCAGAGCCTGGATGGAGCCTGCTTCAGATTCTGTGTCTACCTCTCTCTTTGCTCCTCCTCCACTTGCACTCTGTCTCTCTAAAAAAAAACCAAATATTAAAAAAGAAATTAAAAGAATAATTGCAATTACTGATATTTGTTGAGCACTTTCCATGCTAAGCACTGAGCTAAGGTAATTTTGTAGATTATCTTTTTCGATCTATACAGTAAGCCTAGGAGGTAGATTATTTTGTCCTTGTTACTATCCTAGTAACTGGGACCTAGTAACCCAGTCCTAGTAAACTGGGATTTAAAGAGGTTTAAGTAATTCTTTCAAAGTTACTTAGTATATGGGATTCGAATCATTGGCCCAGAGCCTAAGTGTGTAACTTCCATACAACATGGATTTCCCAGTGGCCAGTATTTCCCAACCTTAAGACATTCATGTCTTTTAAGATCTTCAAACCTTCTGTTTTAATATTTTCTTTAATTCAAGTTACTGTCTTTTAAATAAGTGAATTTATTTTTTTAAGTGCACTTATTTTGAGAGAAACAGAGAGTGAGCAGGGGAGGGGCTGAACGAGAGGGGGACAGGATCCCAAGCAGGCTCTGTGCTGACAGCAGAGAGCCCAATGTGGGGCTTGGACTCACAAACTGAGATCATGACCTGAGCCGAAGTTGGACGCTCATCCAGCTGAGCCGCCAGGCACCCCTAAGTAAGTGAATTTAAAAGAATATACATGATTACTTGGTGTTAGTTTTTTTCCCCCCTTCAACATGTTTCAAAATAAACATTTTTTAAAGTTGATTTTTGTTTATTTTTAATGTTTATTTATTTATTTTGAGAGCGAGAACAAGTGGGGAGCAGGGGAGGGGTGGTGAGAGAGAACCCCAAGCAGGCCCCACATTGAGCACGGAGCCCACCTCAGGGGTTGATTTTATGAACTGTGAGATCATGACGTGAGCTGAAATCAAGAGGCGGATGCTTAACTGACTGAGCCACCCGGGTGCCCCCAAATAAACATAATTTTAAATATTCCTCTACGGACCATTTAAAATCATCTAATACACCATTAGTAGTCTTGTATTCCACTGTTCAGGACATAACCACAAAACTGAGCCTGGCTGGCTCAGTTGGTAGAGCTTGCAGTTCTTGATCGGGGTTGTGAGTTTGAGCTCCATGTTGGGTGTAGAGAATACTTAAAAATATTAAAAAAAAAAAAAAAAGAAAGAAAAACAAGAAATGAATGCTGGATAGGATTAGGCAACAGTTAGAAGTAATGAAAGCGAGAAGTGATGAAAGTCTAGGATGGAATGGATTCATCACAGGGAATGGCAGCATTACAGGAGAAGAGATCTAAATTAGAGCCTTGACCATGTACTTGGGGCAACCATTTCCATTATAAACTGCAAAGTGGAGGTATTTGCTTAAGACTGAAATGTAGCAAGATACCGAAGACAATCTGTGGGAAGAGAAGGAAGGCAAGAATGAATAAGTGAGGAAGTCACCACAGAAATCAGGGTGGATTTAGAATAATCTAAAAAAGGGGATTATTACAGCCAAATGGAGCAGAGTTCAGAAAAATATAAGTGGCCTTTGGATTTGGCTGAGAGATCTTTGGTGACCCTAAAAGAATTTAGATCGAGTAATGAGGGTGAAAGGTTAAGCAGGGAGGAATAAGTAGTGAGACTTCTTGATTTTTAGGTGACTTGAATGCGCAATATGAGCTCCGTACTGTGAGTTAAAACACCTAGTTTTAGTCCTTTTGTCACCTACGTTTTGTCCTTTGTGCCTGCTGTTAACTTGAGAGGCAAGTAACATGGCTTCTTCAAATTTTAGGTACAGGTATTCCCCGCTTTTTGGAGGTTTGTACTATCCCACTTTGCTTTTATGAAAGACATACATTAGTACCCGCTTTTGCTAACCGGAAGAACTTTTTTTTTTTACTTTTTTTATTTTTGAGAGAGACAGAGCAGAAGCGGGGGGGGGGGCGGGGTTAGAGAGAGAGGGGGACACAGAATCTAAAGCACGCTCCAGGCTCTGAGCTGTCAGCACAGAGCCCGTCGCGGGGCTCAAACTCACTATGAGCTGTGAGATCATGACCTGAGCCGAGGTTGGACGTTTAACCAACTGGGCCACCCAGGCACCCTGTAAGAATTCTGAAGAAGATTTTCACTTTTACAGAAAGCAAAAAGTGACAATAGCATTCAGTGGTGAGCCATTATAGAGGCAGTGAGAGTGATGCCACCAATGTCCTTCGGGAACTACGTAGCATCGGGACATGGCTTTGAACTGTGTTTGTCAACGTCTGTACTTTATTTTTGTGTGTGTGTGTGTGAATTTGTTAGCAGGATGGCTCCTAAGGGATCAGAAAAGCCTAAGAGAGGTTATTTGTTGGGTCTGGGAATGCTACAAAAATTTTTCCATATGAGTTAATGGTAATTGTTTCTTTGCTGTAGCCATTTCAGCTTACGCAAGGTTTCAGAGGAAAGCTTTGCTCTCTCATAGCAGGGGAAACCTGTATATTCATCTATGAAATAAAGAAAATCGCCATTTCACCTATCTCAGAGGATTGTTGCAAAGATCACATTAAATGTGTTTCCATGTGTCTTTTGAATTTAATATTCTTTGATATTACATGAGCATTCACCATACTTAAACAGAAAAGAGAACCATGAAAAATAGAAAGTTAAAAAAGGTAAAGGGAGGATAGGCTTTCTGATGTTGAGAGATCCCCTCCAAATATTTGAGTGTGCAAGGTAAGGGATGGATGCATATGTAGCTGGAGAATGGGTGGCTAGAGAAGTTAATAATTGATCTTTCTTCCCTCTTTCCTAGTGAATGATCTGAAAGTGTAGGGCTGCTTTGTGTGGTTGTGCCGTTTGTGCACTGCACAAATGTGCTGGGCTGAAGGAGACAACAAGGACTGAAATCTGCTCCAGGCTCTGCTTTCAGAGTCCTGTGCTCTGGCTAGGCCTCCCAGGGGTAATCGTGCTTTCACTCCTCCCCTCTCTCCCCGTGCATCACCACCTCACCCAGAGGAGTTCCTGTTTCTCCCCAGAAGCATATGTTTTTCTATTTGCACAAAGGCCCTGTGGAGGCCAGTGGATGCTCTGAAAAGGTCCTGGGGAGATCTATTCAGGATACATTTAGAACAGAATAAAAAACAATCGGGAGACTGGAGAAATGGTCACCAAGGAACAAAAAGCTTAGAACTTTTTAAGATGGGTTAAGTAGTTGGGCAAGTACTCGTCCACTTTATCCAGTGTATTTTAAAGGTGAGTATTGTAGCTTATTAAATGTTTCCAGTAACTGGGAAACAGACTATATATGTGGATTTTAACTGAAGAAGCCACAATGTAGGAGGTATAAAATCAACTTCTGAAGGTTAGGAAGATGAAAGAGTCCATTTACTTTAAAATTTTAAAATTTTATTAATGTTTGCTTTATTCATTCATTCATTCATACATACATACATACATACATACATACATACATACATACCAAGCATGAGCACGAGTAGGAGAAGGACAGAGAGAGAGGGAGACACAGAATCAGAAACAGGCTCCAGGCTCTGAGCTGTCAGTGCAGAGCCCGACACAAGGCTTGAACTCATGAACCTTGAGATCATGACCTGAGCAGAAGTCAGACGCTTAACCGACTGAGCCACCCAAGTGCCCTGAGAAATTTTGTTTTTAAAGGAAAGAGGTGTTATTGAAATGAGGCTTTTGACAGAGTAGAGATTGGTTATATTGTTGTATGAGTTTTTGAAATTCAGATAAAAATTGGATCTTTTGGTGTACCACTCTGTGAGTTTTAATATGTGTGGAGCCATGTAGCTTGCATCAAGAATTAGGATACAGAATGTAGAAAGATGAAATATTTCCCAACCCTAGATCCAGAGTCTTTGGACTCTTTGGATATTGGGGGGAGAGAAAGTATCTCTCCTGCTGAAGAAAGAGCTGTTGAATAAGGATTAAAAATTAGGCACCTCCAGCTGCCTCAGTTGGAAGAGCATGTGACTCTTAATACATGGGGTTGTGAATTGGAGCCCCACGATAGGTGTAGAGATTTTAAAGAAAGGAAGAGAGAGAGAGAGGAAGGAACGGAGAAAGAGAAGAAGAGGAACAGAACAGAAAAGTCAGTAATAGCCTACAAGTGCTGATTGCTTGGTTTCCTGACCAGAAAATTTTTTTATTGTGTAGTTATATTTATGACAGATTGGAAACATGGGAAGAATAAAGTTAGTAGGAGAAAGATGCGTAGGCTTCCATGTCTCAAGATACACGTTTTAATGGTGGAGGAGTGGAGCCAGCGCTTGGCAGGGAGGGGTGCTAACTGGTTCTCTACACTTACAAATTTAAACTTGAAATTTCAACCCTTATGGTGCCATTTCGTTGAAGTTTAGGATAGTTCATGATGTCAAATGAACATCTTTAAGAGAATGCGTCTCTTTTTATCCTATAACATCCAACAGACTTGCTTGCAAAAAAGTTAATTAAGAAGGTTTTATGCTTTGGTTTTTATTTGTAATGTGTAAGTTTTGAAAACACTGTTACCCATTTATTAAGTGCCAGACACCATTTTCAGAGCTTTATACGTACTTTGTTAATTAAATCTCACAGTAGACTATAGAGGATATAGCCCACAGATGAGGAAATAAAGTTCAGAATTATATTTAATGACTAGGGAAATGCTTATCCAATAATATGCATATGCCACAGTTATGCTATGAAAACACCTAGCTACCAAATGTTAGAGTTGGGATTTAAACCAAATCAGTTTTGTTTTTTAACCAAGTCAGTTTTAAGAGAAGTAGTTGTGTGATATGAGCACTTTAAAAATATTATAAGTTGTCAGAAAGAGTGATCTGGGAATCACTTCATTGAGTAAATGGTAGATGTGCAGATTTATAACTTTGCTAGAACAGTAATTTGTGGTACAGAAGATTCAATAGCTGCGTATCTTTTCTAATTCTTAGGGCATTCTGCCCTAGAAACTTAATTCACGTGTTTCAGTTTCTAAGAACAGCCTGAGCCCTTCTACCATTCTGATTAGAACTCCCAACAGATTTATTTATATTACACTTTGTTTTTAAAAATGACAATTTTTAATGCTGTAGTGCTATTTGTAGTAGAGGCACTCAACATATGGTAGTATTCTTAGCTTTTCTATGATAGCTGCAAATGTGATCTTAAAAATATTTGATGTCACTCTAACTTTAGGATCACTAAGTGGTTATAACAATTGGAGATGGAAATGAACTTAGAAGTTGACTAGTTCAACTTCTTACCCAGAGCAGGACCCTTTTATTTTAAGTGGAAAATTCAGTTTAAAATTTTATAGACAGAATGCTGTCTTCTGGAGTTAATACATCCCGTCTTTGTCAGCTGCAGCTGCCATGAGAAAATACCATAGACTAGATGGCTTAACAGGAATTTATCACAGTTCTGGAGGCTGAAGACCAAGCATAATCAGGCTCTGACGAGGTCTCCCTTCCTGCCCCGCACACAGCCGCCTTCTAGCTGTGTGTCTCCATGTGGCTGGGAGAGTGCCTTGGTGTCTCCTCCTGGAAGAGCTTAATTCCGTTATGAGGCCCCACCCTCATCACCTCCGCTAACCCTGATTATCTCCCACAGGCCCTGTATCTCCACATACCATCTGTCAAGTTGGGAGTCAGGGCTTCAATGTAAGAATTCTGAGAGGGGAAACAATTCTGTACAGAGTGCCCCCCCCCTTATTTACGATCTTTTGCACACTGATTCTTAGACTTTTTACGTTATGTTATTATACTTCAAAATGACATTTTCACAACAGATGGAATGTGTTTGTTGATAGTTATTACTGTATTTTGTTACTATAATTTTTTATCCTTGATATTTTATTCTGTACTGTAATGGAGTAAATTTGGAAATAAAAATTTGAGTCTTTAGAATCTCTTAGCCTAAAATAACATTTATCATTACATTTTAAAGGTTTGATGTTTATCTGTTATAATGAAAATTGAATTATGATTCTCACGTGGTGAGGTTATCTTGGGCATTGGCTTTTGGCATCAAGCTTCGACTTAATCTTGGCCCTATCTCTCCCCATCTAGGAGTTTTGGGTAGGTTATTTTTACTTGTTTAAAGTTGTTTCTTCACTGATAAATTTTGGTAACTTGAGCTCTGAGCTCTTATTCCCAATTTCGTGTTTTTACATCTCTAGAGCTCAGATTAAAAAAAAAAAAGCTTCAAGAGACATTACTACATTAGAACATCTAGAACTTAACATCCCTCTTCGTGTTAGAAGTGGGAGATGTAAATATGAAAGATTACTCAGGTTTTTTTTTTTTAATGTTTATTTATTTTTGAGACAGACTGACAGAGCGTGAGGGGGAGGGGCAGAGAGACAGAGGAATTGAAGCAGGCTCCAGGCTCCAAGCTGTTAGCATAGAGCTCAACTTGGAGCTCGAATTCACGAACTTCGAGATCATGATCTGAGCTGAAGTCAGATGCTTAACCAGCTGAGCCACCCAGGTGCCCCGATTACTCAAGGCTTTAAATCTAGAGGTCAGGGAAAGTGGTTATGTGAAGTTGGGGAGAAGAACGTATTTGGGAGAGCAGACGAGCTTTTTTTGTTTTCCCTTTTTTCTTTTGGAATAATTTTAATCTCACAGAAAAGTTGTAAAAGTAGCATGAAGAATTCTGTATTCCTTCATTCCTATTCCCTGGTTATTTGCTGTTCTAAATCCTGTCATCACCTGAAGCCTTAAATTCCAATCAGAAGCTCTTAATGCTTTCTCACTCAGGTAGTACATTTTCTCCTCTTGTTTTTATTAAATGAACAAAGCAATGCTTGTAAGCTTGATTCAGTAAGCATTTAATAATTACTATTTGGGGGGCTTTTAATCAGTCGTTAAAATTGGCATTTCCTTCTGCTTTCCTCCTTATCGTCTTCCACCTTCTACTTCACTCTCTGGCTTAGACTTCCGTGAAATGTTACTCTGACCATTTTCCTGGCAGTGTCTTCCTCTCCCTTGTTTTTCTTTACACGTGTCTGGCAGAGCTCTAGTTCCTTTTCGTTCCAGCTGCTGTGTGTTTCCCTCCACTTCCCACTCCTGGATGTGCTGCTGGACATTAATAATGAGAGTCTTCAAGCTGCTCAGGCTTGGGAAGACCATTCTATAGCCCCAGTTGCCAGCTTCTCCTGGGGTGTCAGCACTGATTGTCACTGCATCGTTTGCCTGGTTGTCTGTCTTCGCTCCCAGTTCTTTGGAAGCCTTTTCCAACCCTCTTACGTTTCCTGTTATCTCCACTCAGTTGATGAGGACACCATGCCTTTTTCATTTGTTCCTAGTAGTGCCTAATAGTAGTACAGTAGGCGCTGGGTAAATATTTGTATTAGTGAACAGGGGAATCAAGCATTTTGAGTTGTAGTTCTGTCAAGAAACTTAAGTAAAGACATTTGTTCTACAATTAAAAATGTGTGCGTGCAGATTGTAGTTTGTTTTGTAATTTTTAAAAATAATTTTTTTTAACATTTATTTTTTGAGAGACAGAGAGAGACTGAGCACGAGCAGGGAAGGTGCAGAGAGAGGGAGACACAGAATCGGAAGCAGGCTCCAGGCTCTGCGCTGTCAGCACAGAGCCTGACGCGGGGCTCGAACTCATGAACCGTGAGATCATGACCTGGGCCGAAGTCGGTCGCCCAAACAACTGAGCCACCCAGGTGCCCCTGTTTTGTAATTTTTAAGTAATCTCTACACCCACTGTGGTGATCAAACTTAGAAGCCCAAGATCAAGAGTTGCCACGCTCCATCCACCCGCTAAAGATTGTAGTTTGAAGGAGAGTTTGGTAATTATCCTTACCGAAGCAGTGAACAGTAGATGAGATGGCCAGCGGGAAAGCTCATAGAGAGAGCTGGTAAAGAGAGATGGCAAAAGCGTGTTACCATTTATGTAGGGAAATAGGAAAAAGAGAGACAAAACTGTCAGTCATAGAGACCAAAGAAATTGGTTTATATAGAATCTTTTTACTTTTTATATTTGTATGTGATACCTATTACTTATTAGTAGAGATTCTTCCTTTATTTTTTTAATAAAACATATGCTGTGTGTATATAGTATGCTTATTTGGAAGTGGCTGCAGGTTCTTTTTAATGTTAACTATTTAAATCAATGGGACATTGTACTTCATTTTCCAGAGGAACTAAATTCTCACCGTAAGATTAATGAGGAAAGAGAGGTAAACAGAGCTTGGATACTTAGAAGCCCATGGTGGTCAGAAAGATGATTGGCATTTAGTTGAATTTAACAAATTGGCAATTTGTGAAAGTATGGGTTTTTTCGAGTATACTAGATTTTTAAAAATCGTTATTTATTTATTTTGAGATGGGGGGTCAGGGCAGAGAGAGAAGGGGACAGAGGATCTGAAGCAGACTCTGTGCTGACAGAGAACCTGATGCAGGGCTCGAACTCACAAACCATGAGATCATGACTTGAGCCAAAGTTGGACCCTTAACCCGTTGAGCCACCCAGGCGCCACTGAAATATGCTAGATTTTAAATGTCACTAAAAATAATGTTTTTTTGTATTGAATACTTGTAAATCCTTATGTAATGGTGAGTAGCCTTAGAATCTTACACTTTCTGAGACTGAAGGAATCTAAGGGATCATAGCTAATCTTGCCTTGATGTGGAAACCTTTTGCAGATTTTTTTTCAAATAATTTTCAACCTATGATGGTTGTCCTTCATAAAAACCATCTTTTTGTTACCAGTGTTGAGTGTCATCCTTTCATTTTGAAAGGTTGGTGTTTATATTGTGATAAACTACTGCCTTCCAAATTTCCCTTAGACCATTTGGAAGCAGTCTGTTTGCTTTTATTATATATGTATATTTGTAGGCTCCATGCTCAGCATGAGGCTTGAACTCATGACCCCAATATCAAGAACTGCACACTCTGGGGTGCCTGGGTGGCTTTCCTTGGCTTTCAGGTCTTGATCCCAGGGTGGTGGGATCAGCCCCGACTCCCTTCGTAGGGCTCATGCTGTGTGTGGAGCGTTCTTGGAATTCATTCTCTCTCTCTGTCTCTCTCTGTCTCTCTCTCTCTCTCTCTCTCTCTGTCTCTGTCTCTGTCTCTGTCTCACATTAAAAAAAAGGGTACCTGGATGGCTCAGTTGATTGTCTAACTCTTGATTTTGGCTCAGATCATGATCTCATGGCTCAAAGTTTCAAGTCCTGTGTAGGGCTCTGTGCTGACCATGTAGCCTGCTTGAGAATCTGTCTCCCTCTCTCTGCCCCTCCTTCACTTGAGCACCCTTGCTCTCTCTCTCATAAGTAAACTTTAAAAAATAAAATTAAAATAATTTTTTGAAAAAGTAGCATGCTCTACTGACTGAAACAGCCAGGTGCCCCACAGTCTATTTGCTTTTGAAATACTAGCTTTTTTTTCCTTCTTCACTTATTTCATCTTAACACTTTTTTGCAAAAAAAAAAAAAAAAAATTGTTTACAAGGTGATATGTATATTCATTGTTTAAATCTTGAAAATGTAAATGCACATGTTTTGGTGTATCTACTTTTGGTGAAAAATGTTAGTTTCTGACCATCATTGCTCAGAGTCCTAGAACCTTGAATTTAGAAATATGATCACTGGGGTGCCTGGGTGGCTCAGTTGGCTAAGTGTCCAACTCTTGGTACCGGCTCAGGTCATGATCTCACAATTCGTGGGTTTGAGCCCTGCACTTTCCTTTGGTGCAGGGCCTGCTTGGGATTCTTTCTCTCACTCACTTTCTGCCCCTTCCCCAGGCACGTGCATTTTCTCTCCCTCTCACTCTCTCTCAAACTAAAAAAATAAACTTAGGGGCGCCTGGGTGGCGCAGTCGGTTAGGCGTCCGACTTCAGCCAGGTCACGATCTCGCGGTCCGGGAGTTCGAGCCCCGCGTCAGGCTCTGGGCTGATGGCTCAGAGCCTGGAGCCTGTTTCTGATTCTGTGTCTCCCTCTCTCTCTGCCCCTCCCCCGTTCATGCTCTGTCTCTCTCTGTCCCAAAAATAAATAAACGTTGAAAAAAAAAACTTAAAAAAAAAACAAAACTTAAAAAAAATAAGATTACTTTCTCTTCCCTTAAAGAGCCTATTATTCAATAGGCTTTTTTTTTTTAATATTTATTTATTATTGAGAAAGAGCGCAAGTGAGCCGTGGAGGGGAAGAGAGAGAGGGAGACACAGAATCCGAAGCAGGCTCCAGGCTCTGAGCTGTCAGCACAGAGCCCGATGCGGAACTCGAACTCAGGAACTGCGAGATCATGGCATGAGCCGAAGTTGGATGCTCAACTGACTGAGCCACCCAGGCGCCCCTCATAGGCTTTGTTTTCGTAGACTGACCCTGAGTGATCGCTTGGGCAGCACATATACTAAAATTGGACCCATAACAGAGATCAGCCTGGCCCCTTGCAAGGATGATGTGTTGACTGACCCACAGGCCTTAATGATTCACTTTTATAGGTACATCGTAAGCAAGACAGTAATGTTAAAAAAATACATTCTTAATGGCATGCAAATAACAAAAATTTTTTTAAAACTAAAAAGACTATATAGTTCCTTTATAGAGGCTATAGTTCCTTTGTAACTGTGACAATACAGTTTTTGAAGTCAGAATCTGGCAGATTGAAAAGAAATGCACCTGTTGAGCTTACTGTTTCAAGGGTTTTTAAATAAATTACTGATTGTGTAAATTGTATTGTTCTGTTACTGAAGGTGTGGATCTGCTGAATGCAGCCCTGGGTTTACTCAGCAGTTGAGATTTTTTATTAATTTTCCTCCAGTGGCTCTTCATGACATTTAGATTAAATTGGACAATAGTCCTATCCTAGTCTACTAGGCTCTGCAAAATCTGACTTCTGCTGCCTACTCTGACTTCTTCTCCTGCCTCTCTCCCTCAGACATGAACCCACTTATCCCAGATCAAAATTAGTTTTATCCCCCCAGTGGTTCTCAACTGTGGCTATACTTGCATACCTTGGGGATATTGTGGGTTCAGTTCCAGACCAGTGTAATAAGGTAAATACCTCAATAAAGCAAATCAAATGAAAAATTTTTTGGTTTCCCAGTGCATGTGAAAATTATGTTTATACTGTATTGTAGTCTATTAAGTGTGCAATAGCAGTATGTTTTATAAAAACAGTGTATATACTTTAATGAAAAATTACTTTATTGATAAAAAAATGCTAACCATCATCTTAGCTTTCAGTGAGTCGTAATCTTTTTGCTCATGGAGGATCTTGCCTTGATGTTACTGACTGATGAGGGTGGTAGTAGCTGAAGGTTGGGGGGCTGTTGCAGTTTCTTAAAATAAGACAGCAGTGAAGTTTGCCACATCAATTGAATTGGTATTCTCTCTCTGTCTGCCCATCCCCGGATCATGTTCTCTCTCTCCCAAAATAAATAAATAAATAACCTTAAAAAAAATTAGAGTCAGTCTTCTCAAACCCTGCCACTGTTTTATCAGCTAAGTTTATGTAATATTCTGAATCCTTTATTGTCGTTTCAGCATCTTCACCAGGAGTAGAATCCATCTCAAGAAACACTTTCTTTGCTCATCCCTAAGAAGCAACTCCTCATCCATTTAAGTTTGATGCGGAGATTGCAGCAATTTAGTTCCATCTTCGGGCTGCACTTCTCATTCAGTTCTCTTGCTGTTTCCACCACATCTGCAGTTACTTCCCCCACTCAAGTCTTCAGCCCCTCCAGGTCATCCACAGGGGTTGGAATCAACTTCTTCCAAACTCCTTTTAGTGTTGATATTATGTGTGACCTCATGTATCTAGTCTCCAATTTTTAGCCACAGCTGCATCTTGTGCCTAGGCTGTTGCAGTCTGTGATGTTTCCACCTTGTACCCTTTGGCTCTCCACAATCCATTCTCCACATTGTAGCCAGGATATTTTTAAAACCAAACATACGTCTCTGTTCGGAATCAAATGGTTTCACATTACTTTAAAGATAACATTTAAAATTCTAATAGACTTTCTCATGCAAACTTCTCTTTCCCTTTCAACTCTCTTTCTCACTAGTTTCTACTTACTCAGCTTTTATGTTTTCAAACATGATAAGCATGTCAGGACCTTAGGGCCTTTGTATTTGCTTTTTCTTCATCCTTGAAGCAGGCTCCTTCCCCATTAGATCCAAGTCAGAAGCGTTTCCCTCAGGGAGGCCTTTGGCGATCAACTAGTAGTTCCACTGTGTCTTACTTTCTCATATTATCCTGTGTGGTTTCATTCGTAGCATTTGTTATTGTCTGAAATGATCATATTCATCTATCCTTTCAGTCACCACAAAGACCCCTGAGAGCAGATTCTAATGTGCTGTCAAATAATTCTTTAACCCAGGGTTGCGAAGACTTTCTCCCTTGTTTTAAGTTTTTACATTTTGTCTATGCCCCCCTTTTTAAAAATTGGGATACAATTAACATATCACGTTGTAGAAGTTTGAGGTGTGTGTGTTGACTTGATTTCATGCATTTCTGTACTGCCAGATGATTATTACTGTAACATTAGTTGATGTTCTTTTCATCACATAGTTATTTTTTTGTGTAGAGAGAACATTTAAATTCTTCTCTCTTACCAACTTTGGTGTATATAATGTATCATTTTGACTGTAACCATAATGCTGTGCATTAGATCTCCAGAATGCTCATGTCTTCTAACTTCAGTTTGTACTCTTTGCTATGGTCCATTTTGAGTTGTTTGTATATGGTAGGAGGTATGGATTAGAATTCATATTTTGTATATTATGTATACCTAATTGCTCTACCACCACTCGTTGAGAATATTGTACTTTATCCACTGCATTTTCTTCACATTTGTAAAAAATCAGATGCCTGTGTATATTTATATTTCTGCACTCTGTACTGTTTCATTGATCAGTCTTTTTTAGGCCAATACCACACTGTGTTCATGGCTGTTTGATAAGTACTAAAATCAGGTGACCAATGTCTTGGTCTTCCAACTTTCTTTTTAAAGCTCTTTTGATTATTCTAGGTCCTGTTTATTTCTTTATGAGTTTTAGAACCAGCTTGACAAATTCTACCACTCTCTCCCCCTGAAATTCCTTCTTTGATTTTGTTTGGGATTTCTTTGAATCTGTAGATCAATTTGGCAAGGAATCGCATCTCATATATATTGGGTCTTCTGATCCATGCACAGGGCATAGCATCATGTATCTAGGTCTTCTTCGATGATTTGTAATTTTATGTTTTTAAAAAAAGATTTTTTTTTAATGTTGATTTTTTTTGAGAGAGACAGAGACAGAGTGCGAGGAGGGAGGGGGGGCAGAGAGAGAGGTAGAGAAAGAATCCCAACCAGGCTACGCACTGTCAACACAGAGGACTTGATCACAGGAACCCGAACCTGTGAGACAACCAGGGGGCCCTACAACAGATTTTTATATATTGATCTTGTGTCTTGTGTGCAACCTTGGTAGACTCTTTTTTAGTTCTAATAGCTTTTTCTAAAAATTTTTTTTTTCAACGTTTATTTATTTTTGGGACAGAGAGAGACAGAGCATGAACGGGGGAGGGGCAGAGAGAGAAGGAGACACAGAATCGGAAACAGGCTCCAGGCTCTGAGCCATCAGCCCAGAGCCTGACGCGGGGCTCGAACTCACGGACCATGAGATCGTGACCTGGATGAAGTCGGACGCTCAACCGACTGCGCCACCCAGGCGCCCCTCTAATAGCTTTTTCTAGAACCTGTTAGATTTTCTGCAAATGTGATCAGTTCAGCAAAGTCAAGAGTTTTATTTCATCCCTCCCATTCTGAATTCCTTTTGTTTCTTTTTCTTCTTATTGCACGGCTAGAACTTCTAGTACAGTGTTGGACAGAAGGAGAGAATTGATATCTTTGCCTTATTCCTGATCTTTGGGAGGACAGGAGTAAGCATTCAGTCTTTTACCATTAAGTATGATGTTGCTATAGGTTTTTGGATTTTACTAATAGACTTTATTTTTTTGTTGGTTTTCATACATACCCTTTATCAAGATGAGCCCTAGTTTACTTAGAATTGTTATCAGGGATAGGTATTGGCTTTGTCATGTGCCTTTTGATATTGAGATAATCGTGTGCTTATCTATGGTGAAATGCATTGATTTTTGATTGTTAAACCAACCTTGCATTCCTGGGATAAAGATACTTAAATAATAAAAAAAATCTCATATATTATTCCTTTAGTTCTCTTTCTGGTGTGGTTCATTCTTTTCTGTAGATCTAGATTCTGATGTTGCCATTTTTTTTCCTAGTTGAAGAACTTTAATATTTAATATTTCTTGTAGTGTAGGTCCTGCTAGTGATGAATTCTTTCAGGTTTTTTGTGTCTGAGAAAGCCCCTAACCCCTTTTTTGTTCTTCAGTTTTGAAAGATATTTTTATTCAGTAGAGAATTCTAAGTTCATCAGGGTCTTTTTCTTTCAATACTTTCAGGCATGAGGCTGCAACATTTCTCACTTGCATCATTTCCAACAAGAGTTGTTTTTTTAAGTATCCTTAACAAAATTTTTTTTAATGTTTACTTATTTTTGAGAGAGGGAGATCTCCAACAGGGGAGGTGCAGAGAGAGGGAGACAGAGGATCTGAGGTGGACTCTACACTGACAGCACAAAGCCCAGTGTGACGCTCGAACTCGCATACTGTGAGATCATAACCTGAGCTGACCCAGGTGCCCCTGCTGTTGTTATTTTTATGTTTGTTTCTCTTGTTGCTTAAAAAAAAATTTTTTTTTATTTTTTACATTTATTTATTTTTGAGAGACAGGGAGACAGAGACAAGTGGGGGGAGGGGCAGAGAGAGAAGGAGACCCGGAATCCGAAACAGGCTCCAGGCTCTGAGCTGTCAGGACAGAGCCTGATGCAGGGCTCGAACCTGTGAGATCATGATGACACTCAACTGACTGAGCCACCCAGGTGCCCCTCTTTTGTTGCTTTTAAAATTTTCTCCTTAGGGGGCGCCTGGGTGGCTCAGTCAGTTAAGTGTCTGACTCTTGATTTCTGTTGAGGTCATAATCGTGGGTTTGATCCCTGTGTCAGGCTTTGTGCTGACAGCTCAGAACCTGGAGCCTGCTTCAGATTCCTGTCTCTTCTCTCTCTCTCTCTCTCTCTCTCTCTCTCTGTCTCTCTCTTTCCCCTTCCCCACCTGTGCTCTCTCTCTCTCTCTCAAAAATAAAATTTGGGAAAAAAAGATTTTCTCTTTATTGTTACAGATTTTTTTTAAAGACTTTTTTATTTTTAAGTAATCTCTACACCCAACATGGGGCTCAAACTCACAACCCTAAAATCAAGAGTTGTATATTTTATTGCCTGAGCCAGCCAGGCTCCCTTCTTTATTTTTAGTTTTGAACAATTTGATTATGATGTGCTTTTGGTGTGATTTTCCTCATATTTTTTATGCTTGGATTTGTTGAGCCCTTTGGACCTGGGTTTGTAGTTTTCATCAAATTTGTAACATTTGGTCATTATTTTTTCTCTCACCCTACTTAAGTGACTGCTATTACACAAAGATTAGGCTGCTTGAAGTCGTCTCAAGTCATACTGATACTTTTTTTTCTTAAGTTCTTTTTTTCGCATTGTCTTTTCATCTACTGATGACTTCCAAGTTCACTATTTTTTTTTTATCAAAATGCCTAAAATGCTGCTAGTCCCATCCAGTGTGTTTTTCATTTCTATAAATTTTGATTTTTAAATATCTTTCATGTCTCTATTTGTAGTCACCTTCTTGTTGAATATATAGAATGCAGTTATACTTTTAAAAAACTGGTTTAACAATGGTTTATGGCCACTGGGTCACCTGGGTTGGTTTCAATTGATTGATTCTTTAATGTGGCTCATCTTTTCGTGTCTGTTTGTGTAATTTTTTTTTATTTGCATGCAACAGTGTAGATTTTACTCTCTTTGGGTGTTGGATTTTCCTTCTTTTTTATATACATTCTTTAAATTTCTTTCAGACTTGGTTACTGGGGAACAACAGTTTGATCCTTTTGAGTGTTGCTTTAAGATTTCCAGATCAGTGTTTACTTTTCTTTGGGTACTTTTTTTTTTTAACCACTGCTGAGATGAGGTGTTTGTTAATACTCTATCCAATACCCAGTGATTTAAGAGTTTCGTTGTTGTTGTTTTTTAAGTCTGGCTGGTGAGAACAGACACTATTCCCCGCCCTTTGTGAATAGCATGTACTGTTCCTCTGATTAAAATGGTTCTTTCCTGGGGCAGCTGGGTGGCTCAATGGGTTAAGCTTCTGACAGGCTCAGGTCATGATCTTGTGGTTCCTGAGTTTGGGCTCTCTGCTGTCAGTGCAGAGCCAGCTTGGACCCTCTTGTCTCCCTCTCTCTCTCTCTGTCCCTTCCCCATGTGTTCTCTCTCTTTCAAAAATAAATAAATATTAAAAAAAAAAAAAAAGAAGAAGGTTCTTTCCTGGCTTTGGTAACTTCCTAACACACATCTGCACACTGGTACTGTGCTGAATATTCAAGGGGGATCCTCTTCAGGTCTGTAGCATTTTCTCTGTATAACTCTCTTTCAAATATTCTGTCCTAGCACCCTGAGCTCAGCTTCATAGTTTTCCGCTCAGGCAGTCTGCCAGCTTCCACTTGAGTGCCATGACCTGGGAACTCTCTAGGCACTAAATTCAGGAAACCGTAGGTCCCAATTCACTTTTTTCTGTCTTTTGGGGATCACTGTACTTTCTTGCCTGATGTGCAGTATCTTAGGCTCTGGTGTTACTTACATATAAAAATTATACATATGCATATGTGTATATACAGATACACGTCTATATATACTGGATGGTATATATAAAAATGTGTTTTGTCCAGTTTTTGAGTTGAATTGTTTCAGTAGGGGAATGTAAATCTGATCCCTGTTACTTCATTTTAGCTGAAAGTGTACACCTGTCAGGCCCGATTATTACTTTCTTAGAAAATTCTTGTGTAGCTATGATTCTTTGATTTATTTTAGGCACCCAAACAGGAATTCCACTTAAAAAATATTTTTTAAGTACATTATACAAAGTGAAGGTAAATCTTGATCATGCTTAGGCTAGATTGGTTGGATTCTTTTGATACTTTGTCCTAAAAGTAATCTTAAATTTTGAACAAGTCATTGGCTTTTCTTTCAGATATATGTTAGCTAAGATTCAGTCTACTTGGGGCTTTTTCAGGGTATATTTTCTCAAGTCTTTCAGAAGGAACACCCCAAAAAGCAAGTAGGCTAAATTAAACTTTGGCCTTAAACTAAAAGTTCTCATACCAACTGGCAAATCACTGTAGTGGAATCGACCTTTCTGATTTATAGTTTTATTGCTTATGGCTCCAATTCTTTGGTTTTTTAAAAAAAAATTTTAACATTTATTCATTTTTGAGAGACAGAGTATGAGTGGGGGAAGGGGCAGAGAGAGGGAGACACAGAATGTGAAGCAGGCTCCAGGCTCTGAGCTGTCAGCACAGAGCCTGACATGGGGCTCAAATTCACAAGCTGTGAGATGCTTAATCGACAGCTTACTAGGCACCCCGTCCAATTCTTTGGTTTTAAAAATGCATATTGT
Source organism: Prionailurus viverrinus (assembly GCF_022837055.1). Classification (NCBI taxonomy): domain Eukaryota; kingdom Metazoa; phylum Chordata; class Mammalia; order Carnivora; family Felidae; genus Prionailurus; species Prionailurus viverrinus. The sequence goes on from NC_062577.1 coordinate 11,279,270, forward strand.
GGAGTGCTTGGGTGGCTTGGTTGAGTGTCCAACTCTTAATTTTGGCTCAGATCGTGATCTCATGATTCGTGGGATCCAGCCCTTTGTCGGGCCCTGTGCTGACAGTATGGAGACTGCTTAGGATTCTCTCTCTGCTCCCATCCCCCCCCCCATCCCCTCTTTTTCTCTCACAAAATAAATAAATAAAAACTTCAAAAAACCCCTGTTAAGCTGCATATTCTTTTATACCAGTTAGGTACATTAAGTGATAGTTTGTCCTTTTGATGGAATTATCATTCAATTCATTTATATACCATCTTGTGTATTTGATGTATATTTTTTTCTGGTGTAGTAGGTACTGTAAAACATAAAAACAAGAGCAGGTCATAAGCATATGAAAGCACATGTTTACTCTGTATTCTTGTGGCCTAATAAGTTGATTCTTTGTCCGTATTTCTCACTGCAGAGTACACCCAGTGTGTATTTTAATAACCTCTTTTGAGAAAAGAGTATGTACTGAAGGGCATATTTTATTTCACTTCTTTCTTTTTAAGGAATAGGAAGAAAGATACATCCCCTTTACTGCAGTGATTTTGAAGACTGCTTGCATATTAGAATCAGCTGAGGAATTTTTTCAAACAAAGGATTGATGCCCAGGCCCCACCTTGAAACCACAGATACTGACATATTTTAAGTCCCAGGTGATTCCAGTGTGCAGCAAGGATTAAGAACCATGGCTTAGAATATATCTGCTTTTAATAAATCAGCAAATCCTAAACTTGTGTGTGTCTCAGCATCGCCTGAGGACTGGGTAAAACTGAATGCTGGGCCCCATCCTCAGGGTTGGATTTGGCAGGTCTGGGTTGGGGCCTGAGAATTTGCATTTCTGGTAAGTTGTACATGATGGTTGAGAACCCCTGTGCCAGTAGTTGGAGACAGGGACGCTGTTGAGAAAGATGGATGTAGATGCAGGTGGGCTTGTAGGTTTGCCCCTGTGTTTGAGGAGTTTCTTAAAACGTTGTTTTGTCTATGATGTAGGCATGTGAGGGTCTCCACTAACAGTGTGGCAGGGAGTGGTTGAGAGGTTTAAGGTGTTAAACTGCCATTAAATGAGAGTGAAAGAACAAGTTGACTGTTTCTCTTTTTTTCCTTTTTAAATTTATTATTACTTTATTTATTTATTTATTTTGAGAGAGAGAGAGAGAGCAAGCACAGGGGAGGGGCAAAGGAAGGGACACATTGAGCTGAAATCAAGAGTCAAGACGCTCAACCCACTGAACCACCCAGTCGCCACTGACTTTTTTTCTTGATATATCAGTTACTTTTTCTTACCTGAAGAGAGATCTCTTTGAATCTTAATTTCATCATCTAGTAAATATGCACTGCCCCTTTTTTTGTTTTTGTCATTGTAGATGAATATATGTTTTCCCTACATCTTTGTTCATGGTATTGGTGAAAATATGTCAACACGATAGGTTCTGGGAGTACAGCTCTTTACACCATCATCATCATTAGCACCTTAGGAATGGAATGAATTGTATGCATTCTTACATATATGGTAGCAGATAGCAAGCTATTTATATATCATGTAGTTCTTTTGGTTGCCGGTGAGTCCTTTTCACAATTTATATCAAGGAGAGCTTGTTTGCTAAGTGTATACCTGGAGAGCTAACTGGTTATCTACAGTTACATGGGGAGGAGGTGGCATGATATAATGGACTGACCCAGAAGCCTTGATTTCAAATCCAATCCCATTTACCTCTGAACATCAGTTTCTTCATCTGTAAAATCAGGATACTAACTATAGTATACAGTTAGTTGTTAGCCTGAAATGAGATAATGTGAAAATTTTTGGTAAATTCTATAGAACTATACATATATTGAATGTGGTAGTTGATATACCTGTAACACCACACCTCTGCATGTGATGTTGATTCTACAGTTGACAAATGTAAAACCAGTAGGCAAAATGATCTTTATGTTAGAGTCTGCATAGGCATTCCTTGATTTGGAATACTTTTTGCATGATGTATGTATCTATTCTCTGTGCTTCAGTTCTCAGAGCTTTTAGCTATTGATGGGTGTAGGGTTTGGGGGTAGAATTGGCCATCTTATGCCCTACTTCCACCCTAACCACTTAAAGACATATTTAAATATAAAACAAAACCATAAGGTTGATATGTGTGAACTCCATGAAATGGAAGGAAAATAGTATAAGCTAATTTGTGTATTTTTCGTGTTTATTAATAGACTGGTTTTTAGTTAAGGCACACACAAGATTAGGATATATTAGCCCCAAAGATGAAATTCTTTTTGTTTGTATATGAGTGTTCATAAAAATACTATTTTCTTCTAATAACTTCTTTTATATAGAGAGACTTGTTTTGACAAGTTCACACCACTTCTTGAACATTAAATCCATAGCCATGAAATAGAATACTGTTTTTATGTACCTTAGGTTTATGAGGAAATGTTTGCAGAGAAAATAGAATGTTTCTTTTATTCTAAATTGTTAAATTACTGTAGTTTTTTAAGACACATACTGCCTGAAAACAGAGGCATGCAATTTAGAGGAATGATGGTAATCCTTGTATCATATTTACATTCCATATATTTGAACTGATGCCTGTCGTCTCAAGCCTGTTAAATTGAATAGTTTTTGTTTATTAAATAGAAAGACAGTCTCCATAGATTTACTGTAGTTGAACTATTCATTTCAGTATGGATTAAAATTTTTCTTTTTCTTCTTCTTTTTTTTTTTTTTTTTTTTTAAGTAGGCTCCATACCCAACATGGGGCTCGAACTCATGATCCTGAGATCGAGTAGCATGTGCTGTCAACTGAGCTAGCCGGGAGCCTCTGGATTAAAACTCTTATTCTGATACAGTTAAGTGGTTATAAACCACTAACGTGTTAACTGAAGGCAGGACAGTTTACTTTGATTGATACGGTTGTGTGTTCTTGGAATTTGACAGTATTGAAGGAGTGTATGAAATTATTATTATTAAGTTTGTTTATTTTGAGAGAGCATGAGCACGCAGGAGGGGGAGAGAGAGTGAAAGAGAGAGAATCCCAAACAGGCTACTTACTATCAGTGCAGAGCCCAGTGCAAGGCTTGATCTCATGAATCGTGAGATCGTGACCTGAGCCAAAACCAAGCTGGGTGCCTAACCAACTGAGCCAACCAACTGAGCCAACTGAGCTGGGTGCCTAACCAATTGAGCCAACCAGGTGTCCTGAAATTATTGTTGATATGAGTTATTGAAGATTGATTTCATTTCTCAGTGTTTTTATTTTTCAGAATTTCTGGGAACGTTTGAATTTACTGAGAGTTTCTTAAAGTAAGCTAGCTAATAAATTCTAAAATTTTCCTCACTTTTCATTTTTATGTGTGTCTTAAAGGTTTGAAGGGGTGTGGCAGGAGGTTTCGGACTCGATGAGTTTCCACCGAAATGTCGGAGAAGTCAGGCCAGAGCACAAAAGCAAAGGATGGGAAAAAGTATGCAACACTCAGTTTATTTAATACTTACAAGGGTAAATCTTTAGAAACTCAGAAAACCACAGGTGAGTAAAAACAAGTGGCATATTTTTATGATTTTCATGGTTTTGTTTTATTACCGTGATTGGTATTCTGGAGCTATTCCTGTTAGGAGTTAGGACAAACCCATGTTTATGCAGCCCTCTGTACATTAGACTTTGTGTATGTGTTCATTTTTCAGGGGAAGAATTAAATAATCTTACAGCTGAAAATTTATAAGTGTTTTAAAATATGTTTTTTATTTTCTTATTTGTTGTCAGCAGACAATAAGTAGAACTGTGTGGTTCCAAAGGGGAATCTCATTCAATGAGATTGGTAGGCATAGAAATAGTGGGTATTTACCACCACTTTTAGTTACGGAATAAAGACAGTCCTGGGGTGTTTTGTTTGTTTCTTGATAACTTGAACCCAGTGTTTACAGTGAAAGGTGAAAACTGAACGTTACGTATGTATGGTACGTTAGCAGTATTCATTATGAATGAGAAGTTAGCATATTCTAAATATGTACTAAATTTGGGGTTTAAAATAGATTCCCTGAAAAGATTACATGTTTTCACCCATGTTTTTCCTTTTCATAGTAAATAGGGTTGGTTGTTAAACTGTTTAAATCATCTTTTCAGTAACTCGATAGTTTAATATTTCTACCGTGGGTTATGTTGCTGGCATGTGGCTTAGTTTTAAAATTCTTAGAGAAAGACAGATATCACATGATTTCACTCATATGTGGAATTTGAGGAACTTAACAGATGATCATAGAGGAAGGGAAGGAAAAATAAGATGTAAACAGAGAGAGGCAAACCATAGGAGACTCATTTTTAAAGGTTTTGTTTTGTTTTTAAAGTTTATTTATTTTGAGAGAGAGAGAGCACCAGTGCGAGAGGAGCAGGAGGAAGGTTGCGGGGGGGGGTACAGAGGATTCAAAGCAGGCTCTGGGCTGAGAGCAGATAGTCCGATACAGGGCTAGAACTCAAAACCTGTGAGATCATGACCTGATCTGAAGGCAGATACTATGTTTAACCAACTGAGCCACCCAGGCACCTCCAAACTATACAGTTTGGAGATGTATAGTACAGAGAACAAACTCAGAGATTGATGAGAGTGGGGAAAATGGGTGATGGGCATTAAGGAAGGCACTTTTGGGATGAGCACTGGGTGTCATATGTAAGTGACAAATCACTGGATTCTACTCCTGAAGCCAAGAGTACATGGTATGTTAACTAACTTGAGAATGAATGAATGAATGAATGAAGGAAGGAAGGAAGTTCATATTTTAAAATATTAGGAAATAATAGTTCAAGATTTCATTAATTCCTGTTGTCTTTCTATACAGTTTTAAGAATAAATTGAGCGATAAAATAGATGTTCTAAGAAAGTTGATGTTATTGATCTTTAGTTGCAGCTCGACATGGATTACAGAGTCTCGGAAAAGTTGGTATTTCACGGCGTATGCCTCCACCTGCTAACCTCCCAAGTCTCAAAGCAGAAAACAAAGGCAATGACCCTAATGTGAACATTGTACCTAAAGATGGCACAGGATGGGCATCAAAACAAGAACAGCATGAAGAAGAAAAGTGAGTCAAACTCAACTAAAGAATGAAACTATTCCCCTTTCTTTAGAGAACTTCTCTTGTCTTGTCTTGTCTTGTCTTGTCTTGTCTTGTCTTGTCTTGTCTTGTCTTGTCTTCTAAGATTTTATTTCTAAGTGATCTCCACACCCAGCATGGGTCTCAGACCCACAGCCCTGAGATCAAGAGTCGAATACTCCACCGACTCCAGCCAGCCAGGTGCCCTGGAGAGAGCTTCTATTTGCGTTTGTTCTGCGTGCTAGACGTTATGCTACATGTATTAGATACCTCATGCCATCTAAAATCTTTTACATAGCCAACTTTTGGTGAATTTGTTTTTTAAAGAAAGTTTTATTCATTTTTTAAAGTTTATTTATTTTGAGAGAGAGAGCATGTGTGCACAGGTGAGGAAGGGGCAGAGAAAGGGGAGAGAGAGAATTCCCAGCAGGCTCCGAGCTGTCAGCCCAGAGCCTGATGCAGGGCTCTGTCACTGTGAGATCATGACCTGAGCCAAGATCAAGAGTTGGATGCTTAACCGACTCAACCACCCAGGCTCCCATGATGAATTTGTTTTTGTGAGAATATTTAGGGGCGGTGTTTCCATGTGTCAGTGTAGAACAACAGATGACAGAATTGCTAATCACAACTCTTCTTATGTACCATGTCAGGCGCCCTCAAACCCCCACCATATCTGGCATTCTCTGAATATAATTAGGAGTTGATTCTGTTAAGTAATTTCCATGATACTAAGAATTCCTGCCTGCCTGGTTCACTGAAACTATACCTGATGCACATTTTTAAGTGCTCAAGTAATGTTATTTGAACGAATAAGGAATTAGCAGGAAGGCTGTGATAGAATTAATAATGACCTTATTCAATGCATGTTTAGCATTCTGTGTTTCAGGGATTATGCAGGGCTCTTAAGTTTATTGAATGACCAAGTGAAGTAGTGGTAATTTGGAAAAATAATACAAGCAATTGGGTACTTGGTGCTTTTTGTCTGTATCTGTGATCAAATTTTTGTATTCCTATTTGGGGAACTTTATATAGTAAATTTGACTTTACTTGGATAAAGCTTGTCAAAGACATTGTTCTCTGTTTCTTAGTTGTAGAATTATTTTGTAGTAGCAAGTTAGTTACGGGTCTCAGTATACCAGAAATATATTGCATCTGTTAAGTTTCTTAACTACTATCTTTTTTATTTTCAAGCATTAACTCATTATAATTATTGAATAAAACTGTAGATTGTTTAAAGATACCTTTTACTCAAAGGGATGTACCAGGCAGGTTGCTGTTACTGCTTCCGGTAACATTAATAAGTACAGTGGTGAACCTGTTGACTGCCAGATGGAGAGTTTGCTTAGACTTAGCACTGGTCAAGTCCACCAGTCCAGACAGTATGCATGCTATAATGTTATTTCTAATTATATAGAAATGTAGACTTTTTCAAAACAGACTTTTGGTAGCTATGCTCAATAATGAGTGTTCCTTTTTTTTTTTTTTTTTTTTTGCAAAATTAAAAACAAGCTGTCTTCTTGGGTTATTAAAAGATAGACATGAAAGGGGATGAAAATAGCTATACTTTATTTAAAAGAATGCTGCAGAGGAAAAGCATTTGTGGGAAATGCACCTATGAGTAAATATGTAGCCAAAACCATCTATACACAGATTTACTATAAATACAATATTTATTTTATTTGAACATACAATATCTGAAATAATGGATTCATGTTTTTTTTTAAGAACACCAGAAGTTCCACCAGCACAGCCAAAACCTGGGGTTGCAGCTCCCCCAGAAGTAGCACCTGCTCCCAAATCTTGGGCCAGTAACAAGCAAGGTGGGCAAGGAGATGGTAAGTGGACATTAGCTGAGGAAACTGGCTAGGTTTGATGGTTACTGAACAGCCATGCAGGAGATAAGGGGTGGATTATTATGTTTTGGCAGGGGTGGAGAACATTGTTGAAGGATATACTCTGGCCCTAAAAAGGGTCTTTTTTTCAGCTCTTGGGGTAGTTAAGTTTCAGTGCCAAAACCCAGGTATGAGCCAATGATAGGAATTTAAAAGGGAGTCTTTAAAATCCCCTCTGTCCCACATTGTTTTATCTTTACCCTAGTACCTTTAGCTCTTTAAGGCATAAAAGGACCCAGACACTGTGTAGGTTGCTATAAACCATATTCATCACCACGTGTGCCCCATTACCTCTTCTGTTTCAAACATGCTGCTCCCGATTCCATGGTAGAGAAGAGCTAGACAGTTTCCATAAAGCACAGTAACAGTAATACTCCCCCCACTTAGGAATGATGGACTCCCCAGAAAAATTTAAATTTTCCACTTGCAAACCAGGAAACATCTATAAAGCATTGTATGGGAACCTATCCAGGCCCTTAAACTAATACAATCAGATCTTTTAATTTATAGAAGTGTATAAATAGGCAAGCAGGCAGGTAGATAGATGGATGGATGGATGGGTGAATGGGTGACTAGGAAGGTTGCAACCAGTATCTCAGTTGTAAATTCAGTGAAGGCATTTTAGCCTCACAGTGAATAGTTGCAGTGTTTGTTTATATATTCTATTTCAGTAATATTATTTGAACTGATTCTTAGAGTTACTAGTAAAGGAATTTGACTTTTTGAAAATGTGAGGAGTCATAATGAAAGAGAAACAGGAGTGACACTGCTTACTTGCCTCGTCGTCTTTAATGAGTTCTGAACAGTGTCTGGCAGAATCTTTTCTTAAAGTTTTATCTCCTCATGGCTGTTCATTAACTTTCCAAGGGATTCTAATTCTAAATAAACTTTAACGTTTTATGGATATAAACAGTCATCATTGAAAAGTGGAATAATTTATCAGAGAAAAGCAGAGAACTCTACCCTGGGAGGGTGTTTCCATTATCTTGAGTATAAGTGTTACACTTAATGTTTTAAAAAAATCTGTAGGAATCCAGGTGAATAGTCATTTTCAGCAAGAATTTCCCAGCCTACAGGCAGCTGGAGATCAGGAAAAAAAAGAAAAAGAAACGAATGATGACAACTATGGACCTGGACCCAGTTTACGTCCACCAAGTAAGAATACTTTCTATTTAATAAAAATGGTGAATGAGATGATATTTGTGTTTTATTTAATGATCTAATTTCCTGCCCAATATTATTGTTCTATGTGACTTGCCTATTTTGAAAGACAGACAGTAACTGCTATCATTCCGGTGTGGTTTTCACATACACAGCATTCGTAGAACTCAAGACCTCAAGTTTGAGGGTGGGGGTGGGGAGAGAACTTAAGTTTGGAGATGTACATCTTGGGCCTCACACCCAACCCACTAAATCAAAAATCTGCATTTTAACAAGATGCCTGGATGAGTTCTTTGCACATTAATAATGGTCATTTTTACAGTAGTAAAAATTTTGGACCAACCTCCCTAATATGCAAATATTTATTTATAAATTATATCCATTTATTTACTACTCTATTAACATTCAAGGATCCCTTGTTTTCTGAACTCAAAGCAGAGAACCAAATAAATTTGGATAGTGAGAAATAGTTGTGTACATTATAAAGCAAAAACTAAAAATAGAAATATAAAATCCTTGAGATTTTTAAATGAATTGTATTAGTTTCGATTGTCATTACCAAATATATCAAAGAATTCTGTATACATGGGGAGGTTTTTCTTTTCACTGATGGTTACAAATCTTTATTTCTGATAACCTGATATATTTCATATTTCTTATGGCTCATTTCTTGTCTGGTTGGGTAAATCATCTTTTTTTTTCTTTTTTTCTTTTTTTAATATATGAAATTTATTGTCAAATTGGTTTCCATACAACACCCAGTGCTCATCCCAAAAGGTGCCCTCCTCAATACCCATCCCCCAACCTCCCCTCCCTCCCACCCCCCATCAACCCTCAGTTTGTTCTCAGTTTTTAACAGTCTCTTATGTTTTGGCTCTCTCCCACTCTAACCTCTTTTTTTTTTTTTTCCTTCCCTTCCCCCATGGGTTTCTGTTAAGTTTCTCAGGATCCACATAAGAGTGAAACCATATGGTATCTGTCTTTCTCTGTATGGCTTATTTCACTTAGCATCACACTCTCCAGTTCTATCCACGTTGCTACAAAAGGCCATATTTCATTCTTTCTCATTGCCACGTAGTATTCCATTGTGTATATAAACCACAATTTCTTTATCCATTCATCAGTTGATGGACATTTAGGCTCTTTCCATAATTTGGCTATTGTTGAGAGTGCTGCTATAAACATTGGGGTCCAAGTGCCCCTATGCATCAGCACTCTTGTATCCCTTGGGTAAATTCCTAGCAGTGCTATTGCTGGGTCATAGGGTAGGTCTATTTTTAATTTTCTGAGGAACCTCCACACTGCTTTCCAGAGCGGCTGCACCAATTTGCATTCCCACCAACAGTGCAAGAGGGTTCCCGTTTCTCCACATCCTCTCCAGCATTTATAGTCTCCTGATTTGTTCATTTTGGCCACTCTGACTGGCGTGAGGTGATATCTGAGTGTGGTTTTGATTTGTATTTCCCTGATAAGGAGCGACGCTGAACATCTTTTCATGTGCCTGTTGGCCATCCGGATGTCTTCTTTAGAGAAGTGTCTATTCATGTTTTCTGCCCATTTCTTCACTGGGTTATTTGTTTTTCGGGTGTGGTGTTTGGTGAGCTCTTTATAGATTTTGGATACTAGCCCTTTGTCCGATATGTCATTTGCAAATATCTTTTCCCATTCCATTGGTTGCCTTTTAGTTTTGTTGGTTGTTTCCTTTGCTGTGCAGAAGCTTTTTATCTTCATAAGGTCCCAGTAGTTCATTTTTGCTTTTAATTCCCTTGCCTTTGGGGATGTGTTGAGTAAGAGATTACTACGGCTGAGGTCAGAGAGGTCTTTTCCTGCTTTCTCCTCTAAGGTTTTGATGGTTTCCTGTCTCACATTCAGGTCCTTTATCCATTTTGAGTTTATTTTTGTGAATGGTGTGAGAAAGTGGTCTAGTTTCAACCTTCTGCATGTTGCTGTCCAGTTCTCCCAGCACCATTTGTTAAAGAGACTGTCTTTTTTCCATTGGATGTTCTTTCCTGCTTTGTCAAAGATGAATTGGCCATACGTTTGTGGGTCTAGTTCTGTGGTTTCTATTCTATTCCATTGGTCTATGTGTCTGTTTTTGTGCCAATACCATGCTGTCTTGATGATTACAGCTTTGTAGTAGAGGCTAAAGTCTGGGATTGTGATGCCTCTTGCTTTGGTCTTCTTCTTCAAAATTACTTTGGCTATTCGGGCCTTTTGTGGTTCCATATGAATTTTAGGATTGCTTGTTCTAGTTTCGAGAAGAATGCTCGTGCAATTTTGATTGGGATTGCATTGAATGTGTAGATAGCTTTGGGTAGTATTGACATTTTGACAATATTTATTCTTCCAATCCATGAGCAGGGAATGTCTTTCCATTTCTTTATATCTTCTTCAATTACCTTCATGAGCTTTCTATAGTTTTCAGCATACAGATCTTGTACATCTTTGGTTAGATTTATTCCTAGGTATTTTATGCTTCTTGGTGCAATTATGAATGGGATCAGTTTCTTTATTTGTCTTTCTGTTGCTTCATTGTTAGTGTATAAGAATGCAACTGATTTCTGTGCATTGATTTTGTATCCTGCAACTTTGCTGAATTCATGTATCAGTTCTAGCAGACTTTTGGTGGAGTCTATCGGATTTTCCATGTATAATATCATGTCATCTGCAAAAAGCGAAAGCTTGACTTCATCTTTGCCAATTTTGATGCCTTTGATTTCCTTTTGTTGTCTAATTGCTGATGCTAGAACTTCCAGCACTATGTTAAACAACAGCGGTGAGAGTGGGCATCCCTGTCGTGTTCCTGATCTCAGGGAAAAAGCTCTCAGTTTTTCCCCGTTGAGGATGATGTTAGCTGTGGGCTTTTCATAAATGGCTTTTATGATCTTTAAGTATGTTCCTTCTATCCCGAAATCATCTTATTTTTAATTGCTGTTATGTAATTGATGCATTTCTATTAGAAATAGATGTGTTAGCTTTAGTGTTTTCTTGTTCAGTTGATTTTCACCAGTTATCTGTTGCTGAATAATAAATCTGGCAGCTTGAAACAAGAAACTGAACTGGAGTTAACTTCACACAGTATCTGAGGGTCAGGAATCTGGGAGCTGCTTAGCCAGGAGTTCTAGCTCAGGACCTCTGTCAAGAAAGTTGCAGTGAAGCTATCATCTGATGCTGACTTGACGTGGCTACTGTCCCAAGCTCGCTCACGATGCCTCTTTTGTATGTGGGCTGCTTAGAGTGTTGCTTCCCCGGATAAAGACAGATGTGACTATTCCCACTCTGGATGGAAGCCCAGTTTTTAATAACTTAATCTCATAAGAGACACATCATCACTTTTGCTTTATTCTGTAGGTGACACCGACCACTTCTGGTACACTGTCAGGGAGGACTACACAGGGTGTGAATACCAGGAGATAGAAATGCATTTTGGACATCTTGGAGGCTACCTACCAAACACTGTAGTCACTGAGTTCCTTGGACACATGTAACTAGCCATATTAGACTAAAAACAAATTTGAGCATTACTGTAACTATAGAACTCCCCTTCCCTCAGGACACCTCAGATCCAACAGTGATTTTAATCTCTATCTCACATATCTGTAAAGCTTAATAGAGAAGTTCTAATATTTTCTTCCCCATCCCCAGTATTTGCTTTTGATGGCACCTTCTGAGGTACATCTGCTCTGCTTTGGAAGCCACTGTTTTTGAATACTAAACACCTTGAAAGCATTAGGGTCTAGATTAGATTTTCACTGCTCTTTTAGTGTGTCTTGTTACTTTATTAAATTTAGAAGTGTGCCTATTTTGATTTCACTGTGTTCCATTTTCAGGTTTTTTTCTTATTCCTTTTTTTTTTTTTTCCTTTTAATTTCGGTGCTGAATTCCAAAGTGGTGTTTGTTTCTTTGTTCTAATTGAATTTCTTATCTCTCTCCATACCAGATGTTGCTTGTTGGAGAGATGGTGGGAAGTCTGCTGGCTCACCTTTAACATCTGACCAAGATGAAAAGCCCTCTGGGCAGGATGAAAGCACAGCTGGAACATCAGAACAAAGTGACATCCTCAAAGTGGTGGAAAAGAGGATAGCTTGTGGCCCTCCACAGGCTAAACTGAACGGGCAGCAGCCTGCTCTGGCTTCCCAGTACAGGGCTATGATGCCTCCTTACGTAAGTATTGTCGAAGAACCAGGCCATTAAATTAGAGGCTTTTGATCTGGGTTCCAAGGAGAGAATTAAAATGGGGAAAAGTTTTGGTTTTTATTTGCATTAACATCTAACTAAAATTTTCCTTGATTTATGAATGCAGGAAATAAATCACAGAGGTATCAGGAGTACCCTAGTTTTTCTCGTTAATAGGGATCATAGGTATTTTCATATCACATCATATTGTTTTGGATATAGCAAAATAATTACACTCAGCCACACTTAAAGGTAGTTAGTAGGGGGGCGCCTGGGTGGCGCAGTCGGTTGAGCGTTCGACTTCAGCCAGGTCACGATCTCGCGGTCCGTGAGTTCGAGCCCCGCGTCAGGCTCTGGGCTGATGGCGCCTGTTTCCGATTCTGTGTCTCCCTCTCTCTCTGCCCCTCCCCCGTTCACGCTTTGTCTCTCTCTGTCCCAAAAATAAATGAACATTGAAAAAAAAAAATTTTTTTTTTTAAAAAATAAAAAAAAAAAAGGTAGTTAGTAGGGGCACCTGGATGGCTCAGTTGGTTAAGCCTCTGGCTTCAGCTCAGGTCATGATCTCATGGTTAGGGAGATCGAGCCCCGCATCCAGCTGTGCCTTGATGCTGTGGAGCCTGTTTGGGATTCTCTTTCTCTCCCTCTCTCTGCCCCTTTCCCTCTCCACTCAAAATAAATAAATAAACTTAAAAAAAATAAGTTATTAGACCACATGGGTAGACTCACTGGTTATGTAATGAATCACATACATTACCATATCTCAGATTGGTTTTTTAAACATTGTAGTAACAACATTTTAATATAATTGTTTTCTTTCATAGTACTCTGTGTTTTAGATAATGCTTTTCAAACATTTCTATGAGAAGAAGTTCATAGGATTTATCAGACTGCCCACAGGGTTTGTCCATGGCACAAAAAATTTAATATGTGCTTTGTTCTAAAGTTTTTATTGGTAAACATACTTTATATTTTTTAACTTTTTATTATAGAATATTTTGAACATATGCAAAAACAGAAATAATAGTACAGTGACCCTCCCCGTTATTCCATACCTCCTGTCCATCTTAAGTATTTATCAACTTGTGGTCTGTTTCACCTATTTCCCACCACCTCAGATTACTGAAGCAAATTCCAGATACTTCATTTCATCTATGTGTATTTTATGTTGGATTTTAAAACAGAAAGACCAGGAGGAAAATCCACAATGGCACCATCACACCTAAAAAGAAAGTTTCTAAAAACATCGAGTCAGTGTTCTAATTTCCTTGATTGTCTTATAATTACGATCTAGATAACATCTGTTCTTTAAAATTGGTTCATATTTTTCTTAGGAATCTTCTTATCTTTGGTTACTTCTTATCCTCCCTCTCTTAAGATTTTTTTTGGAGCTTATTTGTTACTATTTATTTGTTACCTGTGGAGTTTTTATAGTCTGGATTCTGCCGATTCTATTTTTGTAGTTTTATTTAATATATACTTCTGATCCATATATTCCTATAAATTAAAATTTAGATTTGGTGCCTTTACACGTCTGTTTGTTCTCAGCTTCCTATGAAATGTTATGGCAGTTTACATGTGCCCAAGTAAATAAACTAACATTTTTCAGGGGACCATTAGTCTCAAAAAGAATAATAGTCTGGTTCTTACATTTATTATTTTATATATTTATATAATTTATATAATATATATATAATATTATATATATATATGTATATATATATATATATATATAAATAAAATGTTTGTTTATTTTTGAGAGCGACAGTGCAAGCAGAGGAGGGGCGGAGAGAGAGGGAGACACAAAATCTAAAACAGGCTCCAGGCTCTGAGCTGTCAGCATAGAGCCTGATGCAGGGCTTGAACTTACAAACTACGAGATTATGACCTGAGCCGAAGTCGGACACTTAACCAACTGAGCCACCTAGGCGCCCTATATTTATTTTTATTATGACTTAATTCCTAAGTATTCATGTGCTAAATATCCATATTTGTTCATATTTTCTGATTCTTTGTATTATGTAACCATTCTAGGAATGTCTAAATACAATTGCTTGTTAAATTAGTTTTTAATTTGCATGCATGATAAAAATGAGTCTCATATGCTAACCTGGCCTTGAAAAATTATTTACACCAGGCTACTTGTCTCCTGTAGTTTGTAAATTCTGCCTCCAGAGACCCCTGAATTTTCCGGCGTGGGGGTAGAATGGGAGAAGGGAAAGTAAAAGGGGAGAGCATGTGGCCTTTGTGCCCAGTTTCATCAACCATTTTGTTTGAATAATGTCTTCCACTAATTAACAAAAACAAAAAGCTTTTAAAACCATAACTATAGGGGTGCCTGGGTGGCTCAGTTGTTTAAGTGTCCCAACTTCAAATCAGGTCATCATCTCGCAGTTCGTGAGTTCAAGCCCCACATCAGGCTCTGTGCTTACAGCTTGGAGCCTGGAGCCTGATTTGGGCGCTCTCTCTCTCTCTCTCTCTCTCTCTCTCTCTCTCTCTCTGTCCCTCCTTGCTTGTGCGTGCGCATGCTTGCTCCATCCCTCTCTCTCTCTCTCTCTCTCTCTCTCTCAAAAATAAACATTAAAAATAATGACTATATATTGAGAATTTAAAGATTGTTTATAGAATTAATTTTGTGGCAAATTCCTAAATTTTAAACATTTAATACCACATGAAATTAATCTCTATGCCTGACTAATTAGCAGAAGAGAGATCTAATAAAACTTTACCTATGAACATTTGCCTCCAGCAGTGTTTTCACTAACTTCAGTACAGGATGATGTAACTGAAAATTCTCCAGAGTATTCCCCAGACAAAAAGCTTTCCATTTGAGCTTCAGCTGCTGTACTTAACTTAATTAACTTTGCTCTAACCCTACTTAGAAATTTCTTCTTTGGACAACATGATCATATAAACATAGCCTTTCTTCAAGTACAAAGTAATTTCTGCACCTAACTTTTTTTTTTTTTTTTTTAAGAAAAGCTAATATGTCTCAGAATATAGATTATATATTTTAAGGTAATACAGTCTGTTTGCCTGCCTCTCTCTTTATCTCTCTTTCTTCCTCTTTTCTTTCTTATAAATATTTTGACCTGGTTATAAGCGCCCCTTGACATCTTATCTTCCTTTTCATATCATAAGATAAATCCCTCATGATGTATCTTCATAATCTATCTTATAACTTTTCCTAAACTTAGCTTTCAAATCCAAGTTCCCATAGAGAGCATCATCTTTGGGCCTCAGTTTGTGATGACTATCTATATAATAACTTGAATCAAAATTCACCTATGTCCTACCCATAGAAAATCTCCCAAGTAGCTCCCTACCCACCTCCTCCCTCACTCTCTTGGGTTGTGGATGATATTTTTATCTGAACGGAGTTTCCCTTTACCAAGAAATCTGCCTTCAATAAATCTACTCCTCCATTGCAGTGAAGTCTCACATTGTTTCCTTTCAAATATTTCAACTTGGTTAAGGCTTTGCAGTTCTCTGGAGTGCATGCATGTTGTCTTTTTAGGTTTTTTGTGTCAGTATATAATTATTTATGTAATTTTGTTAATGGGATAACAGAAGCTCTTTGTAGGATATGTCCCTAGTTATTACCTTTATTTGTAAAGCCTTGGTGCAAGCAGTAGTCTTACAGATGGCTTATTGTTAAGGGTGAATGATGATTTATATACTAGCCGATAAAACTGATTTTTCACAGTATAGTTTATTTTAACCTTTCTTTCTATAAATTGTAATCTCTGGTTTAGGTAGAGTGGTCTTTATGTACACACATATATATATATATAACTTGGTTAAAAAATTTATCAATTTTGTTTCCTTCATACAGATGTTTCAGCAGTATCCGAGGATGGCTTATCCTCCTCTTCATGGTCCTCTGAGGTTTCCGCCTTCTTTATCTGAAACGAACAAGTAAGGCTATTAAATGATTAAAGTTGCCAAGGCACATATGCTCATTAAGATTTTCTGTAGTTTGAGTGAGTTGTGATGATTGATTCATTATTTTGATCTCACAGTACAATTTCCAGGAACAAATAATTGACCTTTATAAGACAGAACACAAATGCTTTATTCTTCTAAAACGTTAATTGACATAAGATTCTGAAAACTGGAAATCATCACAAAGATGTGACACTTACATTTATCCCTTTTTCTTTCCGTGATATTAATGACCTCCCATTTTCTCCACCCCCCTTTTTTTTGCCAAGCGTAAGACTTGAGCATTTTTCTTAATGATGATTTTTCTTAAAATTCTTCATTTTGATATTAGTGTGTCTTAGCCATATTATTCTTTAACATATTTATTGTATTTTAAATATTTTTGGTGATAAAAAGCCCACTGTCTAATATTAAATACTTACAAAAAAACTGTATCAAATATTGTCCTAAATTTACATATATACATTAGAAATTTCTCATACACATGTCCAGTGCAAAATATTTTGTGTATATCATGGTGTGGAAAACATTAATGTTGAATTAAAATGAAATTCCAGTCTTTTCATATTTACCTAATTTAGAAGCATTAAAACTTTGTATCCTTTCGCCTCATCACCTTTTGTTCATTAGAGGCCTTCGAGGAAGGGGCCCGCCTCCTTCATGGGCCTCTGAGCCTGAACGCCCCTCCATCCTTAGCGCATCAGAACTAAAGGAGCTTGATAAATTTGATAACCTCGATGCTGAAGCTGATGAAGGTTGGGCAGGTAAGAGGCAAAATTAATTAAGCATTTTTAGTTTTTAGATGTTTTTAAACAGTCAGTCTAAGTTTTCTTTAATTTAATAGGTGCTCAGATGGAAGTAGATTATACAGAACAGCTGAATTTCAGCGATGACGATGAGCAAGGAAGTAGTAGCCCTAAAGAAAATAGCAGGTAAGCTGTTGTGATACCTTCCGCAAGCAACAGTATGAATTCATTGATACAACATCCATTCATGCAGAGAGGCTTCATTAATAGGTATTTATTCTTTTTGTATAAGTTTTCTACATTCTACTCCAAGAATATACTGACTGGAAAGGTGACTAACAAGCCACAAATTTTTTTTAAAGTACAGCTAATGAAGGAATTAAACTTTGATGTTTCTAAATAAAATACATAATTAGAAAAAAAGATGTTTAGTTGGAGGTACTTAGAAAGACAGCATCAGGGACCATTTCCAACTTGTTACTTGCTCGAACTGATTCATATTTCCAGAATTGGAGAAAAATAACTTGGGCTACTACAGCTGCTTTAATCAAGTCTTTGATTTTTTTTTTTTTTAAATTTCAAGCAGCATTTCAGTTTAGACAATGAGAGCTTTTACTCTCTTCTCTAACATAGGGGCATCACAGTCAGAAATATATGGGTTATGTAACATAAAAATCAGGCTCTTAAAATATAAGGAGCTTGCATGCACATGTTGGTATAGTTTTTTAGCCATGGCGTTATGATACACTCCTGTTTCATGATCAGTTGTGAGCTGCCTGGAACTTGTGATTTTAAAAAATGCCATAGTTTGACTTGTCTCTTTCATTAAATCAGAGTAAACTAGAATACAGGTATTAATTAATTATAATATTTTTTGGTTACATTTATTATTTTTTTTAATTAAAAAAAAAATGTTTATTTTGAGAGAGAGAGACATGGAGACACAGAATCTGAAGCAGGCTCCAGGCTCTGAGCTGTCAGCATAGAGCTGGACACAAGGCCCAGACTCACAAACTGAGAGATCATGACCTGAGCCAAAGTCGGACCCTTAACCAACTGAGCCACCCAGTCACCCCTGTTTGGTTGCATTTAGATGAGAGAGACTTTTGGGGTGGAGGTGATAGAAAATGGTGGGATTATAATTCATTTGCCAGGTTATATTTCAAGTTGTATGTGCGTATTTGACAACTACTCTACTGTACTTTATACCTTGTGGTGATAAACTGGGCAAGCCCAGTTACTAACACATTAGAGATCTATTAAAGATACACGGTATATGTTTACGTATTGAATGAATTAGCACCACCAGGTCACAAAACGATCTCATTCTTTGATATACTCCCCCTGTCTCACACTAAAACCATAGGAAACAGTCTTTTTTATATAGATAAAATGCTTTTACTTATGGTATAGTCTATCCACTTAACTTTTTAATTTCATCTGGATTTTTGATTCCTCAGTGAGGATCAAGGTTCAAAAGCCTCTGAAAACACTGAAAACCGAAAAGAAGCAGATGAAGCTTGCAACACTAAATCGTCTTCTCAGATACCTGCCCAGCCATCAGTATCAAAAGGTCCCTACGGGAAGGGACCCTCATTTAATCAGGTTTGTTGAACTCAGGATCCTTGTCACTGCATATGCTTTGGTTGAATTAATCTTGTAATTATGAAGTTGGAAGAAGAATTAGGAAAAGGAAACCATATTTTGTCTTGAATAGTTTAGATCTAAACCATAATTTTTTTGCATTTTAATAGGAATTGTCAATATAGTAGCTAAAATTATCAAGTAGAAACTAAAGTTTAACTTCTTTTCCCTTATAACAGCTTGGCTGTATCAAAGTGGAGGGATAAACTGTTTTTCCAAACTAACATTGCTAAGTGCTTTATGCTTTACTAAATACTTGGTAAATCCTAGTCAGTATTCATGTGAAATAGTATGCGGAATAGGGAAATAACACATAAGGAGTAGAGAATTCTATTAAATGTGAGTCATTTTGAAGAACATTGTTAAAGGAAATATGTGGGTAAACAGATACACTTGATCCTACTTCGAGACATAGCAAAAAATGCATTGTAAGCTGGGAATAATAAAGGGCTATCATCCAGAGAGTCACTTAACTCATAATGTACTCAGCATGTATTTATTGAATTCATATGCAACCTATGGAGGATCTGGTCCCTTCAAGGAGGTAGAAGTAGGTAGTTAACAGTCTCTGTAAAACAAAGAGAAAAGACATCAGACGTTGGTTGCAATACAGTGTGATAAGTGGCATGACAGCGTACATAATGAGCTCTTAGAGAATTCTCTGGAAAAGATTTTGCAGAAGACTTGGTACTTGAAGTGAGAATTAGCCAGTAAACAAAGGGAAGAGAGACATTTCAAGCAATGGTAACATGTTCAGAGTAAAGGAGCATGAGAAAGCTTGGTACATTCTAGAAGTCCCCAGTAATTTGATACAGGAGGGGAGTTGGAGAGCTGTGTAACAGTTGATAAGTGTATGCTATACAAGGAAGCTTGAATTTTATTCTGCTTTAAATTAATTAGTTACAATTTTAGTGTACGTCCAACTTAGCATATAGTGCAACAGTGATTTTAGGAGTAGATTCCAGTGATTCATCCCCTGTGTATAACCAGTGCTCATCCCAACAGGTGTCTTTCTTAATGCCCCTTACCCATTTAGCCCATCCTCCTGAATTTGATTCTTAAGGCAGTGGTTAGCCATTGGGGAGTAAATTTGTGAATTCTTAAAAAGGATTTTTCAAGTTTTTTTTTGTTCTGTTTCTAATAAAATTCGTGTTTTGTGTGATTTTTAACTTACTGGCTTAACATGGAGAGTGATAGTTGTAAGAATAGAGGAATGTCCTATGCCATATCTTGATGTCTTGATGTTTTGTGTGTGTTTGTGACACTGATGCATGTATTAGCAAGTGAATAGTCTGTGTATCATATTTAGTTCTGATATGTTTTAGATGTTTCTTTTCTTTAGGTAAATCGCATACATTTAGTTTGTCATTAGGAAAAAAATTCAGAAAAAGAAAAGGGCTAACATAAATAAAGTGATAAAATTGGAGGCATACTTCATAGCCACATCACTTGTGGTAGAATTTTAGAATTTATACACTAAAATTCTTCTTTCTGCAAAGTTCATTTGAGGTTCTAATCATATTAAAGTGGCAAAGTGTTGGGGCGCCTGGGTGGCGCAGTCGGTTAAGCGTCCGACTTCAGCCAGGTCATGATCTCGCGGTCCGTGAGTTCGAGCCCCGCATCGGGCTCTGGGCTGATGGCTCAGAGCCTGGAGCCTGTTTCCGATTCTGTGTCTCCCTCTCTCTCTGCCCCTCCCCCGTTCATGCTCTATCTCTCTCTGTCCCAAAAATAAATAAACGTTGAAAAAAAAAAATTTTTTAAAGTGGCAAAGTGATTTTATAGAATATGAAGTTATTTTGCAGTGAGTAGTGTATTTTTATTGAAAAAGAGAAAAGGATGAAAATGGCTTACTTTTTGCAATCTTGTAGTCCTGAAAAAATTGAGTATGTTCAGAAATATTTCCAGTAGATCTCTTTTATCTGATTAGTTTGTAATTGTCCTCATCTTTATAATAGGAACGTGGACCGTCTTCACACCTGCCGCCACCTCCAAAATTGCTTGCACAACAGGTAAATCTTAAACTCTTCTTAATGGTCTGTATGAATTATTTGATTTTACTTATTTTAATGGTAAGATTTCAGTGTATGTTTCTTATGTATAACTTTTATGAAACAGTTACAGATTTTACCTTAGCTCTCACCGTATCTTCTTCCTCTTTTTTCCGCTACTCTTCATTCTCAACTAATAAGCATGCTCCTAATTTCACTAAGAAATGAGAAGCAACCATTTTCCCTTTTCAGTGCCCTTCCTGTCCTCACTACTAAGCACAGCCCTTCTACTTGTTCCCTTGATCCCCTCTTCTGTCACTTACTGGTAATATTGTCTCTCATCTTAAAAAAACTGTTAGGAAAATCACCCATCCTTTGACTCTCACTGCCCTCCATCTCCTTGTAGTTTCTACCCCATTTCCCTGTTTTCCTTCATGGCAAAATTGTCTTAGTAATTTACACTTAATATCTTCACTTTCTCATTAACCCTTAACAGTCAAGCTTTTTCATCTATCGCTATACCTTTGAAACTATTATTATGAAGGTCGGTAGTGATTTCCATCTTGCCGAATCCACTTCTCTTGTCTTCATTTTACTTAATCTCCGTAGCTCTTGACAAGGTTAACCTCTCCATCCTTCTTGAAAGACTTTTTTTTTTTTTTTAACTTTTGAGCCATCACACTATTTTGTTCTCTTCAATTTGTATTTCTTCTGGGCCTTTAGTACCTTTGGGTGTTGGAGGGTTAAGGGCTGTGTTCTCATTCCTTTCTCTAGCCATATCCTTTCCCTGGGGGATCTCATCTATGTGCTGGTGGTACTCAGATACATGTATCTATAGCCCTTAAAGCTCTACCCTAACTTTAAGAATCATGTATTTAGTGATCAATTCAGCATCACCACTTGGATTTCTGATACGTATGTCCAAACTGTAACAACTGTAATAACACCTCCCACCCCCATATACACATACGGCCCTGCTTCTTCCCTGGGCCTCCCATCTTAGGTAATGGCATTATCATTTACCCATTTGCTCAGGTTGAAACCTAGAAGTCACTCACAAATCGTCTTTCTTCTTTATCATACATCCAGCCTATATGTATCAGCAAATTATGGCATCCCTATCTTTGGAATATATTCCTACACTGAGTACTCACTACTGTCTGTTATATTTCATTTGAACTACCACAGTAGGTTCCAAATAGGTCTTATTTTCCACTCCTGTTGCCTGCTTACCTGCCACCCCCATCCTAAATTCTATAGTAGATATAATCCTTGAAAACTATATATGTTAGATCAGTGATTTCTTGCTTAGGTCCTTCCAGTGGTCTTTAAGGTCTCTGTCTACTCTCCTGATCTTACTTACTTTTCTCTCTGTTCTTGCTGCACACGGTTTATTGAAGCACCAAAAACATACATTTTATTTGCTGTTCCCTCTAACTAGAGGAATATTTTCCAGAGGTTCTTCTTCTGACCAAAATCTTTGCTCAGGTGTGACCATTTTAGAGGCCTTCCGTGATCACCCTATGTGATAGGTACATCTACCACAACCGTCACCATCATCTTCACCAGTCATTTTCCTTTGAACCACTGAATGCTCTTTATAGTATTTTTATATACACACAAGCTAAAACTAACCTCTAGAGGAAAATGTAGAAGAAAGTCTTTAAACTTGGGCCAACAAAGATGGTCTTAGATAAGACGCAGGATGCATGAATTAGAAAGAAAAAAATAATGTCAGTTAGACTTTGAAAAACATCTCTAAGACAATGAAAAAATATGTCCTACAAAATATTAATAATACATTTGACCAAGAACGTGTACTGGGATATATTTAAAACAAAACAAAACCCTTTATAACTAATAATAAGACAAATAGCCCAACAAGATGATTCGAACGTTCACTTCACAAAACAAGATCTACAGATGGCCAATAACCACATGAAAAGATGTTCAGTTTTTTGTTTTTGGTTTTTTTGTTTTTGGTTTTTTTTTTCTTTTTGAGAGCGAGTGTGCAAGCAGGAGAGGGGCAAAGGAACAGAAAGAGAGACCATCTTAAGAAGTCTCCACGCCCAGTGCAGGGCTCAATCTTACAATCGTGAGATCATGACCTGAGCTGAAATCAAGAGTAGGATGCCTACCAACTGAGCCACCCAGGCGCCTCAAGATGTTCAGTATCTTTTACCACCAGGGAAATGCAAATTAAAACCCCAGTGAGATTTTATTATGGATCCAAAATTTAAAAGACTGGTGACATGAAATGTCGGTGAGGGTATAAAGCAGCTAGCACCCTCGTATGTTGCTGGCGGGTCTGTAAAACCTTGTAATCACTTTGAAAAACATTTTGATATTATCTTATGTAGTGAAACACATACGTAACATGTGACTCTGGCAGATTCACTCCTTGGTATTTATCCAAGAGAAATGAAAACACATACATTTACACAAAGACTTAGGCATGAATGTCCATAGCTGTTTATTCATAGTTAAAAAGCTAGAAGCAGTCCACGTGTCCGTCCCACATGAAGTGATGTGCCTATGATGGAATACTGTCCAGCAATAGAATGGACCAAATTACTGATAGACACCTCAAAACTATCATCCTGAGCACAAGAAGCCAGACACAAAAGAAAATATAACTTGATATATCCATATATATGAAACTCTAGGAAAGGTAAAACTGCTCTATGCTGCAAGAAGTAGACCAGTGGTTTTTTGGGGTCGGGGCACTGTACTGACAGAGGAGTGAAGAAATGTTCTGTCTCTTTTTTTTTTAAGTGTTTATTTTATTTATTTTAATTTTTTAATGTTTGTTTACTTTTGAGAGAGCACAAGCAGGGGAGGGGCAGAGAGAGAGGGAGACGCAGAATCCGAAGCAGGCTCCAGGCTGAGTTGTCAGCACAGAGCCTGACGCGGGGCTCTAACTCACGAACTGTGAGATCATGACCTGAGCTGAAGTTGGACACTCAACCCAGTGAGCCCCCCGAGGCGCCCCAGTGTTTATTTTTTAGAGAGTGTATGTACAAGTGGGGGAGGGGCAGAGAGAGAGGGACAGAAGATCCGAAGCGGGCTCTATGCTGACAGCAAAGAGAGCCCAGTGTGAGGCTCGAACACTTAAACCGTGAGATCCTGACCTGAGCTGAAGTCGGACACTTAACCAACTGAACCACCCATGCACCCCAGAAATGCTGTGTGTCTTGATCGGGACAGTAGTTACACAAGTGTATCATTTGTCCCTACTCCTCCGACCTGCATTTAAAATATGTGCCTCACATTTTATGTGAATTCTATTTCAATGAAGTTGCTTTTTAAAAAATGATTGTTCTTTAAGTTTACTGCGTGAAGTAGGTACTTTTGTATAATTTTATGTTTGAAGCTTATCTCTGAGCTGGAGATGAAGTAACTAAACACCAGAAAGATAAAGTGGTTTGCCTAAGTCAGTACTGTTAGTAAATGATAGAGTCTGGATCATATTTTTTTATATAGCCCAGTGTTTTTGTCGTACTGTTATTTTCTCGTTTGTGAGGATTCTGACTGGTTACATGGTTTTTAAGGTTTCTTTCCCCTACTAGGTACTAAAATCAGTATTTTTAAGACAACTTTTTTTAGCTCCTTAATATTTCAGACTTTCAGGTGCTCTTTTTATTTTGCTTATTTCTGCATAGTTGCTGGCAGTGACTGTAGTGGTTTTAGAACACATCGATTGAAACGTAAATCATTAAAACATAAAAATCTCTCACGTGATCTCCCACATTTCACTATGGGTTCTAGGTATGCATTTCTAGATCTTTCAGTTTAAAGGGAGAAAATTCTATCTGTGCAGGCTGATTTCTAGGAATCTTCCCTCCTTTGACATGTCAGCAGTAGGGGGGGTCTCCTCTTCTTCACCTAGCGTCTCTGGGTGTGTTTTTTCCCTGTAATGGTACCTTTATATTCTCAGGGCTCATGTGACACAGTTTTGCATCTTTATGGACTTTTCTCCCTCCTTAGGCATTCCATCTCTGACAGTTGGTGCTCTGAAAAGTGCTCACATTCTAAATTTCCTTTGTGTCTAAATTTAGATTTTGAAATTCATGTTGTGACAGCTTCTAATTTTATTCAACAAATTCTGAGTGAGCAGTAATGTCTGCCACAATAAATAGGTGCATGCGCAGTAAATGTTAGATGGCTAGATTAATTATTCTGGTCTTAGTTTGGGGAATTATCTGAATTTAATATTTTTGCCATGTTGCTTCTTGTTTGCATTTTAATGTGCGTGTCTTATCAGGAATAGTTGTGACATTTTGTGGAGTTTTTCCTGCCCCCTTCATGTCAGAAGTCCAGTGTTGGTCGGAAATAGATTTGTCATATTCACCTGATAATTTATCATAATGTTGCAGCATCCTCCTCCAGACCGACAGGCAGTACCTGGAAGACCAGGCCCTTTCCCCCCCAAGCAGCAAGTACCGGATGAAGATGAAATATGGAAGCAAAGAAGAAGACAGCAGTCAGAACTTTCTGCCGCAGTGGAACGTGCTCGGAAACGGCGCGAAGAGGAAGAGCGAAGAATGGAAGAGCAAAGGAAGGCAGCGTGTGCAGAGAAACTGAAACGGTTGGATGAAAAGCTTGGCATAGTGGACAAACAGCCATCTCCAGAGGAGATTAGAGAAAGGGAGCGAGAAAAAGAAAGAGAGCGCGAGAAAGAACTTGAAAAAGAACAGGAACGGGAGCGAGAGAAGGAGAGGGAAAAAGAAAGGGAGAGGCAACAGGAGAAGGAGAAAGAACTGGAGAGAGAGCAGGAAAAACAGAGAGAAATGGAAAAGGAAAGAAAGCAAGAAAAAGAGAAAGAACTGGAACGGCAGCAGGAAAAGGAAAAAGAACTGCAAAAGATCAAGGAACAGGAAAAAGAATGTGAGTCGGAGAAGAAAGAAAGGGAGAAAGTGGAGGAGAAAATCGAACACAAAGAACCTACTTTAGAGCCTGTGGTAGAGAAACCAGAAAGTGAAAACACCTGTAGTAAAGGTATGCTAGTCTTGTTTGTTCTTATAGAAACTTACGAGGCTTCATATTACCTCTGGTGTGGATGTTTGTGTATTTTTTTTAAGTTTATTTATTTTGGAGACAGAATCTCAAGCAGGCTCCACACTGTCAGCTCAGAGCCTGGCGTGGGGCTTGAACTCATAAACATGGTCCGCAACTAAGAGTCAGATGTTTAACCACCTGAGCCACCCAGACACCCCTGTGTATTTTTAATACAGGTCTGTAATCCAGATGAGAGTGATTGAGTTTTTTTTTTAAGTAGAAGTTGAATTGTATTGGATACTTTATTATCCTTTTTTCCTCAGTTTGTTTTATTATGGTAAAATATATGTAACATAAAATTTACCATCTTAACAATTTTTAGCTGTACAGTTTAGTGGTATTAAATACATTCATAGTGTTGTCCAGCCATCACCACCATCCATCCATCTCCAGAATTCTTTGCATCTTGTAAAACTGAAACTCTGTACTATTAAACAGCAGTTCCCTATTCACCTTTCTCTTCAGCCCCTGGCAACCCCTATTCTGATTTCTGTCTCTATGATGTTGACTGTTCTCAGTGCCTCAGATGCACAAAACCCTACAGTATTTGTCTTTTTTGTGATGGGCTTATTTCACTTAGCATAATGTCTTCAAGGTTCTTCCATATTAAAGCTTATTGCAGAATTTTCTTCCTTTTTAAGTATATAATCTATTACCTATATATACCACATTTTGTTTATCTCTTTATCTGTTGATGGACACTTTGGTTGATCCCATATTTTACCTATTTTGAACACTCCTGTGAATGTGAGTATCCAAAGACCTTGTTGAGACCCTGCTTTCATTTCTTTTGATTATATACTCAGAAGTGGAGGGGCACCTGGGTGGCGCAGTCGGTTAAGCGTCCGACTTCAGCCAGGTCACGATCTGGCGGCCCGTGAGTTCGAGCCCCGCATCAGGCTCTGGGCTGATGGCTCAGAGCCTGGAGCCTGTTTCCGATTCTGTGTCTCCCTCTCTCTCTGCCCCTCCCCTGTTCATGCTCTGTCTCTCTCTGTCCCAAAAATAAATAAATGTTGAAAAAAAAATTTTTTTTATATACTCAGAAGTGGAATTGCTGTAGTATCTGGGAATTCTATTTTTAATTTTTGGAGGAACTACTATACTGTTTTTCACATCAAATGCACCATTTTATATTCCCACCAATAGTGTACAAGGGTTCCAGTTTCTCCATGTCCTTGCCAACATCTGTTACTTTCTGGGATTTTTTTGATAGTAGCCTTCTAATGAGTATGAGGTGGTATCTCATTGTAGTTTCACCATGCCTTTTCCCAGTTAGTGATGCCACGTATTATTATCTTTTCGTGTGTGTGTTGGCCAGTTGTATATCTTTGGAGAAATGTTCAAGTCATTTGTCCATTTTTGAATCAGATTGTCAAGTTTTAGGAGTTGGCTATACATTCTAGATGTTAATCCCTTATCAGATATGTGATATGGCAATATCATCTCCCTTTACATAGGTTGCCTTTTCACTCTGGATATTCTTTTCACACAAAAACCTTTAAAATTTTCATGAAATCCGTCTTTTTTTTGTTGTCTCTGCCTTTGGTGTGAAGTCTAAGAAGTCATGGCCAAATCTAATATGAAGCTTTTGCTGTGTTTTCTTCTAAGGGTTTTATAGCTTTGTCTTAAATTTACATCTTTGACCTATTTTGAGTTCAGTTTTGTACATTTTGTTAGGTAAGGGTACAGCTTTACTCATTTGCATGTGGATATTCAGTTTTCCCAGTACCATTTGCTGAAAAGACTATTCTTTCCCCCCATTGAATGGTCTTGGCAGCCTTTTTTTTTTTTTTAAAGAGAATCACTCATTAATTTTTTTTTTAAAGATAATCACTCATTAATTTTTTTTTTAATTTTTTTTTTTCAACGTTTATTTATTTTTGGGACAGAGAGAGACAGAGCATGAACGGGGGAGGGGCAGAGAGAGAGGGAGACACAGAATCGGAAACAGGCTCCAGGCTCTGAGCCATCAGCCCAGAGCCCGACGCGGGGCTCGAACTCACGGACCGCGAGATCGTGACCTGGCTGAAGTCGGACGCTTAACCGACTGCGCCACCCAGGTGCCCCTTGGCAGCCTTTTCTAAAATCATTCAACCATGTATGCGATGGTTTATTTTGGGGTCTCAATTCTTTCCCATTGGCCTTTCTGCCTGACTTTATGCTAGTATTATACTGTTTTTACTACTGTATGCTTTTATTTTTATTTTATTTCAAAGAGAGAGAACATGTGAGTGGGAGAGAGGGACAGAGGGAGGAAAGAGAAAATCTTAAGCAGGCTTCATGCTCAGGATGGAGTCCATCAAACCCATGACCCTGGGATCTTGACCTGAGCCAAAATCAAGAGTAAGACACTTGGGGCCCTGGGTGGCTCAGTTGGTTAAGCATATGACACTTGATTTTAGCTCAGGTCATGATCTCACGATTTGTGGGGTTGAGCCCCATGTCATGCTGACAGCACAGAGCCTGCTTGGGATTCTCTCCCTCCCTCTGCCTTCCTCTCCCCTGCTCATGCTCACATGGGAGTGCTTTCTCTTTTCTCTCTTAAAATAAACAAACATATAAAAAAGCAGTCAGACACTTACCTGACTGAGCCACCCAGGCACCCCTCTAGTATACTTTTAGATCCAGGTATGTGAGTCTTCCATCTTTGTTACCTTTTTTTTCATGATGGTTTTGGCTATCCTGGGTTCCCTGAGATTCTATGTGAATTTTAGGATGGGTGTTTCTACTTCTGTAAAGAATGCCATTAAGATTTTGAGAGTAGGTTGCTTTGGGTGGTATTGATAATGTTAACAATGTTAAGTCTTCCAATCTGTGAACATGGGATATGTTTCCATTTATGTCTTCTTCAATTTCTTTAAGCAATATTTTGTAGTTTTCATTGTGCAAATCTTTCACCTCCATGCTTCATTCTTAAGCATTTTATATTTTTTGATGCTATTATAAATGGAATTGTTTTCGTAATTTCTTTTTTAGGTCATACGTTATTAGTATACTAGGGACTACAAAGCTTATGTTTTTAGGAATTTGTTCATTTCATCTTGGTTATCCTATTTTGGTATATAGCTGCCCATAATACTCTCATAATCCTTTTTGTTTCTGTAGAATTGGTAGTAATGTCCCAGTTTCTATTTCTGATTTTAATAAGTTGAATCTTCCTAGTTAAAGGTTTATCAATTTTGTTGACCTTTTCAAAGAACCCACTATTTAGCTGCATTACTTTTCTCAATTTTTCTATTCTCATTGTTGTGGATGTCTGTGTTGATCCTTTATTTCCTTTCTTCTAGTAACCTTGGGTTTACTTTATTCTTATTCTCTTCCCTTACATTGTAATACTAGGTTTTGGATTGAAGATCTTTTTTTTAATGTAAGCATTTATACCGGTCAATATCCCCCCTTTGCACCACTTTTGCCATGTCCTGTGTGCTTTGGTATGTTGTGGTTTTGTTTTCATTCGTATCTTAAGTATTCTCTAATTTCCGTTGTCATTTATTCTTCGACGTCTTAGTTGATTAAGAGTGTGTTGTTTAGGGGCACTTGGCTGGCTCAGTTAGTAGAACATGGCAACTGTTTCTTGGTCTCAGGGTCATGAATTCGAGCCACATATTGGGCATGGAACCTACTTAAAAAAAAGTGTGTTGTCTAATTTCCACAGATCTGTGACTTTTCCTGTTTCTCTTCTCTCTTTGATTTCTAACTTCATCTCATTGTAGTCAGAGAAAATACTTCCTATGAGATTTATCATTTTAAGTCTTTCAACAGTTGATTGATTTGTGGCCTAACATAGGGTCTATCTTGGAAAATGTCTTACGTGCACTTGAAAAGAATGTGTTGACTGTTTGTTAGAGTGTTCTGTAGATCTGGTTGGTTTATTGTGTTTAGTCCTTGGTTTCCTAACTTGCCTTCTGTCTGGTTATTCTATTCATTATTGAGTGTCCAAATGTAAATGTAGAGCAGTCTGTTTATCCCTTCAACTATTTCAGTATTTTACTTCATATATTTTCATGGCCTGTTGTTAGAGACACACACATATATTAAATATGTGTAAATATTTGTAATTGCTGTATCTTGCTGCATTGAACCTTTGTATGTAATATCCTTTGTCTTGTAAAACTTATTTCAAAGCCAGTCTTGTCTGATACTAGTATAGCCACCTTGATCTTTTGGTTACTATTTCTATGGAATATCTTTGTTCATACTTTCATTTTCAATCCCTTTTTGTCCTTGGATCTTAAGTGAGTTTCTTACAGATAACATATAGTTAGATCATGTATGTTTATCCTTTTTTGAAGGTCCATTTAAAGTAAATATTGATTAGAGGGGACTTATTTCTGACCTTTTGGTATTATTGGCTTTTTATATGCCTTCTTTCCATTTTTGCCCCTCCTTTTCTGTCATTTCATGTCTTTTGTGTTTAGTTGGTTTTATTGTATTGAAACATTTTGTTTCTTTATTTTTAAATATTTATTTTTGAGAGAGAGCAAGCGTGCATGCACATGTGCACACATATGCTCAGGGGAGGGGCAGAGAGAGGGGGAGATAGAGGATCTGAAGCAGGCTTTCCTAACAGCAGAGTGCCCAGTGCGGGGCATGAACTCTAGAATTGTGAGATTGTGACCTGAGCTGAAGTCAGACACTTAACCAACTGAGCCACCCAGGCACCCCATCATTGGCATACTTTAATATTAATGGATGCTAAAAGAGAACAACCTCAGAGAATCTCATTAACAGATGATGAGAAAGGAGTATAGATTTGAAATAAGGAAATTCATATTTTAGTCCTTGTTCTGCCAGTGAATACATGTATTCACCCGATTGATTTAACTGTCAGTGAGGACTATACCGACGCAAATTATTTATACTTTTTAATCATTATTTAATGGCGTTTTTATTTTTATTCATATATATTCTATGATGGCAATTTAATTTTTGCTAAGTTTTTCAGCGTGATGTACCCTTTTGGTTTTAAGCATTGAATCTACTTGGCTCTTTTTTTCTCTCCAATATTTTATTTTCCCTTTTACAACACTTAATGTCAAATGTATGCCAACAATAAAATGTGATTTGTGATTCTTTAGAGCATGATTTTTACACTGGCAAAATAAATTTTGTTTTAAAATTCATCCCTAGTTCTGTGAGAAAAGAATTCATAATGAACTTGGCTTTGTAATTGTGACAAATGGCATTCTCTAGAACAAATATGGCTCTGGTTTTCTTTAGAATCCAAAATTGTTATTTATTTAGTAAGTATGTGTATAGTTCTTTTTGGTATCATTCGTGATATATACTGTACATAGAATAATAATTTATATGTTTGAAGATAGCTGGTGATCACTCTGTTGTCAGACTTTGATTGGCTTCCTTTTTCCTAGTAGTCTGTTGATCAAAAAACTATTGTGTTGTTATTTAAGTTTAGGCCATTTGTGTTTTCACATAAGTCCTAGTGAGCCACAGGTAAATACTGACAGGATTGATATTTATTGAAACAATGGGAAATACGTCATATTTGAAATATTTTATTATCACAAAATATCAAATACAAATTTTTGCTCGGTAAAGCATTTGGGCCTGTTTTCTTTCTTACGAATCTCTTTCTTGCTTATCTAGCCTTGAGGAAATGTAAGGTTTTGTTAATGTAAATCTCATTGATGGCTACCAGTATGAGAGTATAGGATAGTTTTCTGGACTGTTGAGGATGCTTTCTTCTTAACCTTTTTAATATATCAATCTAGTAATTTCACTGCAGCGCACACATCATGTGTTTGTTAAGTCTCATAGATGAGTATAGTTATTTTTCACCTTTTCTTTGGACAGAGGATGACCCAGTTTTCATTAGACAAGACAGCAATCGCAGTGAAAAAGAGACCACGCAAGTGGCACATGAAACAGAGCCAGAATCAGGGTCTCAGCCTCGGCCTGCTGTATTATCTGGTTATTTTAAACAGTTTCAGAAGTCTTTACCGCCTCGATTCCAGCGACAGCAGGTAACAACAAAAACATTGTATCATGTATGTGTGATTGAAAAGGTTTATTGTTCAATACTCTGAGTATAACATGAAACCTAAAATACAAAAAGGACACAAGTTTTCCCTGAAATTCTTTCCCTTTTTAATAAAAGTTTGTTGCTAATGGATATTACCAAAAACTTCTGTGTCATTTTCCCCCCTCTACTTCATTTATAGACCCCATCTTCCTTTCTAGGAAACAATTTCTGCAGTCTAATTAATGAGTGGTTTCTTCCTTCCTGATTAATTTCTTAAGTTTAAGGCAACGTGTCCTAACTTCTCTTTGGTTCTTTTGTGTCACCACCTCTCTTTGTTAAATGTCTTTCGAATTCTTTTCCCTGAAGAATTCAAAAAAGCCCATTATTTTTTGATATGATTGATTATACTAATTTATTACATGGACCTAAAATCTGGATTTGTGATCCTGCTCTTTCAGGAACAGATGAAACAGCAGCAGTGGCAGCAGCAGCAGCAGCAGCAAGGTGTCCTTCCACAGGCAGTCCCTTCACAGCCATCTAGCGGTGCGGTCCCTCCCCCACCACACAGACCTCTTTACCAGCCCATGCAGCCTCACCCTCAGCATTTGGCTTCTATGGGTTTTGACCCAAGGTGGCTCATGATGCAGTCATACATGGATCCTCGAATGATATCAGGTAGACCTGCTATGGATATTCCGCCCATTCATCCTGGTAAGTTGAAATTGAGGTTGTCTCATGGCTCACTTGTAGCTCTGCGAGACCAAAGGTTTTCATCTTCCTCCCATTTGTACCCTTAATTCCTTTAAGAGCTATAATGGAGTAAGAATTTAAAATAGGGTGCCTAGATTTTTAATCAGAAGTTCTGTAACTTTGCACACAGATGAGTTAAAGGCAGACACTGTAGCAACGGTGTGATAAGGCCAAGACACTAGTTATTTTCAGTTTTGTAAATATTATTTAAACATTTTTTGAGTCTTAAATCATGCTTTCTGTTATTTGCTAAATTGTTTTCATTCTTTGGAGTGCTTAAGCATTTGAATTTTGTCATATATTCTGTATTCCAGCTTTTCCATTTTCTCCACCTGACACTGGACTTTTCACATAAGTTAGCTGAAAACCAGTGAATTAGCAGTCTTGTGTGGAATCTATCAGAATAAATCCAGATAGTACATTACCAAAATGATACCGAGGAAGATTATGGGTATGATCATAATATAAAAATATCGAGAGTCATGCCTTAATTTTAAAATATATACTGCAATTTTAAAATTTAATAATTGATAGCATTATTGATCAACTGAGTAAACTGTATTAATGGAATTTTCTATAGGAAATATTTGCTCTGGAAGTCTGTCACTGTTGGCGTAATCCTCTGTGTTTTTTATTTACATGCATAGAGGCATCATGTGTTACCTGATTTTTATAGGCTTTTTTTTCTTCCTTTAAAGTAAAAATAAGCTGCTATTGTGGTTTTGTTTCACTTCCTCAATTCTTAAATCTATTTAATAGCAACAATAAGTATCTCATTCACAGAAAAACTTGTGTAATTTTCACTGATCGTTTCTTGAGTTCATCACTTTAACTTGGCAAAAAGTATTTCTGTAGCTCAAGTATAGAGAGTCCCAATAGTAATTAATAACCCAGATTCTGTGTGTATAGTGATTGTTTTCCCCATCTTTTTCTGACCTTTTGTAAAGGAATGATTCCTCCCAAGCCATTAATGAGAAGAGAGCAAATGGAAGGATCACCAAACAGTTCTGAGTCATTTGAGCATATAGCACGATCTGCAAGAGATCATGCAGTCTCCCTCTCTGAACCTCGTGTGATGTGGGGGTCGGATCCCTATCCTCATACGGAGCCTCAACAGGCCACTGCTCCCAAGGCAACAGAAGAACCTGAGGATGCAAGGTAATGGTAGAAATTAACAGACTAAACTGAATATTGTGGTAAAATGAAAAGTAGGTAGTGTCCCTGAAGATCATCCTGGTTTAGGACTGAGCCACAAATCTGATTTCCTCCCATGTAGTGTATGTCATTTCATTTTTGGACATGCATTATTTTTCTGTCATTTCTGTATTTAGAGCATTTTGTCACCTAGTTCTGTACACTGAATTAAATACTGAAATTCAGTGTTGAATGTTAAAATTGGCAAGTTTCTACTGTTGATTAGATACTTGATACGTAGTCTAGCTAAAGTGTTGATATAGTTTTTCCACTGATGAGAAATGGTAGACATTTGATTATCAGTATCTTGTGGAAGTTTTCTAATGCCGAGAGAAGGATAAATACTAATTTACAAAGATCCTTTAGGGGAACCTGGGGACGCCTGGGTAGCACAGTTGGTTAGATAGCCAACTCATGATCTCACCTCAGGTTTTGATCTCAGGGTCATGAGTTCAAGCCCTGTGCTGTGCTCCATGCTGGGCGTGGAGCCTACCTAAAAAATAAACACTAAGATACTTTGAAGTAGCAGACAGTTGGTGATCTATAGTAATTGATAGCTATGAAGTTAGAACTTCTGCGTTTTCAAGGGAGTGTATTTTGTGATGCTTTATCATTCTGATTAATCGGGGAAGATAGACCTACTCTGGGATAGTCTTCGATTATAATTATAGGTGGAAATTCTTAGTCTTGGAATTCACGTCAGCATGGGACACGTGCATGGCTCAGTCAGTTAAGCATCCAACTTTGGCTCAAATCATGATCTCCGGGTTTGTGAGTTCGAGCCCTGCATTAGGCTCTCTGCTGTCAGTACAGAGCCTGTTCTGAATCCTCTCTCTCCCTGCTCCCCACCTCCCCCACTGCCTCTCCGCTGCTCGCTTATGCTCGCTCTCTTGCTCTCTCTCTCTAAAATTGAATAATCATTTAAATAAATAAATACTTCATATCAGCATAGCCTAAACTTCTTTTTTCTTATGAAGTTCATTTGTTTTCAAATGAGAGGGAAAAAACATACTGTATCTACTCTCAACAAAATTTTTAAGTGTTTGTACAATATTGTTAACTCTAAGTACAGTGTTAACAATATTGTACAGTGTTTTACAGCACATTTGTAGAACTTTTGCATCTTATAGGAACTTTTGCATCTTACTGCCTCCTAGGCCCTGGCAATCACCATTCTGTTTTATGATTGGATGAGTTTGATTATATTATATACTCATATAAGTGGAATCCTGCAGTGTTTGCCCTGCGATTGATTTATTTCACTTAACATAACATTCTTGTCCATTTGGTAGCACAGAATATTCCATTTATGTATATATATTCCATGTATGTATATATATGTATATACTACATTTTCTTTTCACGGGGCTTGAACTCACAACTCTGAAATCAAGACCTGAGCTGAGATCAAGAGTTGGATGCTCTGCTGACTAAGACACCAGGCATGCTGACACCACATTTTCTTAATGCATTCGTCTGTCAGTGGACATTTAAGGTTGTTTCCACCTCTTGGCGATTATGAATAATGATGCACTAACCTTTTAAAGGAGACAAAGTTTAGGATCCTTTTTAAATGTTTTTTATGATTAGGATCCATTTACTTTTTTTTTTTTTTTTAAGGTTTATTTATTTTGAGACAGAGCTATGTGTGCGCAAGCCAGGGAGAGGTAGAGAGAAAGGGAGAGACAGAATTCCACCAGGCTCTATGCTGTCAGAGGGGAGCCCAGCTTTGGGCTTGATCTCATGAACCGTGAGATCATGACCTGTACCAAAACCAAGAGTTGGACGCTTAACAGACTGAGCCACCGAGGCGCCCCTCATTTACATGTATAATTAGAGAGGTTGTTTTGCTGTACACTTATGCAAAAGAGTTTTTGCGTTGATAGCGATGCCTCTGAATTCTCATTATTTTAGGCCTGAAGCCTCACTGGATCCGGAACCGATTACTGCTGCTTATCCTGTAGAACACAGTCAATTAGAGGCTCATCCAAAAGCAGACTTTGTCAGAGAATCAAATGAGACAGAAGTACAAAAGTTTTTAAGCAGATCTGTGGAAGACATTAGACCTCGCCATACTGACACAAATAATCAGTCTGCTTGTTTTGATGTTCCTGATCAAAAACCTGTATCCACTCCTCCAGAAGAGCGGATTTCGGCTGGAGCGGAAAGTCAGCCTGCCCGGAAAAGAAGTGTTTCCCATGGCTCTAACCATACTCAAAAGTCAGAGGAGCAAAGAAGTGAGCCATCCGTAAGCATTCCTAAAGTAACCAGCAGATGCACTGATCCAAAGGAACCAACAGAAAGGACTGAGGAAAAACCAAAGAAGGATGGCTTTATACGATCTTCTGAAGGACCAAAACCTGAAAAACTATATAAATCCAAATCGGAAACTCGTTGGGGCCCAAGGCCAAGCTCCAACAGAAGAGAAGAGGGTAGTGATAGGCCTGTGAGAAGATCGGGTCCCATTAAAAAACCAATACTTAGAGATATGAAAGAGGAACGAGAGCAACGGAAGGAGAAAGAAGGGGAAAAGGGAGAAAAGGTCCCTGAGAAACTTGTAAAACCCGAGAAGACGGAAAAGAAAGATCCTGTCCCTCCAGTCCCACCGCCTGCTGCGCCAACTCAGCCACAGTCAGCTCTACCACCACCTCAACCAGAACCAGAGAAATTCCCTTCAACAGAAACTTCAACTTTGGTTCAAAAGCCACCTCAAGATGCTGAGAAGCCCTCAGAACCTGTAAGTAGTGTTGAGGTAGAGCCTGTGGCTAAAACTGTAAACCCACAGATTGTCACAGCACCAACAGTCAAGGAAGAAAAACAACCTGAGAAAGTTGGTAGCAAAGACCTTGTAGAGAGGCCTCGACCAGATTCAAGACCAGCAGTTAAAAAAGAATCCACTTTACCCCCTAGGACCTATTGGAAAGAAGCGAGAGATAGAGATTGGTTTCCAGATCAAGGGTACAGAGGTCGAGGCCGAGGCGAATACTATTCCAGGGGCCGGAGCTATAGAGGTTCTTATGGAGGGCGTGGCCGTGGTGGGAGAGGGCACACTCGAGATTATCCTCAGTATAGAGACAGTAAGCCACGGACAGAGCATGTGCCCTCAGGACCTCTCAGACAGCGAGAAGAAAGTGAAACACGAAGTGAGAGCTCCGATTTTGAAGTCGTTCCCAAAAGGAGACGACAGCGAGGTTCAGAGACTGACACAGACAGTGAAATTCATGAAAGTGCAAGTGACAAGGAT
Source organism: Prionailurus viverrinus (assembly GCF_022837055.1). Taxonomy (NCBI): domain Eukaryota; kingdom Metazoa; phylum Chordata; class Mammalia; order Carnivora; family Felidae; genus Prionailurus; species Prionailurus viverrinus. Next base: position 11,316,147 of record NC_062577.1, read on the forward strand.
AGTTTAAGCAAAGGTAAACTTCCCAAAAGAGAGGAGCGTTCTGAAAACAAAAAGCCCATGAAGCCTCAGTCTTCTTTCAAGCCTGAAAATCACATCCGAATAGATAATAGACCTCTAGAAAAACCTTATGTGAGGGATGATGATAAATCTAAACCAGGGTTCCTTCCTAAGGGAGAGCCTACACGGCGAGGCAGAGGGGGAACATTCCGACGCGGTGGAAGGGATCCTGCAGGTCGGCCATCACGCCCTTCCACCATCCGAAGACCTGCTTATCGGGACAATCAGTGGAACCCAAGGCAGGTAGAAGCTCCTAAGCCAGACGATGAAGAGCCACCAAGAAGGCATGAGCAGTTTCTTCCTATACCAGCAGATAAACGACCTCCAAAATTTGAGCGAAAATTTGACCCAGCTAGAGAGAGGCCCCGAAGACAACGTCCTACCCGGCCACCGAGACAAGACAAGCCACCTAGATTCAGACGTCTCAGAGAGAGGGAGGCTGCTTCAAAAACCAACGAGGTGGCAGTGCCCACAAATGGCCCAGTTAATAATGTCGTTCAAGAACCAGTTAATCCTGCTGGGGAGATTTCTGGAAACAAGACACCAGACTTATCTAATCAGAACTCTTCAGATCAGGCAAATGAGGAATGGGAAACAGCTTCTGAAAGCAGTGATTTCAATGAGAGGCGTGAAAGAGATGAAAAAAAAAATGCTGATTTGAATGCACAAGCAGTTGTAAAGACCGGAGAGAATGCTTTACCTCCAAAAAGGGAAATAGCAAAGAGAAGTTTTTCTAGCCAGAGACCTGGCGTAGATCGCCAGAATCGGCGCGGCAACAGCGGTCCACCCAAATCTGGAAGGAATTTCTCAGGTCCTAGAAATGAAAGGAGAAGTGGGCCGCCATCAAAAAGTGGGAAGCGAGGGTGAGTACTTTGGCTTCAGTGTAATCAACTTGTGTTCCTTTAAAGAAGCTGAAAGTTGAACTGAGCAGAGGAGCCAGTCTAGACAGAGGACCCAGACATTGTTCTCCCCCAGTTTTTTGGTCTGTTCTCAGAGCGTAAGGGTGCTTGAGCAAAAGAGGTTAATGGTCTCCGGAGTCTTTGCCTCCTAAGTTGTTATTTTCCAGAAGAGTCCTCTTAGGACTTTGCAGCTTTGGGAGGAGAGTCTTCACACTTAGAGAAGGGCCTGCATATTGTCTTCCTGTTGGTAAGTCATCTTCTAGATGACACGCAGCCCTCCTTTCTTTTTGGGGTTTTCTTTGCAAAACTCTGGTGCTTGTACGTGTCCTCTGCGATTTAAATGAATACGTTTTAACCATATGTTTTATCGCTCTGTACTGGTTGCTAGGAAGTGAATGTTGAACCTTAAGAATAAATTATATTTTCCTCTTGAGTTGCAAACCTACAATAAATAATCCAGCTGGATAAAGGCCCAGAAAGCAAAGTCCTGCCCAATCACCAAGGCCACCAATAACATAAATATCTTTGGATTTATTTTAAAACAGTTTTCCTAAACTGTGTTAAGCTTTTTCTGTTCTTTTAAATATTAAAATGTTTATAATAAATTATCAGTTTATTTAATATTAGGAAAAATTACAGTAGCAGCATGCCTACCTTTATTGATCGAGTGATTGATTTCATTTATTTGCCTAGTTTTAAATGTAGGTTTTGATACTTCCTGTATAAAACTCTCCTTCCTCTCCACTAAAATGGAGAGAAAGTAATAGTACTTACAAGCATTGGTAAACATTACAGACATGACATTTGTGAATTGCATAACATATCTGGTATATAGTAACCAACTATTATTATAGTATGTCCTGGTTTTTGACCAAATTCCTAGCTTTGGAGCCTGAGCTGATAAGAAATTTATTCAGATAATTACTATAGTCATCTGCATTGGTTAGTTACAATATGCTTAGCATTTCAGATTACTGCATCCGTCAATGAAAATATTTTTGCTTTCTGATAACTTAGAAAAATTTTAGGGAAATAGTATGACCAACTGTGTTTCCTGAGTACTTTCTTAACACAGAATTTGAACCTCCCTTTAGAAGGTCAAAAGAATTAGGATAACATACGTAGCCGCAGTTTAGTTACTGACTATAACCAAACTATTAGAGTTTTGAGTAATAATACTCAAGGGAAATCTTGATCTGGTTTTTGTGTAATGCAGATCTCAACAACTTAAGACTTTCGTGCCATGTAGATAGTAACAACTTTGAACGTGCAGATATAGCAGTTACTGATTGGTTGTAGTTAAAGGCAGTATTTTCAACAAGTCCCGTTTATAAGAAACGATTTTCTTCTAATATTTGAGGTCATGCTTTGTGCCAAGCACTTGGTAAGCTTTTATCTCAAGTGATACCAATGGCTAAGATGAATTAGTGAACCCATTTTCTGTGGTGTATTTTCATAAATTTAAATAAACAAATCCAAGAATAAAATTTGATAGGAAACAAAAACTATAGAAATGCATTGGATTGTGAAATATTTCTGAATTAAAAGTGGTTTTTTATGTACTTACATTAATGTGTAAGTCTGATTGAACTTTTAAAAAAATACACGTAAGCAGTGCTTTTTAAAATTTTCATATGCTGCCCTCTTGTGGAGAAGATCCAGTAGTGAATCCTCTGGACTAGTTTGTATCATAAACTTTCTGCTATAAACAATATTGATTAGCTTATTTATACCATGATAGACACAATAAGAACCTTCAGGGCACAATTGGGACTCTAGAGTTTAATTCCTGGAAGGAACTCATGGGAGCTAGTCCATCTCCTTTATTGGGAAGCTCAGTTTTAGTGACATTGTACTCAAGAAAAGTCACTAAGTCTTGCTGGTTTTAGAGTTAGAGTCTTCTGTCCCACTGTTTCTTCTTACATTAAACTTATAAACGGCCAGTAATCGTTTTTCATTTGTTCGGTTATGTGGAGGTGGTAATAACTCAAATTACTGTTTTATAGGCCATTTGATGACCAGTCTGCGGGCACAACTATTGTTGATCCCGTCAATGGCAGCTCTGCACACCACCAGGAAGGAGCACCAAATGGTACAGGACAGAAGAACTCCAAAGATTCGACAGGGAAAAAAAGAGAAGACCCCAAATCAGGCCCCAAAAAACCCAAAGAGAAAGCAGATGCACTGTCACAGTTTGATCTCAACAATTATGCAAGTATGTCTTAGGTTCCTTTTATTTATATATCATCTGCTACGTTTAAGTGGACACTGTAATTAAAGGAGGCCAGAATTGGGCCTACAAGGTGGAGACAGAGGCTGATTATGAATCACTAATTGATAAAATGAACTAACGTAACACCAGGTTTTAGCACAGCCTTGAATACTTAACAAAGTTCTTGTTAAAGATAATCCACAGGGTTTCACTATTCTTCATAAAAAAGGTTAATGGGAAAATTAACCACTCTACCTTGCCAAATAGGTATAGGAAAACATAGAAAACAAAGATCTTAATTCTGTTCTGTATGCTTTATAAATATGGTTTCTAAGATATGGTGAATACAGAATAAATATTAGGATGGGAGGCAGTGTTGCTCTGGGTAAATACTTTCAGAAAGCCACGAAGTAAAAGGATATCAAGTGCGAAGAATAACACTAGTAATAAGAAAATATTTGGTGAGGAAGTTAACAAGGAATACACCTGTATTTTTACCATATTTGCCATTCATTCAGATGAGACTTAAGCAGGGAGTATTGTGTAAAATTGAGATCTGCTAAGACCACATAGTAATAATGGGAAAGTTAAGTACTATTATTCCAGTATTAAAAATAAAGACTAGACTTTTCTTCTATTTAATGGTCATTTAAACTGTGAAACTCTTTGGGCCCAGGCCCTTGGCATTATCGTTTTTAAATCAATAGCTCCCAACATGTGGTCCCAGCATCACCTAGAAATTTGTGACAAATACAAAATCTACCTCAGATGTACTGAATCAGAAATTCTTGGAGCAGTCTGTGTTTTAACAAGTTCTCCAGGTGATTCTGATGTAAGCAGATATTTGAGAATTACTGTTCTAGAGTACCATTTTAGGATTCACGTAGGAAAGAAAGAAACTTGGTTTAGTCGTGTGTTTAAGAATTTTTAGTTAGATTACGGAAACCAATTTGACAATAAGTTATATTAAAAAAATTTTTTTTTTAGTTAGATTATGTAAAGCAGTGGTTCTCAACAGCAGTGATTTTTGTACCCCGGGGGATGTCTGGCAATCTCTGGAGAACATTTTGTCATAGCAGGGGGGCTGCATGCTACTGACATCTTAGTAGGTATAGGCCCAGGGTGCTGCTAAACTTCCCAGAGTGCACAGGACGGGCAGCTCAAAATGCTGATAGCACTCAAGTTAAAAAGCACTGATACACAGAGAACAAAGTAGACCCGCAGGAAGTTTGGATGCCAGCCTTGTGGTGGTCCGTAAGAGAGAGGAGAGCCTAAACACCGTATTTGCAAAATGACAAATGAAGATTATAAAAAGTCCACAAAATATGGCAGATTTATCTTCCCAAATACTTGTTTACCAGTTTTCCGTCTTCCAGAGAACTATTATATTATTGGCTTAAGACTTAAAAAGGTGAGAACTCCATTGTATTTCTGAATTGGTGGTTGGAAATTGAGCTATTCATTTTTATTTTTCGAGAGAGAGCGCACACACGATCGAGGGGAGAGAAAGAGACTCTTAGGCAGCCTTCACTCCCAACACAGAGCCCAGTGTGAGACTCTGTCTCACGATTGTGAGATCATGACTTGAGCTGAAGTTAAGAGTTGGCTGCTTAACTGACTAAGCCACGAAGGCACCCAGGCTATTCATCTTTAAAATTCATTAAGATACACTCATCCTTAGGTTGTTTTCCTAATAACATTTAAGTAATTTCTCTTTAGCCCAAAATGTTACAAAGCACCAGGTAAGAACAGGGTGTTGAAAACAAAGTATTATTCAGATTTCTATAGATGTTGCCTGTAGTTGGGCAAACGAGTTCTTCAAAGGATTCTAAAAAAGCTCTTTGGCAAGAAAATTAAAGTAATGAGTGATGGCATGGCTATGAAGAAAAGCTTTACACCCACACGATGTAGTCTAAGCGGGAGACTGAGATGAACTTACAATTGAAGGTCTCTTTACCACTGTGATGTAATGGAGTGCACGGCATCCAGTGACTTGTCTAAGACCTTTCATTGAAATGAGTGCTGTTCCATTTTAGAGTTAATCTTGTAAAGGACTTAAAACCCCACATAGTAGAAGTATCATGGATAAATCAGAGCCAATCAAGGTTTTATTAGAAAAGCAAAATAACATGGGGTGCCAGTTTGGCTCAGTCAGTGGAGCGTGCAACTCTTGACCTTGGTGTTGTGGGTTCAAACCACACGTTCGTTGGGTGTAGAGATTACTTACATTATTGTATTATTATTTTTTTAATGTTTATTTTTGAGAGAGAGAGCAAGTGAGCATGTGCAGGGGAGGGGCAGACAGAGAGGGAAAGACAGAATCCAAAGCACACTCCAGTCTCTGAACTGTCAACACACAGCCCTACACAGGGCTCAAACTCACAAACCATGAGATCATGACCTGAGCCGAAATCAAAAGTCAATCACACACTTAACTGACTAAGCCACCCAGGCGTCCCTGAGATTACTTAAAATTTTGTAAAAAAGAAAAACAAGAACAGTAATAGGTTTTAAAAAGTGGGAGCCGGTCTTAGTATTTTTGTTTTCCTGTCACTATTCACATAAGTGGAAATTTTTAGCTATGTAAAGAGAATTGTTTGCAAGTGGATTCCCGACAAACCACTCCCTGATGATACCCTCTTGCCATCCCTCACAGGTTATCACCTTTCTGAGTTGTATATGTATCATTCCCAAGCAAATTCATATTTTTGTTTTGTGTTCCCCAATTAAGATGTATATTTTTTACAAATTAACATAACTTACTTGAATTGCCTTACTCTCCCCTTTTTTTAAATGTTTATTTTTGTGAGAGAGAGAACATGAGTGGGGGAAGAGCAGGGATGGGGATGGGGACAGAGGCTCCAAAAGCGGGTTCAGGGCTTACAGCAGTCAGCCTGATGTGGGGCTTGAACTCCTGAATCATGAGATCATGACCTAAGCCGAAGTCGAATGCTTAACCGACTGAGCCACCCAGGCTTCCCAGCCTCACCCTTTTGTTATATTTATTTTGGAAACATACCTGCAACCACAAGTTGCATTGCCTGACCTATTTTAAGTTTTCTTTTAAATATTAAATTTAAGGGATCTTGGGGCGCCTGGCTGGCTCAGTCAGTCGAGCATCCGACTCTTGATTTCGCCTCAGGTTGTGATTTCAAGGTTACTTGAGCCCCATGTTGGAGCCTGCTTGAGATTCTCTTCCTCTCTCTTTCTCTGCCCCTCTCCCCCACTCATGCTCTTTCCCTCTAAAATAATAAGTAAATAAACTTAAGAGATCTAGATTTCTTACACTTTCTAGGATGTATAAAGAAGATAGCCCAAATAATTGTTAGTTGGACAATGAGTTGAAAATACATCTTGAATTACTAATCTGCAAGGTTATGACTTGGCATACATCTGTGCTACTTTACATTCACGTAGAACTTTCACATATATTTTGTTTGTTTTTAACCAACTACACGTTGTAGACAATGGTCTGCATAAAACAGGCATTAAGAGTCATAAGACCAGCTTGGCTATTCACCAGCTCACCTTTAGCATGTCAGCTTCTCGAGAGTTTATTCGTGTTTTGAAAACAATAGTAATATCCACCTCTTAGAATGGTTAGATACAAGTAAAGTGCTATGTAGATGAGTATAGCACGATACAGATTGGATCCTGGGAGAAGTAGAGGTTCTGTGATTTGACTAAGATAGTAGAATGTTTTAAAAGATAACACCACTGTATTGCTGGGGGAAAAAAAGATGCATATCATTCAGGGACTTCAAAAAGTCAAAAAAAATTTTTAACCTTATTTATGAAATCATGTATCTATTAAGTCTCTTCAAATCTTAGTAACAAATGGCTACTTTATGGTTTGGGAATTAGGTTATACTGTGGATTATCAAAACGAGATTTTTGCTTTGCCTTTCTTTTATTTTCTTTCTTCCTTTCTTTTTCTTTCTTTCTTTCTTTCTTTCTTTCTTTCTTTCTTTCTTTCCTATTGGATTAAACATGTGTTTATCTTTTCATTTGAAAAACAGAAAATATCATTTTAAATCTTTTTCCGTACCCATAGGTGTTGTTATAATTGACGACCATCCTGAAGTAACAGTAGTTGAAGACCCCCAGTCAAATTTGAATGATGATGGTTTTACGGAAGTGGTTTCCAAAAAACAACAAAAACGTTTACAGGATGAGGAACGTCGAAAGAAGGAAGAACAAATCATACAGGTTTAGTGTTTCAGTTTGTTACTAGATACTTAGATTGTTGCCCAAAATATATTAGCAAATAATCAAAAGGTTTCTATCTACGTATAATATCAAGGCTGCATTTATTCATGTGTTCTAAATGGCTTTGATTGTCACAACTTTAAATTGTTTTTAACCAGAATTGAGGTAAATGTTAAATAGAATGTAATCACCGTAGCTCACTATTTGCCGTAGAGAAGACCATCTTTCATTCAGGAATGTTTCATGTTTCAGTACTGGTCATCTTATTTGTCCCATCTTACTTCATGGCAGAGCTATTTAATTTTAAATTATCTTGGGAAGCTCTTGAAGACACCTGCCATGATACAATAAATTGCAGATTCTTGACCTGTAAAAGTTTTGATTATAATCTAAACTAGTTCATTTAAACACACAGTATGCATCAAGGTAAGTCATCCCATTTAAATCAACCCAGACACCCATTTTGCCAAATGCTGACACAGGATAAAAATAAATAAAACATATAGATCTTAGTGATAATAAGCTCTAACAAACGAGAAGGCCCAAAAACAAGAAACACTGTAAAAATTCTATGTGAATGGTAATATTGAGTTCAGTCGAATATAGCCCTTGGGACTAGATATTTTCAGAAGTCATTCACTCATTTGTCTGTCTATTCATTCATTAATTTTTAAGGTAAAAATGGTATCCTATATAGCATAAGACCCCAGCACACCCACAGATTAATATTTCTGTGGCAGATGTAAGTTGAGCGAAGCCAGTAAGTAGTTTTTTGTCAGATCAGGTCAGATTTTTTTTTTTTTTTTTTTTTTTAAATTTGAGAGAGAGAGAACACACAAGCAGGGGAGGAGCAGAGAAAGAGGGGAAAATACAGAATCCAAAGCAGGCTCCAGGCTCTGAGCTGTCAGCACAGAGCCCGATGCGGGGCTCAAACTCTTGACCTCGAGACCATGAGCTGAGCTAAAGTCGGACGCTTAACTGACTGAGCCTCCCAGGTACCCCAGATCAGGGCAGACTTTGCTGCCAGTTGAATTCACTGAAAAATTCCTTAATTTTTTTACTTTTAGAATTGTGAAAGAGATTATGAAACTATATATCAAGAATGTATAATACATATTTGTCTTTTGTCCCTAGTAACATCTTGGGTTTTCATAATTTAAAATCTCATTGCAGCTTTGATATTTTTGCTCTATCAAGTACCTATTTTGAAAACTAAAGGGACTAAATTAGTAGATCTTGTTAGAGATATTCATAGACCGTTAACTTTCAGCTACATTATTGACAAAAATGTTTCTTAACAATTTTTTAAGGTCTGGAACAAAAAGAATGCAAATGAGAAGGGAAGAAGTCAGACTTCTAAGCTTCCTCCAAGATTTGCCAAAAAACAAGCTACAGGACCCCAGCAGGCCCAGTCTCCAGCTACAGCTCCTGCTCCAGCCTCAGCCTCAGCCCCAGGCCCAGGCCCAGGCCCGGCCCCAGCCCCAGCCCCAGCCCCAGCCCCAGGCCTAACTGCAGCCTCGTCTCCACTCCCAGCCGCGGCCTCCGCTCCTGTCCCACCCTCCACCTCAGCTGCAGCTACCGTCTCTTCCGCAGCCCCAGCCTCTGTCCCCATCCTCACCTCAGCCCCAGCCTCAGCCCCAGCCTCTGTGCCCATCCTCGCCTCAGCCTCCATTCCCATACTTGCTTCTGCCCTAGCCCCGGCTTCAACCTCAACCCCAGCCGCCTCAGCCCCAGCCGGCCCAACCCCGATTCCAACCCCAACCCCGACCCCAGCCCCAGCCCCCACCCTAGTCCCCGCCCCACCTTCAGCTCCAGCCCTCGTCCCCATCTCTGCTTCAGCCCCCACAGCACCAGCCCAGACTCAGGGCCAGACTCATAAACCAGTCCAGAGTCCACTTCAAACTACGACACAGTCTTCAAAACAGCCACCACCTTCAATCAGACTGCCTTCAGCTCAGACACCTAATGGCACAGATTACGTAGCCACAGGAAAATCCATCCAGACCTCACAGTCACATGGCACACTTACAACTGAATTATGGGATAACAAGGTGGCCCCACCAGCTGTGCTGAATGACATCTCAAAGAAATGTAAGTTCAACAGAGAAGTGACGGGTGGGGTATGGCATGAGAATATTAGGTTTGTTTTCAATTTCATTTATACACTTGGTATATTTTCCTAGCCACCTTTTTTTTTTCTTAGTAAGAAGCAGTAATAGTAATTTTTTTCTTCGCTTCCTTTCTTGAAGGCTTTGTTTCTAAAACAAATGTGTTATACTTTTAACAGCCGTATTTTATGGACACAATTTTGTGTTGATTAAAAAAGTACACTGTTTGCGGGGGACATCTATTTATTTTATTTTGGTCTACAAAATTCTCTTAAGTGTATCGTGAAAGTCATTGTTTTATTGTCAGGCTACTGTTGAAAGAAAAGGTAAAATAGGTTAGGGATTATCGAGCTCTAAATTTTAATGGTCTCATTTCCCGTGACTTCTTCTTTTTAGTAGGTCCCATTAGTCCACCACAGCCACCTTCAGTCAGTGCGTGGAATAAGCCCCTAACATCGTTTGGATCAGCTACTTCATCAGAGGTAGGAGGAGACTTAATAATGGCCTTAGTTGGGGTTAGTGTACCGGAGTTCCCTTAAAATAGTTTTCAGACTTGAGCATGCATCACAGTCACCTGGACAACTTATTAAAAGAGACTGCTGAGACCACTGCCCAGAGTTTTCCACTTCATTAGGTCGGTTGAGACCTACATACATTCCTTCCTCCCTCCCTCCTTCTCTCTGTCTGTCTGTCTGTCTGTCTCTCTCTCTCTCTCTCTCCCTCTCCTTCCTTCCCCTTAAGCAGGGGAGAGAGGCAGAGAGAGAGAATCTCAAGCAGGCTTCACACTCATCATGGAGCCTGACATGGGCTTGATCCCGAGACTGAGATTATGACCTGAGCCAAAATCAAGAGTCAGATCCTCAACCAGTTGAGGCACCCAGTCACCCAGGCCTGGATACGTTTCTAACAAGTTCCTAAGTGATAGTATTGCTGCTGGATCTCTACATTTATAAGCTACTTCTCATCTTTAGACCGAATAAGGTTAACGTTTTTTTTTTTTTTAAATTAGGTTTGTTAACAATATTTATTTTGAGAGAGAAAGACAGAGACTGTGAGGTGGGGAGGGGCAGAGAGAGAGGGAAAGAGAATCCCAAGCAGGCTCTGTGCAGTCAGTGTGGAGCCCGACTTGAGCTCCAGCCCACAAACCTCGAGATCATGACCTGAGCCAAAATCAAGAGTGGATGCTCGACCCACTGAGCCACCCGGGTGCCCTGAGGTTAACATTTTTTAATTCAAGTCTTAATAAAAGTGCTTGTGATACAAAGAATATAAGTGCAGTTACTAGTTTTTTTTACTTTTCTACCATGTTTTTGCTCGACTAATTAGACAGTATAATTACTTAGAAGCAGTGTTTACAGAAGTTATACCATAATTTCTCAAATGTGCAGTATTGGTAAATGACTATTTAGGTTAGCAGGTTTTCACTTATTCATTGAACAAACATTTCTTGAGCACTTGTGGTATACTAGGCTGTGTTCTGACTCATGGGTTTACAAAACAGGGAGAGAGTGTGATTAAAAATGGACAAAAAGCCCTGTATTCATGGGGCTTCCGTTGTGGTTGGGAGGGAACCACTAATATATACCATATAGTATGTTAAATGGTGATCAGTGCTGAGGAGAAAAGCCAAGTAGGGAAGGTATGTAAGTAATTTCCCAAGAGATATGGAGATCATTTAAAATTGGTTGGCTAAGAAATGCCCCTTAGGTGAGCATTTGAGTTAAAGACTTAGAAGAGGTAAGAGCAAGCTATTAAGATTTCTGAGGAAAAGTGAATTCCTGATTCAGAGAATAGCAAATACAAAAGCCGGGGGAGAGGGATATGGCTGATGTGTTTGAGGAAGATCAGGGAGGTCTCTGTGGCTGTAGTGAACATAAGGGATGGAGAGAGACCAGATGAAGCTAGAAGCATAACAGAAGACAGACCCTACAGGGCCTTTGGGAGACGCAGGAAGATAATAGATAGTTTTAAGCAAGAGAATGACAGCACCTGAATTTTAAAAGGTTATTCTAAGTAGTTTGTTAAGACTGGTCTGTGTGTATGGGGGGGGGGGGGGCGGCAAAGAGTAGAAGTTAAGATGCTATCATAATAACCAAACTATAGTAACTTAAACCAAGGAGTGGCATTAAAGATGATGAGAAGTGGTTGGTTTTTAGGTATTTGAAGATAAAGCTGACATGCTGATGGATTAAATATCGTATGTGAAAAAGAATGAGATTTATCTCCAAAGTTTTTGACTTGAACAAGAGGAATAGAGTTTCCTTCAGTTTTGATTGGGAAGCTATAAAATGGATCAGCATTGGGGGAAAAGATGAGGGAGTTTGGTTTGGGGCACGTTAGATTTAGGTTGTTACACATCTAAGTGGAGCCGTTGGGTAGGTTGTTGGATGGAAGAGTCTGTAGTCCACAGGAGATGATCTGGTTTGGAGACATGAATTTCAGTCATTAGTAGGCACTTAAAGTGATGCGGTTGGATGAGGCCACCAGAGGAGAATGGATTCTAAGAGTGGTTAGAAAAGAGAAGAGAATCAGAAGCTAAGTCCTCAGGCTTTCCAACTCATAAAAAGCTGTGATTGGAAAAGTACCCTGGAGGATCTAAGTGAACAATGAGTTGAAAAGAGGAGGGATAAATTGAATGTGTCAGATTCTGCTGAAAGGTCAAGTAAGATAGGCCTGAGGATTGAAACTAATAATGTGGTGGTCACTGATGACTTTGACAAGGGTAGTGTCAGTGGAGCGGTAGGCATGAAAGCCTGGTTAGAGTGAATTTAAGAGAAAGTGGGAGGGAAAAAATGCCTGTAGAGAAAAGTATAATTTGGAGTCACTGCATTCAGTATTTAAGATCCTCAGTGTAATCATTTTTCTTCTTCCTGTTGGTATAGGCATTAGGATTAATCGTAGCATTTTTTAAATAGGAAGTTCAAGCTATTTCATACTGATCACGAAAGACGGGGTGGAAAGTGTTTCTTGTGTTTTGGATGGGTACACTGGATTCAATGAGTTTATTAAACTGTTTGTTACCAGTTTTTAAATTGACATTGAAGTACTGGAATGATTTTTCAGCACTCTTAGCTGCAAGATTTTTCTTGTAGACATTCTCCTATGGGTTTCCAGTACTGCAGTAGAAAGCATACTTGAAAGAATGCTCACATCTGCCTTCAGACAGGTAGCAGAGGAAGATACTTCGGTGGTATTTCATTTTTTTCACGTCTTTATCCTTTTTATGTTTTCTGGATAGAATGTGATTTTTTGGTTGATGTTCATTGCACATGATTTTGGAATATTGCCTCATGGTGAACTTTGAGCTAGCAAAGTTACAGTTCACTTTTAATTCATTTCATGGATGGAAGGTGTTCCTTAATGGGATTTCTTGAATGACTCTAGTGAAATACAGTTCTTTTTTTCCCCTGTAAATGTTTGTTTGTTTGTTTGTTTGTTTGTTTGTTTGTTTTGAGAGAGAGAAGAAGAATCCCAAGCAGGTTGTGCGCTGTCAGTATGGAGCCTGGCGTCGGTTTGAGCCACCCAGGCACCCCGAAGTACAGTTCTTTATGATAGTTTCATTCAGTGCTATGAATGTTAGATACACCAAATAGACCCATCAAGATTGGTGATATAATATGATCTCAGTTTCATTATAAATATTTTTTGTTTCAAAGGATATGATATTCTTCCTAAAACTCACATTCTGTAATAGTGCTATTAACTGTCAATCTGTTTTTTCATTTCATTAAACTGTGTATAAGTTCTTAATTGTTTCTGTACATAAAATCAATAGCTTTCAGTGATTAATTTCTGTACTATTTTGCTTTTCTAACGTTAATTGTACATTTACACTGGATTATAGAATTTCATCATTGACTAAAGCAAATAGAGATTCTTATTCTAAGTTACATCAATAATGTTTGCCTGTATTTGAAAGAGAATATTCACATATTAAAAGTAAATCTGAGGGCACCTGGGTAGCTCCGTCAGTTGAGCATCCGACTCTTAATTTCGGCTCAGGTCATGATCCAGGGGTCGTGGGATCTAGCTCCGTGTCAGGCTCCACGCTGAGCTTGGGGCCTGCTTAAGATTCTCCTCCAGCCCCCTCTCCCCAGTAAACAAAATAAAATAAAATTGAATGGCATGTTCTTTTCATACCGTTGATATTGTTACAGTGATAAATGTAACAGTAACCTTACACAGAAATTGACTGATACACTAAGTTCAGGGATACCTGCGCTGATAGGACATAATGATTTGATTGTAAAACCAAGGCCTGAAGTTGAACCTTGTCCCAAGTTTTGTTTGTTCGTTCTTCCTGAAAAGATTAAGTAATTGTTACAAATGTTCTCTAGGTTAGAAAACCCTATTTTGTCTAGCTTTCCACTTGTTCATCTTCTACCACAGCTGCTAATACCTGCTATGTTCCAGCCTCCACTACCCTTTTTTTAATTCTTAACCTTTACACCGGGTGTTTTCTCTGCTAGAAACACTTCCCCCTGATTTGGTCTTTTAGATTAAGTTTCGGTGTGACCTCCTCAGGGCCTTTTTTGTCCACCAATCTGAAGTGGCTTAACCATGTATTGATTTTTGCATATCCCTTTCAAGTTGTTCATTTTTTCCATATGCTATAATGCGAATTCTGCAAGTTAGATTAATTAGATTCCTGGTGTCCGGATTAGTGCCTTGCACAAAGATGCCACATAAGTTAGCAGTTTAATTTGATTCCTAAGTTGTGTGCACTCTATTACCAAACACAGAGTATTTTCATGGACATTATTTCATTTTCTTTTAAAGGAAAGTATGTGACACGTGTCCCTATCTTTCTTCTCTCCCTCATCCGTTTATTTGTTGCTGATGCTGTCTTTGTGTGTCTGTCGCTTTTACATTTGTTATAAATGAGTGAGTAACTTGAGGCTATGATTTGCCCACACTCAAACTTCTAACTCTTAAAGCCAGGACTTTAGAAAACGTAAGTCTTGTCCTGGTTTTCATTTTATGAGTCGTTTTTTAATACAGATCAGTAGTGGCTAAAGGAAAGTTCTCTTAAAACATGATCAGTGTTAGTTAATGCATAGATTGCTTCAAACCTCCTGTTACGAAATATGTGCTACATACATCATTAAGTCATCTTTGAACTCCGTTTGCTTTGATAATAATCAAGTTTTAAAATATTTTCTTCCTAGGGAACAAAGAATGGTCAAGAAAGTGGAGTTGAAATTGGCATTGACACAATTCAGTTTGGTGCTCCAGCTTCAAATGGGAATGAAAATGAAATTGTGCCCGTGCTTTCGGAAAAAAACACTGACAAGATACCTGAACCGAAAGAACAACGGCAGAAGCAGCCTCGGGCAGGCCCCATCAAAGCCCAGAAGGTAAATATAATTCATATGAAAGCCACTAACATTTAAAGGAGAATGGTTAACAGTTTTAAAGTTGAATTAATTTTCAATGAATTGTCTTTGGTCGTGATGCCTTTTTGTCATAAACATTGAATTTTTAGCTTCCAGATTTGAGTCCAGTAGAAAACAAAGAACACAAACCAGGTCCTATTGGAAAAGAGCGATCGTTAAAAAATAGAAAGGTGAAAGATGCCCAACAGGTGGAGCCAGAGGGACAAGAGAAACCAAGCGCTGCTACAGTCAGAAATACAGATCCTGTAACAACAAAGGAAACCAAAGCAGTTTCTGAAATGTCTACTGAAATAGGAACAATGATTTCAGTCTCATCCACGGAATATGGCACTAATGTGAAGGTAGGCAACATGCAGTGGTGACCGGCTCGGTTGATGCAAACCATGTCTGAATGAATGGGGAAAACAGCAATAATACTCTTCCTCTTCTCTCTTCCTTCGTCTTTCTGTTTCTTCTTTCTTCTTTCTTCTTTCTTCTTTCTTCTTTCTTCTTCCTCTTCCTCTTCCTCTTCCTCTTCCTCTTCTTCCTCCTCTTCTTTGGCTTGAGGCATATAATTCTATAAACTAATGGGTTATTCTGCAGAGACTCTTTTATTGCATGGTATGTATTTGTGATCTAAAGAAATTCCTTATAATAAATTATTTCTTTCTGTGGAAATTTATTCTTAATTCTGGACTGAGTAGTTTAAGTGAAAAATGTGCACACAAGATTCGAATGCTTTTCATTGGGCTTTGACAGGCTTTGAAAGGATAACAATCCTTTTTTTTTTATGTTTTTATTTTGTTAATGGTGTTACAGTGGAGCCTTACCTTGGCCACTAGTAAGATTTTGAAATTGGGAAGTAGGTCAAATCAAATTTTTAGTGACTCCAGGATAGCCAGTTTTCTTCCAGGGTTGCAGTAGATCACTTCCATTGCTTGAGCACCAGAGGAAATCATTGACTAGTGTTTAGGGACCTCATTGAATGAAAGGTGCAGATCTTTAAAAATACTCACTATGGCAAGATACACTGAGTGACTTATATGGACCAATGCTTGTGGGAATGGCAAAATTTATACCTGCCCTTTTGTGTTCACTCTGGTTCATATACTCAATGAGAAGAAAGGTAGGTGGAAACTTTCATATTTGAATATTTCGTTCCTTTTAATTGCTATACAACTCAATACGTGTAAACAAAAAACTCTGATGATCCAACTCTACCATATTTAAAGAACAGATTCATGAAGATAAACAGGTTTATCCTAAAACCTAAGTGCAACAACTAAGATCTTGACACTCACTTATCTATGTTGTATTTTGAAGAGAATAAAAAAAAACAGTAGTTGAAAGTAAGCTATAGATTAAGTATGAGAACCACATAGAGTTCTTTTAGTAATCCGCAGAAATAAATGGTACTGTTGGCAGCCTCCTACTGTGCGATGCATGTAAATTTTTTAAGTTGTAATTGGAGTGTAATTGTACAGTATAGCAATGCATTAAAAAAAAACTGTACAGGACCCCAGCAGTAGTTCAAATGTCACCCCTTCAGGGGTGAGTCCACGTTTGTTTTATCACACTATTGCTTTTAAAGATTTGAGTAATTTGAGTCTTAAGATCTCCTCTTCTGCTTTCTCCAAAACTACTTTACATCTGTTAGGCTGTCATTAGAAGGTGAGTCACTAATTTAGTTTACAGTGTATTTTTTTCTATTACTGCTCCACAGGAGTCTGTGACAGACTATACTACACCTTCTTCTTCTCTGCCTAACACTGTGGCTACTAATAGTGCAAAGATGGAGGACACTTTGGTTAACGATGTGAGTAATCAACTTCGGACGCTCAGGTTTGGTCAGGGACCTGCTGTTACCTGATACATACCGTGTGACGGATACTTAATTCCTCTCTGGGAAAGGTCCTAGTCAATTTGTATTTTGGGGCACTCATAACAATAAGTACCAAAAATGGTCAAAGCTTAGGCTTAGTTTCATAAGTACTAATCCTGTTAACCTGGTTTTGGTTAAGAATTTTGTTCTTTCCTTTCACATTCTACAGATTCAATAATTTATTTGGTTGATAATTTTGTTCTTAAATGAAACCTTTCATAATGCAGTGAAAGCTCACTCAATTAAAACAAAAAGAGTGTTGCCAAAGATTCCTTGTGTTTCTTTTTGAGCTTAAAAAAAATTACATTGTATCTTAGCAACATTCCTGTTGTAAAGATTGAGCTGTAACATATGTGTAAGTACTGTACTTCAGAAACTCTCAAATGCTCTGTTAAAAAGTGATAGTAAGTTGGGGCACCAGGGTGACTTAGCTGGTTGAGCATCCAGCTTCGGCTCAGGTCATGATCTCGCAGTTTGTGAGTTCAAGTCTCACGTCAGGCTCTGTGCTGACAGCTCACAGCCTGGAGCCTGCTTCCAATTCTGTGTCTCCCCCTCTCTCTCTGTCCCTTCCAGTTTGTGGTCTGTCTCTGTCTCTGAAAAAATAAACATTAAAAAAAATTTTTTTTAAGTGATAGTAAGTTACGTAAATTTGGCTGTAGTTTTCCAGAACAGCCGTGTTATAATTCAAGATTATGTTAAGTCGTTACAGTCCCTCATTTTGCCTAGTTCATTGACAGGTGAAAAATTATAAGCCCAGACAAGTTAGGTAACCCTCTGCGGTGGAAGAGCATTTTAGAGTTACACATGCGGCCCTTGTTATGGAGGGCAGGTGTGGTGGAAATTTGGTCAGTTGCTCTCTTTTTAAAATATACAATAAGGCTCATTCTTTTCAAAAATCTCCTTCACAGATATATTTAAACCTTTCACACAAAGGGCTTTAACTCTATCATTCTGAGAATAAAAATCTTAGGTCTTACAGATGTTTTTCCCTGTGCTTTCTAGTTTTACATCTGGCATCAAGTATATAGAATTTTAGAGGCATAAAGTGCATTAGGGATCATGTAATCCAACTTTAGTGGTCAGGCCATAGGACTGAGGAAAAGGGAGAGAGAAAGGAGTATGTTGCATGTTTTCTGTTAGTGATAGGAGAGCTCCTCAGGAGCTGATGAATGTAATGTCTCCAGCTTTTCCATGTAATAGAGCCTCTCTTGATACACCAAATCCCTTTTCCCTTACCTTTTTGGAGATAGTCTTAAATTTCTTTAATTTCCTGTAAGAAGTAATGGGAAATTTGCAAAGGACAGAAAGACTCCCTGTCAGATAAGTGTGGATACCACTATGTTGATTATCAAATACTGAATCAGTAAGCCTCAACATAAAGTTGAATTATACTTTGTCTTCTCTCATTAAAAAAAAAAAAAATTTTTAGATGACACTTTTTCAAGAAAGTATATGATGCTTTCTGCCAGACCACCCTCTAAAAATATGGTTCATGAAATATGAATAAGTTCTCAGAACCCTTAAAAGTCATTGAAAATATTCATGAGAGTGTTTTCATGGTTTCCATATGATCTGCAGTGCTAATCAAAGTGTAGTTCCTTGTGCATGCAGGATAACTAAAAGAGAGAGACCCAGCCTGTGTCTGAGCAAGTAGTCTACATTTGCTTTTTAGCTGTGTATCCACAGCATGTGTGAAAACAGGAAGATCATCTTGGGTCAGGGAGAATTACAGGTGGTCATCAGTTTGGAGTGATTTCACAGTGGTGCTTATTTGTGCCAAGTATAGTGGTGATTCTGAACTTAACTAACGTAGCATTAAAAACAAATGTCCTAGGGGGGGCTGGAGTGCTTAGTCGGTTGAGCGTCCAGCTCTAAGTTTCGGCTCGGGTCATGATCTCACTGTTCCTGGGTTCGAGCCCCACGTTGGGCTCTGCGCTGACTGACAGTGCAGGGCCTGTTTGGGATTCTCTCCTTCTCTCTCTGCCCCTCCCCTGCTCACGCACTCTCTCAAAATAAATACTTAAAAAAAAAATGTCCTACATGGGAAAAATTTTAGGACCTTTTGAAATGTTCCTTTTGCACTCATTAGTGTGTTTGAGGGTTTTATGCATAGAGCTTTTGTGTTTTGAAAAAATTATTCTTGATAAAGGTTTATTCCCCTTATCAAGGCTTAATCTACTTATTTAAGATATTTAGCTGGTGTTTATTGGATAGTATTAATGTTACAATCATTTTGAATCTTGAATCTTTGAATGTCTTGAAGATTTAAATGCAGGTGTTGGGGGTTTTTTTAATTTTTTTTAATGTTTTTATTTTATTTTTTTGACAGAGAGAGAGAGAGACACACACACAGAGCATGAGCGGGGGAGGGGCAGAGAGAGAGGGAGACACAGAATCCAAAGCAGGCTCCAGGCTCCGAGCTGTCAGCACAGAGCCCGACACGGGGCTCAAACTCACAGACTGCGAGATCATGACCTGAGCTGAAGTCAGACGCTCAACCGACTGAGCCACCCAGGCGCCCCTGTTTTTTTTTTTTTTTTAATTAATATTCCTAGCACAGCTATTTAAAAAATGTATAAAGTAATCTCCATTAAGTAGTCCATGGTATTCTCAATTTGTTAGTACTCCATAGTACCACACACAAAGTGATCTTAAAATGATTACCTTAAAATGCTTGCTAAGCATCTCATTTTATCTGAATAAATGAACCATCAAAATCAATCATACTGTAGTACATAATAAAATCTCAAGGTCTAGAGACTTAGAGGGGAAAAGATATGTGTAGAGAGTTTGTAATATATTCACGTTTCTGACAATATTTGCCATAATCATGTTATAACTAGAGCGAGCCAGCTTGCTCAGTGTAACAGGGTGGTAGCAATATTCTGTACTTTCCTCCCAATTTGACTTTTGTTTTTGAATCTAGTTATAAGAGTATTGACTAAATTGCAGGAAGGAGACTAATTTCTTAATATTTACATTATCATGTTAAATGCTTCTGATAGAACCCATGGGTCCCTGAAAATTTTAATGGAAATTATATTCCTTAGAGCTCTGCTACGTAATATAATGTATGGTCTAGGAAGCATCACCACTTGGGTACCTGTTTGAAGGATTTTAGGCCTTACCTCACTCCACCTGACTATAATCTGCATTTTAATAACATCCCCTGGTGATTAGTATACACATTAGAATATGCGAGACAGGACACCTGGGTGGCTCAGTTGCTTAAGCATCCAACTCTTGATTTCGGCTCAGGCCATGATTTCTTGGTCATGGGATCAAGCCCTGCCTCAGGCCATGTGCTGCCAGTGTGGAGCCTGCTTGGGATTCTCTCTCTCTAAATAAATTTAAAAAAATTTTAACTGCCTTTGAGTGTATACCTTATATTTGGAACAGATTTAAAAAGCAGATTGCATTTCTCTAAGATGTCCAAAAATATCAATTACTGCAGACACAATGTAACTCTAAGTAATGAAATATTCCTGTTGGCTCTGATGAAAGATAAACACCCTTAAAGAGTACTTTAGCATTCTCCGTAATGGGGCTTTTGTAGCAACTTTGATGATGATATGTGTTGCCTACCTTTTCAGGTGCCCCTGCCCAACACCCTCCCCCTCCCTAAGAGGGAGACTATCCAACAGAGCTCCAGCCTCACTTCAGCTCCTCCCACTACTTTCAGCCTCACCTTCAAGGTATGTACAGCGTCCTTCTCTAAAGGTCCTTGATGAGTGCGTGCAAGGGGACATACGTTAAAAATATTCTTTTGGTATTTTTACTTGTTTTGTGTGGTAAGCAACACTACTAAGCTGAGGAAATAGTTATGTCAAATTATACCCTAAAATTTTATTAATTTCTAAATCCACTTTAAAGTGAGGCCGGTTACGGTTGCGAATTTTGTGTTAAAAATACAGGAGAGCACTTATATTCCGTGTTTGTACTGAGTCCCTCTCAGGGACCATAGTGTTTGGATACATCAGTTGTGTACAAAACAAACCAACTAGCTTGGTGTTGCATGGTTTTTTATCCTAAGTACCAGTAATGGTAAGACTTAATTTTCTATCTTTCCTGTAAATCATGTGAATTGAATGAATGCACTGTAATAAGTAGAATATTTTATAATGAGGTAATTACAAGTGATTTTGATTTGATTTTTGTTGGATAATTTTGAATTAGAGGGCAAAAGAGATAATAGACAACACACATTTTTTTTATATCAAGAAATTTAGGCTTGTTTTTAAAACTCCTTTTGTGTCTATAACTTTGAACTGTGTCACTGACGCTTTTTTACAGTTGAGTTGAGAATTTTAAATCAATTTCCACTCACCTCCAGATTAGTCAGGTTTTTTTTAAAAAGCACAGACATGAAATAAAGTGAAGGTTTTTTAAAGTGTGTATGTTTATTCCATTGGTGCTGTTTGTTCAGTTCTGTAATTTGGGCAAGTATAACCTCTATAGCGGGGCCTCCTAATGCTGCATTGGTTGACAGCGAATCTTTGATGGTCTTCAGGAGAGGGGGAGACATGTTGGCCAATGCTCAGTTCTAGAAGTTTGAGACTAAAATTTTATGAGGTGACCATTCTGCTTTGTGTCAGCCCCCCCCCCCCACCATCTTTCCCCAGTCCTTCCTCTTTATTACCAGTTCCTACTCAGCCGTTGTTTTTCCACTTGAAGGACTGTCTCAGTCTGTGTTTTATACTGTGTCTTAATGTGTGGTTTTGACTGTATGCTATTCAAGGCTAGTCTTATTTCACATAGGCAAATATATCATCATAAATTCTTTAGGCCAGTTAATTCTTCAGAGAACCTATTCAACACTGCTTTTCACTTAATGTTTTTGACATTCCAAGAAGAAATATACATTTAAAATTCAAATGAATTTAAATTAAATGTCATTAGCTTAAAACTTCTCTAGTTTCTTTACTTTTACTTCTTCTGACTCTCTCTTTAGTTGGGTAATATATGAGTATAGAAAAGTTCTATTACATGGATTTTGTTGACAGTTTTTGTCAAGGGGAAAAATTAGTATTTTTAAGTTGGTATTTCAAAGACCTACAACATCTTAACTATGGCATTAAAAATTGTTACTTGATTTTTTACAGCCGAATTTTATAGATTACTTTCAGCATTTTTTCTTGGCCCAGTATTTTGACCAGTAGGTCTAAAAACGCCACAATCTGTGTATCTGTTCCTTCCTGTTGAAGATCTACATCTGTGGCATCCAGTTCACCACATGTAGTTAGTAAGCACTTAAATGGGCTGGTCCAAGTTGAGGTGTGTGCTGTAAGTGTAAAATAGACACCGGATCTGAAATGTTAATATTTTTAAAAATTAAAACATGTCAATTCTTGTGTTGATGTGTAGTTTTTAATTTACATTGTGGATACATTGGGTTGAATAAAAGATGTTATCGATATTAGTATTACCTCTTTAGTTTTTCAAAATGTGGCTATTAGAAAATTTAAGATTATGGGGCGCCTGGGTGGCTCAGTCGGTTAAGCGGCCGACTTCAGCTCAGGTCATGATCTCGCGGTCCGTGAGTTCTAACCCCGTGTCGGGCTCTGGGCTGACAACTCAGAGCCTGGAGCCTACTTCAGATTCTGTGTCTCCCTCTCTCTGACCTTCCCCTGTTCATGGTCTGTCTCTCCCTGTATCAAAAATAAATACAGGTGGGGCGCCTGGGTGGCGCAGTCGGTTGAGGGTCCGACTTCAGCCAGGTCACGATCTCGCGGTCTGTGAGTTCGAGCCCCGCGTCAGGCTCTGGGCTGATGGCTCAGAGCCTGGAGCCTGTTTCTGATTCTGTGTCTCCCTCTCTCTGCCCCTCCCCCATTCATGCTCTGTCTTTCTCTGTCCCCAAAATAAACGTTGAAAAAAAAATTTTTTTTTTTTTTAAAAATAAATAAATACAGGTTAGAAAACTTAAGATTATATATATGGCTTGCATTTACATTTCTGTTCAGTAGCACTGGTCTAGGTAGATGAAAATGCAACCTGATTTTACATTTTAAGAAACTAGGAGACTACAGGTAAAGCCCGTAGTCACAAATTCAAATGGCAGCAGTCAGTATCTGAAATGCTTGTTGAGGTCTGGGTGTAAAACAAGACCTATTTCTACTGCACCCAAGCCTAAAACCTATCTGGTTACTTTGCCTTTTAAAACGCTGAACATAAAACAGCCAAACAAAAGGTGCCTGTCATCTGCCATTTGACAACTGCCTTACACAGAAGGGATAGGTATTTATGGAGGGCCTCAGTGCCTTTCCAACTGGAGTCAGAGCCTTAGGTCAGTCCTAAGGGGCAGGACATTTCTGTTTCTTTATCATCTGGAGGGCTGGGGACTCCTATGGACATGATACAGGAGCTTTGACTTTATATTTCACTGACTTCTTTGCCAAAGCTGTCAACAAGCTCTCTTTAGATACACAATTACAGCCTACTGCCTCCCAGTTAGAGCAAGGGAACAAAGATAAAGGGGAAAGTGAAAGGTTTGAAAGCCTTAGGATTTTAATCTTTTAAATTTTTGCAGTTTTTTTTGAAGGATTATATTTGGAATTTATTTATTTATTTGTTTATTTTTTATATTTGGAATTTAAATATATGCACACATGTGTATGTTGGTATGTGTATTCTGCATTCGCTTTTTTTCCCCCTTTAAAAAAAAATGTCCATTTTATTACAGATGGAGTCAGCACGTAAGGCATGGGAGAATTCTCCAAATGTACGGGAAAAGGGGTCTCCGGTAACTTCCACAGCACCTCCAATTGCAAGTGGAGTCAGCAGTAGTGCCAGTGGGCCCAGCCCTGCTAATTACAATTCATTCTCAAGTGCATCAATGCCTCAGATTCCTGTTGCTTCAGTCACTCCCACAACATCACTATCAGGTAGAAGGTTTTATACCTTTCCTTTAAATGTCTTAATTATTTAACATTTCCTATGATCTTTTCCTGTTTACTATCCCCAAAACCTGCTATTTTTAAAATATTTAAGACTGCACAATGTCTGATCATTAGCTGTTTTGTAAACTCTTCTTGCCCACCCCCATGCCCTCCTGTGTGCTTGCAACAACCCCCCCATAGGTACTAATAAGTAATTGGCGAAAAGATGTTTATCTTTTTCCTCTAAATTTTTCTATAAAATTCACAGTTGGATTTTTAGTTTCTAACCTATATATATAGCTAATAGTCCAATTCAGAAATAACAAAGAATCACACGAGCTGTAGATTTTTGTGATCTGTATCTAATTTGAAGGAATTGTTGGCCTAAATCTATTGTGATGACGTGTATTTTCTGGTGAAGAATTAGGGGTAAAGAATTTCCAGTCTGTTATTTGACGAGATGCTATCTAGTGGGTTTTGTTTTTTGTTTCATCTGTTTTTAAGGAGAGTCCATGAACACCCCAGGTTAGAAAGTGTTTTTCTTCCTTAAATTTTTTGCTAGTATGTAATCCTTTCATTAAACTGTATCTCATTTGGGGACTTTACAGTTCTTAAGTAATTACATTTCTAAAATGCTCGACTCTAGGAAAGTACACCCTTTTACCATATGTATAACCACGTTTCTTATATTGAAAACAAATTTCATTTCAAGCTTTCCCACTATGCTGTAATGTTTTCCAAAGCAACAGAAGCTGCTTTCCAAAAGATATAAAATAATCCAGCACATAATTTACTTTCTTTGGTTCTCATTTAGTGATTGCACTACTGCCTTTCAATATTCTGGCATTCTATACCAAAAGAAGTGGTCTTTAGAATATACTACAGTTATTTTGGTGTTATCAAAAGTATGAATCAAAAGTATGTATCAAGACAAGCATAGAGATTCAAATCATAGAGTATTCTATTTCTCTGCCCTCTTTAAGACCCTTTCAAGCATTCCCTACCATGAATTTGTAAGACATCTTCATTATACTTAGCATTGTACCCAGTCACTTGGGTGGATAGGAGTTGGGACTGTAAAGCAACCAGGAGGGGAGTGTGGTGGGGAGATTAGGAAATAAAGGGACTGGGAAGGTTCCTACATCTTTCTTTGGACCCAGCTTGAACAACGCAGGGGTTAGGGGCATTGACCCTCCCCTCCCCCGCGCAGTCAAAAAACAAACAAAAACAGACAAAACAAAACCCCAGGATAACCTTTTCCCTAGGTATAACTTTTGACTCCTCCCCTCCCCACCCAAATGAACTACTAATAGCCTACTATTGACCAGAAACCTTACTGATAAAAGTAGCCGATTAATACATACTTTGTCTGTTACATGTGTTACATACTGTATTCTTGGCAATAAAGTAAGAGAAAAGAGAATGTTACTAAAAAAAATCATAAGAGAAAATACATTTACAGTACCGTACTGTATTTAATTGCGGGGTGGGCGGGGGGAAGTCTATGTGTAAGTGGAGGGACTGCCCCACACTGTTCAAACCTGTATTGTTCAAGGGTCAAGTGTACTCCTACTGCTAGAAACTCAAGTGGAAGGAAGAACAAACGTACCTTGATCTTGGTCCTCTCTTAGAACATCTTTTGAAGTCTGAAAAGAATGATGATTACATCTCACTTTTTAATCAAATGCCAGTATTGTCATTCCTCCAGTGTTACAGTCATTAAAGCTCACTGATCTACAGAATTAATTGATCTGTCAAGATCTTAAGTTTTATAACTCTACTTATTTACTAATAATTTGTCTTTGTTTTTAAGGTATCATCACATACCTGTATTTTGCTGGTATATATACCAGGAGGGAGGGGACTGACTATAACCTTAAGTTTATATGACTTTTAAGAGCACTTGTGATCTCTAAAGGCTCCTTTTACATTAATGATTTTTAAGGTGCAGCACTTTGATCTTCTATATTCTTAATGTCTATGCTTGACCGTAGTAGATGTTTGTAAATATTCATAAATGAATGCAGCTCTTAAGATTACCCTTAAGGTATTTTGCTGGAAAGAAGAAAAACTCTAACCTTTTGTTTACGTGACTTTTTAGGAGGAGTTGTGATCTCTTGAGATGCATTTACATCCTTAATTATTCATAAGGTGCAGCATTTCATCCTTCTGTCTTGTTACATTTAGCCTAGCCATAAATGAATGAAGCACTTGACCTTCCTTTTCTTTATGATGATTAAACACTATTAGTTGGAGACCAAACTGTAACAACTCTGTAGACCCTTGGCCACCTTATTTTATGAGTAGTATTTTGAAATTGTCTTCTCTTTGTATTTTTTTATTGTATATATTTCCCCAAATTTTATAGTCTTGTTTACATTTGGTGATTGTTACTTAAGTACATGGGGAACATAAACATGAATTTGCCAGTTTCCAGCTGGTGCTTGAGTTATTTTACAGTGAACAACAGTGGCACTTGAAAATATGCTACTTTCCCCCTCTCCCATGTATAGGAGCTGGTACATACACTACCTCTTCTTTGAGTACAAAATCTACAACCACATCGGACCCTCCTAATATTTGTAAAGTGAAACCCCAGCAGTTACAGACAAGCAGCCTACCTTCTGCAAGTCATTTTTCACAGTTAAGCTGTATGCCTTCCCTTATTGCCCAGCAACAACAGAGTCCACAAGTCTATGTGTCTCAGTCTGCAGCAGGTAAGATTTTTGGGCTTGGGTATAGGGAATTTAGAAAATGAAAACTTTTTTAAATGCTTATATTTTCTCTTTTTCAAATTAAAAAAAATTTTTTGAGCTTTATTTATTTTGAGAGAACGTCAGCAGGGTGGGGAGGGGCAGAAAGGGAGGGAGAGACAGAATCCCAAGCAGGCTCCACGCTGTCAGTGCCCGACACAGAGCTCAGTCTCACAAAACACGAGATCATGACCTGAGCTGAAATCAAGAGTCGAACTCTTAGCCAACTGAGCCACCGAGGCACCCCTCAAGTTTAAATATTTTTTTGATCTGCTTTGCAAATTTGTTTCCTCATGAAATTTAATGTTATCTCTCCTTGGTAAGTATTCTGGGACTCTTAGCAGTTCCTTATACATATGTTACAAATATATTAGACAAATTAGTGTCTAATAATTAGCAAAATAACTTCTGCATTAGATGTTATTCCAGTCAAGTTATAAAAGTTTGTTATCTGAAACTTGACAAATTGATAATAAAATTTGTGGGGAAGAGTAAACTAAGATTAGCAAAGAAGAAAAAAATAAATGAACACAGTCTATTTCTTGCCTTTCTATTCAAAGAAAGGCATTTTCTATGTGGAAGATTGATTTCTTTAAGGGTCACAGGTATTATTAATAGTTTCTTAATTCATCGCTGGTGAGTGTATAAATTGAACCTAATTCTTTTAGAAAAGTATCTCAGAATATTCTATGTGTATGTACTTAACTGTAGTGAGAGTTTTCACACTTAGGAATCTTATATGAATAAATTTCTCTATTAATAAGAGATACATGTATGAGAGTTTTTATTGATTGCAATATTGTTTATAATGATGACAAATTAAAAACAATATGGGAACTTCTCCAAAACATACTATTATATAAAAACAGCAAATCACAAAATAGTTTATATAATATATAGAAATTTGTTAAGAATCTATACCAAATTCTTTCAGTTATTAAACATCACTTCCTTTGAACTATTAAATTCCTTAATTAGATATAAAATTAGAGTAGGTTTGCCAGTAAGCAGGTAGGTTCATTTTCACTTTTAGTAGATCAGGTCAAATTTTACTAGTTTATACCCCATTGGCAGTATATGAATATCTGTTTTCCTATATCATCACAGGTACAGTTGACCCCTTGAATGATGCAAGGGTTGGGATGCTGACGCCCTACACAGTCAGAAATCCACATACAAGTTTTAGCCCCTCCCCCCCCCCCCCCCCCATGTAACTACAAATAGCCTACTATTGATCAGAAGCCTTACTGATAAACAGTTGATTAACACATATTTTTGTATGTCATATGTATTATATGCTGTATTCTTACAATAAAGTAAACTAGAGAAAAAGCGTTACTAAGAAAATTGTAAGGAGAGGAAAAATGCATTTACGGTACTATATGGAATTATTCGAAAAAAATCTGCATGGTTCAAACCCATGTTTTTCAAGGGTCAACTGTACTAGAGTTTTGTTGTTTTAATTTGCATATACCTGTCTGCCAGAAGTTTTGCATCTTTCTACATATCTAGTTTTTCCTTGGCTGTAGTAATTTTCAGAAGGCTCATTTAATTTGAAATCTGCTTCAAGATTTAGTTTTTAGTTACTATTTGGAAAATTCTGAAGTTCAGACACTGACTACTGCTTGTTTTTCCTGATGGTCTGTAGCTCAAATCCCTGCATTCTATATGGACACGAGTCATTTATTCAACACCCAACATGCACGCTTGGCCCCACCATCCTTGGCTCAGCAACAAGGCTTCCAGCCAGGTCTTTCTCAGGTAAATACCACAGACGTTTGTTTCTTGGCATGCTAATGGTGTAATGATTACCTTGGGCTACAAATAACAGCCTCTTTGAAGTTAAAATCTTCTGTTGACAACATGGGACAATCCACGATTACTTTGATATGTACTGGCCAAATTTTCACACTTTTCCCAAATTTGCCAAACCTTAGTGATTAACAGTGTAGAAAAAGTAATGTATTGAAAGGAAAATTTAGATGTTTACATTTGGTTTCGTTTGAAAAGGGAGCTGATATGCATGGCATTGTTCTTTTATTCTTTTCATATCTCAAATTTTTATTTTCCCAAGTGTTGTGATTTGTGTATATGGTGCTCACGTATTGTTTTTTATTGCATTGCAGCCAGCCTCAGTTCAGCAGATTCCGATCCCTATTTACGCGCCACTGCAAGGGCAGCATCAGGCCCAGCTGGGTCTTGGTGCTGGACCTGCCGTTTCCCAGACTCAGGAGCTATTCACTTCCTCACTTCAGCCGTACAGGTACATGCTTTTGTGACCGCTGGGCCTTCTTGCCATATCCCTACTGCTCCTTCCTCCCCCCTTCTCTCCCCCCCCCGCCCCAAGCTAGGATGACCCTGTTGTTAAATGATTATATGTCATGAGACTCAGCCTCTGGTAATTTCAGTCAAGACTTTACCTAACAAAATGAGACCTCAAACCTTCTTGAAGTTGAGGATAACAACAATCCCAGAACAATTAGAAATCACAGAAAATAGCTGCTAACAGACCTAAAAAGGCTCCCTGCCATCTTGCTGCAACAACTAGAAATCTGCCTGCTGTGTGGGGTGTGAGCCGAGACCTGGCAGGTGACAGGGGTATGTAAGGGGTCAGGGTTTAGGATAGGGTGTGATTAAAGAGAGAAGAGCAGAGTGTCAAAGAACAGAAGCGGTGGTGAGAATGGTGACAAATATAGAAGAAACTGTTTTTTTGATCAAGGAAATCTTTTGATTGGTATGAGTTGCTCAAAACATTGTTGAAAAGTTTGCGGCTACTTTCCAGCTGTGCAAAAAAGAGTTCCGTGATGAGCGATGTCATCCTTAGCCGTGGGAGTTGGAGTAGCTGTGCACTGACGGTCTGTGTCTTGATCCCCATCTTAACGACTGTCTTGGAAGATGTACTTCTTAAGACCAGGACTGTTCAATAGAAATATGATGTACGCTGTGTATGTGATTGTGGCTAATGACAACCATATTAGAAGGCACAGGTTAGCCTTTGAAAGCAGTTGTTTGTATTCCTACATCATTCTGCTACTTCTTGCTCTCAACCTAATCAGCATAATGTTTATTAATATGGAATCCCTGAATTAACTTCTGCCATGACAGGGCAGTTTATAACAGTATGCTTACGTTTTCCCATTTTGTATTTGAAACATAGACCTTCTAAAAATTGGTCGTGACTCCAGGCTAGCATTCCTGCTTAATGGCTTTTGTTTCTGCCACATATGTCAGCTTTAACAAAGCGTAATATTATTTATGGGTAATACTGTCTTTAACCCACTACTTTGATCTAGTTACTTTTTATCTTAGCATTTTTAAAAATATAGCTTGAAGGCCCCTATCCCAGAGGTAAGAGGGTAGTCTGAAGTTAGATTTCAGCATTGTATTTTTTTTTTTAACCATTCGAATATGCAATACAGTATTATTAACTATAGTTACACAAAATTGGAAGCAGGCTCCAGGCCCTGAACCATCAACACAGAGTCCAATGCAGGACTCGAACTCAGAAACCGCAAGATCATGACCTGAACCAAAATGGGATGTCTAACTGACTGAGCCGCCCAGACACACCCCTCTCCTGCCATGACTTACTTTATAAGTAGCAGTTTGCAGCCTTTGGCCATAATACTGTGTTGGGCATTTTAAAGTTGCTGAGAGGAGTGCCTGAGTGGCTCAGTCGGTTAAGCGCCCGACTCTTGATGTCAGCTCAGGTCTTGATCTCACGGTTTGTGGGATCAAGCCCCGAGTTGGGCTCTGCGCTGAGCGCGGAGCCTACTTGGGATTCTCTTTCCCTGTCTCTCTTGCCCTTCCCCTGCTCATGCACACACATGCTCTCTCAAACATTAAACAATAAAGCTGCTGAGACAGTAGATCTTAAAAGTTCTCGTCAGAAGAAAGAAGTGTTTTTGTAACTATGTGCATGTATGGTGACAGATGTTAAATAGACTTGTTGTGGTGATCATTTCATAATCCAAATACTGAATCATAATGTAATACACCTGAAACTAATACAATGTTATATGACCACTATACCGCAATAAAAATAAACCAAAACTTTGTGGGTAATCCTGAACAACTACTCTGCTTCATCCCATAGAAGTGTTGAGATCTTTTATAAGAAACATATATATAAGGGGAAGTAGTGAAATATAAATAATAAAAGTCAGCTATTAGTGCTGTCAATCTGAAAAGGATGTCCATACCAAAGAGAAAACCAGATCTGGTTAAGAGCTTGCTATTGAACAAATGACAAGAGAATCATTCTCATTGTTCAAGAGGAGAAAAATCTTACTAGTTTCTCAGGAAGAGCAAGCCTTTTCCTAGAACTTTGTTGTGTACAGGGCTCTAAATCATGACACAAGCGCCTTAGACACAATCTGCATTCTCTCTTTTCTTAATTGTGCTAATGAGAGTGCTTGGTCATTTGGGATACCCATTCTTAAGATCCCCAGATTCCAAAATAGAATTCACTCGCTAACACAAGTCTTTTCTCTTCAATACCTATGTAGGTCTCAGCCAGCCTTTATGCAAAGCAGTCTGTCACAACCATCTGTGGTCCTTTCTGGTACTGCCATCCATAACTTTCCAGCTGTGCAACACCAGGAACTTGCAAAGGCACAATCAGGTCTTGCCTTTCAACAAACCTCAAATACGCAACCTATTCCTATCTTGTATGAACATCAGCTGGGTCAGGCATCAGGACTAGGAGGTTCCCAGCTGATTGATACACATCTTCTCCAGGTAAGATGAACTAGGATCCTACATTGTCATTGTATTCCTATGCAACAGGTTACTTAAAGAAACTGTTTTTAAAGAAAAAATGTTAAAGGACTTAATGGCGGGGGAAAGCTCTTTTTACCTAATACTAAAATTCTTAGAAATTGCTTTCAAGTTACACACTTGATGTCTGAATTGGAAATTTTTCAATCTTACTGCTGTTTTCCTACAAAATTTCTCCTAGGCTAGAGCAAATCTTACCCAGGCTTCAAATCTTTATTCTGGACAAGTACAACCGCCTGGTCAGACAAATTTTTATAACACTGCCCAGTCACCAAGTGCTCTCCAGCAGGTAAACTATGGCATGGTAAATTTCCTCAATTTTCTTCATTATTTTATTACTTTTACTGCTTTTGTTGTTGCTTGGCAGTTTTTAAATAGAACCAGGATGGGGGAGATGGTACGATAGTTGTCAGACTTTTCTCTGAGGTTTCCTAGAATTCCATGGGGTCACTGGAAGTAGACCCTGCTCGGTCCCACAACACCCTTCCCTTGGCCACATGAAAGTCAGTTCAGCTGTTTGCCTGTTTGTTTTAAAAGAGTTTCCATGTACTCATTATTGTAACAAAGGATACCATGAATATAAAAGTTCGAAAACCATTTTCAGGATATACAGTTACATAAAAGCATGAGAGGTGCTTTAACCATTTATGCTAGGAGGCGAAGGAAGGCTCTAAAGAACATCACCCTGGTTAATGTCATACTTAGAACAGTGTGGCAGAGTATGACAGTGTAAATGACAGGCATGTACTGTCTCTTAGCAATGTCACAAATCTAATCTTTAAAAGTTCGTAGAGGACTGAAGGAGAGAGGCAGACCATTAGTCATTTTCTTATTACTAATTTTGGTGGCTCTTTGGAGGGTAGAAATTCATAAATATATTTATTACCTTATTGACATTCAAGTTAAATACCGTTTATATGAAAACTGAAAGGTTATGTTTCTTATTGTCAAAGGTCGTTTTGACCAGACCTGAAAACAATATAGAAATGTCTATTTGGGAAGTGGTAATAACACTGCTTTCTTAGTTTATACCCCATGATTTTATTGTATTATGTGGTTGTTAGACATGTACCATGGATTAATTCAAAGATAGTCCTAATTATTTTGGTTATATCGTCTGTACTACTAATCTGTCTTAATGTTGCACCTTTAATAAAAGAATGGAGATAGCACTAAGCAAAAGATTATATGTGAGACACATTAACAGACTGACGTAGCCTGTTTAAAATTTTATTTAAAAGTTTATGAAGGGTTGTATATGTAGTTGTAGGGATGTACATACAGTAGGTATAAGTAAATTGCTGCAGTTACTGTTTGCTTATTTTCTAGGTTACGGTACCTTTACCAGCATCTCAGCTTTCATTGCCTAATTTTGGATCTACGGGGCAGCCTTTAATTGCTCTGCCTCAGACTCTTCAGCCCCCATTACAGCATACCACCCCGCAAGCCCAGGCCCAGAGCCTGAGTCGTCCTGCACAAGTAAGCCAGCCTTTTAGAGGACTAATCCCTGCTGGAACACAGCATAGCATGATCGCAACCACGGGAAAAGTAAGTGAAGAGAAACCGACAGTTTCTTTAAGAATTTAAGGCCATGTGTTTAGATGTATGCATCTGTGTAGTTTATAAAAATAAATAAAATGCATCGGTTTTTACCACCTTCCAGGAAGTCTCAAACCCCAGGATACTTTTTTAACATTTATTTATTTTGAGAGATCAGGAGAGAGCATGAGCGGGGGAGGTGCAGGGGGAGAGGAAAAAGGAAAGAGAATCCCAAGCAGGCTCTGTGCTGTCAGTGCAGAGCCCAACACGAGGCTCAATCCCACAAACTGAGATCATGACCTGAGCTGAGGTCGGATGCTTAACCAACTGAGCCACCCAGGTGCCCCTCAAACCCCAATATACTTTTAAAGATCTATTTACTTTTAATGTGTTTGGCTTCCTCTGGTTTTTGCCTAATAACAATTCACAAATTTTGTGGAAGAATTGGGTTTACACTATCTCTTAAGACTTTCCATCCATAAATTTGGCCTTGATCATTCCATGGTATTTGCAATTTAATTATATATAGCATTTGTGTACTGAAGGTTTTTGACCGTTCCTGGATTAAGTCTTCGTATATAGAACACTTAACCCAGCATTCAGCTTATGGGATTCCAGAAATGCTGAGTTTATCCTATGCTTTTTTTTCAGATGTCTGAAATGGAACTGAAAGCCTTTGGAAGTGGCATTGATATAAAACCAGGCACACCTCCGATCAGCGGTAGAAGCACCACACCAACATCTAGTCCCTTCCGGTAAAATGGGCATTTGGATTTTCAGATACTTAAGCACAATTTGTTTGTTAGATCTTACTTACTGTGTCACCAGGTCTGTGGTAAGCACAAGACATTCCGATAGTTGTACCTGAGATGTTAAGCTATTAAATTCTTAAGAATGTGTTTGCTATACTGTATTTTTAAGTTGTTTTTTTTTTTTAAATACAGGGCATATCTAGCTAGTTTTCTTTCTCACCTCTGCCCCCTCCAGTGTCTCTCCACTGCCATAATATTTGGTAACTCACCGTGGTAAATTTTCATCAGCTACCACACAGGAAGAATCTACCAAGAGCAACGTCTCTAAAAGTCTGACAGCATTGTTTATTTGGCACTACTGTACTGACCAGTGATGGCTTTTTTCCAAGGGCTACTTCCACAAGTCCGAACAGCCAGTCCGGCAAAATGAACAGCATTGTCTATCAGAAGCAGTTCCAGTCAGCCCCTGCCACTGTGAGAATGACACAACCATTTCCTACACAGTTTGCACCCCAGGTGGGCAGATACGAGTGAGAAATGAGTATTATTTCCTTGCAAATGAGTGCTAATCTGGCTAATTCTCTGATTTCATAATCTTGCCATATTGTAACTAGTTTAGAAACAGAGTTTTTAATGAGAAACAGCTTCTTATTTAACAGTAAATTTGTGACCTGTGTTCTCTGCAATTTTTAGCTAGATACAGGTGGTATCCGTAGAATTCTAAAGCAGACAAGAGAAGTAGTCAAAAGATTCCCCACACAGCTCTGATCACTTATTTTAGTCCTGTTTCTTTTATCTTTTTTTTTTGAAGAAGTTGACTTTTCAGAGAAGGGTCCCAGTGCTTAAAGTTTTCTAGGTTTAAAGATTTTTTGTTGTTGTGTTGTTGTTGTTGTTTTTTAAGATAACTATGTGTAGTTGAGGTAAAATTTCCAAAAGATGTTCTAATATATGTGTAAAAACGTTGGCTTCTCTTCCCTTTGCTGATCGTATGGAAAGACTAAAATCGATAGTAACTCTCACAAACTAGCGTTTGTTCCTGAAAAAACACTTTATTTGTTGAATTGGTATCATTTTTATTTATCTTCAGATTATGTTTGGTATAAGTGTGTGCCTTTTCTGCAATTATATCTTTTTAAAAAATATCCTAATTAATAGCTTTTCTATCTCCCCTTCAGAATTTGTAGCTGAATGAAATGCTAGAGTCCACTGAAGTGCCATAGCATGCTTTGCCTAATTTTTCTGTTAGATTCTCCAAGCATGGCCTGTTTGTTCTTGGTCCTGTAATAGAATGGCACAAATCCATACACTTCCTTTCACTGGCAGAATGGGCACAGATTTACTCTGAGATAAGCCAACCTTGGTCTAGTTGGCAGAATTTTTTTTTTTAACAGTTCAATGTTGTATGTTTTGTTTTTTTCACTCAGATTCTCTCTCAGCCTAACCTGGTCCCTCCATTGGTAAGAGCCCCACATACTAACACCTTCCCAGCGCCTGTTCAGAGGCCACCAATGGCACTGGCCAGTCAGATGCCTCCTCCGCTGACCACAGGCCTCATGAGCCATGCTCGTTTGCCACATGTAGCCAGGGGTCCTTGTGGATCACTATCTGGAGTCAGAGGTAATCAGGCCCAGGCTGCGTTGAAGGCTGAACAAGACATGAAGGTTAGTACAGTGTTAACAGCCAACAGAGCAAGAATCTGTCTCTGAACCATGTCTTAAGATGCCTCTGGACCATAACCACATACCCAGGCATTCATTGTCTTAGCAGACTTAACCGAGCTAACTGCTTTTATTCACTCCTGGTTTTTTTTTTTCCTTTTTTTTCCTCCCTATTCCCCCCACTTTTTCGTTTTGTTTTTTTTTTTTAATTTTTTTATTATTATTATTATTTTTTTTTTTTTTTTTGCAACTTTAGTTAGCAAACAAGTTGACATTTTAAACTCTGGCAAAATGAATTACTTTAAAAATACATATTTGAGGGAGATCTGAGTTTAGCTGCTACCATTTTTTGGAAGAGCAAAAAAGCGATTACGGATTATTATAGGCTTCCCCATTTTCTTTTTTTCCCCCCCCTTTGGTTTTCTTTTTTATCCTTTCCCCCTCCCCAAACTTAAGATATAAATCATGGTTATGTGAAAACTCTGGAGTGGGTAAGAGATTTTTACCTATCTTGATTTTTCTTCCTTCATGAGTCATCCATGTACAGTTTTCTTCTCAAGCTGTTTCCATGCCCGTTTTTTTGCCCGCCACCTGAGTTGGCACGTCCTACAGCAGATGGTGCAGCTGTAGATGAAGGACTGGGAGAAGCACTTTGGGATCCTTCACGATAAAAGGCACTGATAACGTGACGTTTGCTGATGCAGAAGAGTGCCTTTAGGAGTCTGTGTGGGGACAGTTTTTCTAGCGTAAACTGTACCTGTCTGCCTGTACAGCCAGCGGAGTCCATTGATTTCTGTATTTACTTAGACTTGACTTTAGAGGTCTTAGTAATTCTGCCTATTTTGTCACTACGTGTGTGTGTGTGTTTATCATGTCAGACTAGAACAAAGAAACGTTTACTGCTTTCAAATAGGGCAGTGTCCAAAGTAATGCTCTACTCTGAATTAGAAACATGTTCATGATCAGTCGCTTAGAAAATTTGGTTGACTGGCTGGTTTCTTTCTGCATTAATATCCCTCATTTCTCATCCTGAGTAATCAAATTTAAAGACTACTCTGCGGTGAAACTCTTGTTAAATATTATCTACTTGTATTACGGCCGTGTGCCTAGGGATTTCCATCTGTTCATAACTATTAAATATACTTGTATATTTAATACAAGTGTAGAAATCTTTGGAAACTATTTGGCCATGGTTTCCACTTGTGCTTCTGTCTCCTTGGCACTTGATTTTCATATAATGCCCATGTTGGAAATGACAGTAGAGCTTATAACGGGGAGGGGGGGGGTAAAAATTTCTTGAATTGCTTTAGATCTTTGGATAGTACAGGTTTCCTGTAGAACACGAAGGGCTTTTTTGTTGTATGCAAGAGATACAGAAACTTAAATTTTACTTGTGTACATTACAGTGGTATAATTTACAGAGTGACTGACGTAAGTATA
Source organism: Prionailurus viverrinus (assembly GCF_022837055.1). Lineage (NCBI taxonomy): Eukaryota > Metazoa > Chordata > Mammalia > Carnivora > Felidae > Prionailurus > Prionailurus viverrinus. The sequence continues at coordinate 11,352,685 of NC_062577.1, forward strand.
TTCTCCGGGGCACGTAGCCATTAAAAGTAGGAGATTATTTTACCAGCTCAGGATGTGGTAGGAGCTATCAGAACTTAGTGATCAAGTGAAGTTGTAGTTACTAATTTCTGACGCTCTTCCCCTGCAGAAGAGAGCTGTGGGAAGAGGACTCAGCCACAAGACATTTGGTCCTAGGTGTTGGTAATGCCACAATATAAGTGCTTCCTTTTCGTTTTATTGTAGACCACATATTGATAACTAGAAGTTTTAAGTGTTACATATATATGTTTTCAAATTTGCAAGCAGCTTCCCTAAACAGAATGTGATATCAATAAGTTTTGTTCCGGAAAAGATACAGAGCAACAGCAATTTCTATCTTCTTATCTTATAAGAGGGCAAACTTTGAAAAGGTGGTGGGAGGTGGTCCTGTTTCCAAATGCTTAAAAAAAAAAAAAAATCACATGGAATGATTGCAAAGATAGGAAGAAATCTATCAGTTAAAAGCTGAAAGATCATTGAGGTGCTTTTGGTTTTGGGCCAGACCAGCGAGGGGAAGACTGATTTGTGGTCGGTACGAGAGTGTGAACTGAGACTGATGGATGGGCTTTGGTGGCGCTGCAGCATTTTCAGTTGTTGTTTCTTATTTTTTAAGGCAAAGCAGAGAGCAGAGGTTCTTCAGTCCACGCAACGGTTCTTCTCTGAACAACAACAGAGCAAACAGATAGGAGGCAAAGCCCAGAAAGTGGACAGTGATTCCAGTAAACCTCCTGAAACACTGGCCGACCCACCTGGTGTCTGTCAGGAAAAAGTAGAAGAAAAGCCACCCCCTGCACCCACCATAGCCACCAAACCTGTTAGAACTGGACCAATCAAGCCTCAGGCGATCAAAACAGAAGAAACAAAATCTTAAAGGCTGTGGTTTATTGCCGGACCGGGGGCCGGGGGCCGGGGGCCGGGGGCCAGGGGAGGGGAGCGGGGAAAGAGGGAGAACTGAGTTGGATAATGCCAGCAGCCAAAGGGGTAAAATGGTCTGTGACATTATCCTGTCCAGAGCTTGGAGGTACACAGGGGACACAGGAGCAATTTACACTGACACACAGCTGCTGCACCAGTAAAGTGAGGCTTTGCCGGCTCGCACCTGCTATGTGATGCACACTCGGTTGACCGCCGTGCATCTTCGGTCAGAATCTATGTACAGATATGCACACGCATCCCGTGAGTGCACAGAATTTAGAACTGCAATCCTTACGGTTAGATGAAACACCAGAGGTAGAGGAAAATAACCCTGCAGAGGAACAGCTGATGCCGAACAGCAGTGATTCCAGCTAATGTGTCAGGTGTGGTCTCTTTGCTCCCTGTGTGCTTTGGGTATGGTTGTAGCATTTGTGGGCTTGGTGGTCAAGAACTGAAGGTAACTGGTGCTGGATAGAGGAGCCTTATTTTTTATTATGGCAGCTTGCTATTTTTGTAACCTTGTGATTGAGTTGAACACAATCAAAGTACAGTAACTGATCTCCCCTTCTTCCTGGATGAGTGAGTAGATGATGAAATGTTGACATCCACACCCTTGGACGTCCCCAAGAGGGCAGGGTTTGGCTAACCGCTTCTGTTTGAAATGATGCTGTTTTGGTTGTGGCCTGAAGCTTTGAAGTGCTACTTGGCGTCTCCTTTCTTCCACGGAGTTCTTACCGTTCAAACACGACAGATTGGGTAAAATACTAGTTAGATTGAGTCTGGCTTGCCTCCACTCCATCATCTTTGTATGAATCCAATGGGGTTTGTTGGGTTTTGGTGTTTTTTTTTTTTTTTAACGGTTTTTTAGCTCATGTTCATCAAGAGCAGTGAATACCTAGAACCGTGCCCTTAATGACAGGAAATCCTGTCTGAGAAGGTGCATTTCTTTACCAGAGCTGTGTTGTACCACCCTTTGGGCCCTCTGCTGGAAAAGTAGAATCAAGTCTCAAATAATGCCTTTTTAAATTGTATCCTCTAGTATTCTAGGTGTAGGACAGTACTGTATCATACCTCTGTGAATGTAAAATACCTTGTACCTGCTTTATGATACGTAACAGTGACCGTGCTTTCTCAGAGCTGTTTTTAATGACGTTATTCTAGAATGTTTTCTTTCCAGATGATGATTGAGAAGCTAAAAAAAAAAAAAAAAAAAAAAAATGGTGCCAGGTACCACAACAGTAACAGAACTTTGCTGTTTTCTGGGGGTTTGTTTTTTTACCTGTTTTTTTTCTTTTTTATTAATGGAGCGTGCTGGATGTGTCTATAATCTTGTGCAGATGACCGCAGAACCTGGAAAGGCTGTTGCTGCTATTGATGCATAACATACTGCTATTGGTCTTTTTATATAAATAAATAAATAAATATATATATATATATACATACATATACATATATATATATAAATAATTTGAATTTTTGGAAACCTTAGCTGTGCTGTCAACTTTGGAAAAACTACCCCAGTCGTACCGTGTTGGGTTGGCATTGTACAGAAATTAACAGCCATATTGGTCTAGAAATGTTAAACACAATTTTTTCCATTTGTACAGGGGTAACGCACTGTATTAAATGTGTAAGGTCTTATCTACATGGGTTTGATTACAGAAACTAATAAAGTATTCTCTAAATAATGAATCTTGGAACTTCTGATCCATTCCCCAAATTTGGAGCAAGAAGGTATGTCATGTACCAAAAATAGTGATCAAGGGTACATTGCGCTCGAGGAAGAGATTCTCATCCAAAGACTTGATTTGGCTTTTTTAAGAACTATAAAGCTTATTCAGTCAAAGTAGATGTTGCCATGGAAGATATTAGCCGTGGCCTCTGTTCCCAGGGTAGCCATACTCCTTTTGAAAACAAGTCTGCCCAGGAGGAGAGAGGTCTTTGTGCATGGTGTGAAGTGCTGAACGTAGCAAAATAGTTTCACTGTTCTTCTGGGCAGAAATTGAACGACCCAAAATAGATCTCGGTACTTAAAACGTTTGCATTTTTTATATTTTTCCTAGCACACTGATAGTCGTCGTCACCCACACAAGCAGCCTGTAAGAGATTTGTTTTATCATTTACTCCTTTTGTAATGTGAAGTGCTGAGGGATTTTAATTGTCTACAATCCCCTATCCAGAACACATGGCTTCCAGACCCAGCTTTCGGAAAACTAGTAATCCAGTCACTGATGACCTGTGTGCCGTCTTTACTCGTGGCTACTGTGATTCTTAATCACTTAGAACACCCAAGTACTGTGAAGCCAAGCTTTCTGTGTAAGGTTTTCTTTCTCAAAGTGTGTTCTGAATTGGTGCGACGGGTAAGGCTAGGATCACAGACGGGTACCAAGAGAGCTGGAGTCACCACTTCACCTGTTTGCCTTCTTACCAAGTCACCTCGATGGCCTTTGTTTTTCGTATTCTGACCCTTCAGTTCGATCCTGGTAAATGGTAGAACTTCAGAGTGACTGAACTATGTAGTTTGTACTCTGCATTTGTAAGCAATCAGGTACGTTCTGCTCAGCTGGTTGTGCAAATTTGAAACCACGAACACCTTGGGCCCTTTGCCGGGTAGGATCATACAGTGTTAAAAATGGGAACAAAAGCGTGTCCAGTGAAAGTAAGGTATTTATGTAAATGATCTCCACAGTTTGGCCATACAGTTCTTGTTTCTGGCTCTTCTGACGTGTGACTAGATTACCCAGAAGATGTTACAGTCAGTCATCGGTAGTGGCTTTGGTCACGTAACCCTTTGAACATTCTCTGCCCTTTGAACTGTTCTGGTAAGGAGGAACAGGGCGTTTTTGTCCTTAGTCATAAATTGTGCATTATGATGGGAGAGTAAGTGGGGGAGGCGGGTTGGGGAACGAGAGGAGGGTATAGTTTGAAAAGGCGTTAAATCTACTTATTTTCACAATACAAATTACAGGAAGTGAAGTTCCAGCATACTCTTGGCTGGAAGATGGGATCCGAATCCACATATACCTTGGGTTAAACAAAGCTGAGAGGACTGTCAGGACTGAGTGTGTCGGGTTCGTCCTTCTAACAGGGCTTCCTCTGCTGCCACAGCTTGTTGGCGTCTTCAGTATCTCCACATGCCCTTTCCAGTCTCTTCTACCCGTAACCTGCAGCTACAGCGAGCCACAGTTGACCTGTTTGTGGAAAGCATCTAAATTGGATTATATTTTAAGTGATTAAGAAATTTCAGCCATAAAACAATCTGCTTGTGAAATGAACTAGAAAAGAGCTGGACAGTGATGCCTTCCTGTTAAACTGGCCGTCCAGGCATTCACACATTGCCAAAGGGGATCATTTGCTGGTCCCTCTTCCTCCTTTTGTGTGCTGGTCTTCACTCACACCCTCAGGTGTAGGGCCGAGTCTGCTGTTGGCGCTCAAAGTAGCGGCTCTGTTTTGTTTTCCTGAAGTAATTCAGAAGACCGTGGCAACAGGCTCCAGGCCAAGAGTGCTGTTGATTTTCAGCCTTTCTTGGGGCACAGTGGGCTGGCAGGTCGTGTTCCTGCTACGACAGAAATGAAGCTTATTTCTGTGGTGGGGGAGCAAGACCTGGTGTCACTTGGATTCTTAAGTAGAAGCCTTCAGATCTGGGGTGCCTGGCTGGCTCAGTCAGTAGAGCATGCGACTCAGTCTCAGGGTTGTGAGTTGAAGCCCCGTGTTGGGTGTAGAGATTACTTAAAAAAAAAAAAAAAAAAAAAAACAACTCCAGAAAGCTGGACTGATGGGCTAGTCAACATGGGAGATCAGAAATTATGGATACCTTAATTCCTCGACCTTCCATGTGCACCGATTTTTCCAAGCAATCTTTTGGTGAAGTCCTATGCCATTTCTTTGAGATGCCTGCTGGAGTCTTTTACACAGGGTAAGCACAGAATTCCTTTGAGTTTTTACAGACACTTCCTCTCAGTTTTCTGGTTTTCCCTACACCTAATTTGACAAGAATTTTTCAGAGTGAAATTGGTAGAATTCAACTAATCTGGACTTAGCCTACTAGCTGTGGGCATCGGTCAGTTTGGTATCTAGCGAGTGGTCAGAACGTGCTTAAGACTGGCTAATGTACTCCATCTTCCGATGTAAGATTTTTTTTTTTTTTTAAGTTTATTTTGAGAGAGAGGGCAATCGGGAGGAGAGGCAGAGAGGGAGACAAAGGGAATCCCAAGCAGGCTCCACGGTGTCAGCACACAGCCCGACACGGGGCTCGATCTCACAAACAGATCGTGACCTGAGCTGAGATCAAGAGCTGGACACTCAACCGACTGCACCACCCACGTGCCCCCGAGCTGTTTTTAAAAACACATTTCCCTCAACAGGGGAATAAGGTACCACACACAGGAGAAGAAAATTTCACCTGAACTAGCGAGTTTAAGCAAAAGGGGAGACTGGTAAAATGAGGCAAGGGGTCAAGTATCAACTTCTGTATCAGTCGCTGGGACTGCAGAAGTCCCGTTTCGTACCTCAACGTGGTCTGATGGAGGAGGTAGAGCTACAGGTGGTGGCTTGAGGTCGTTCAGATTTCTGCCACTAATGACCTGACCTGTTTTCTGGATGCCTTAGGCCATCTTCTGCCCATCGAGGCCTTCTCCTTTCTATCTCTCTTTCCATCTATCTATACTGCTTAACTTCCTAAATATGACTAAGATCTTCTAAAAGTACTTAGGCAGTGCTTACTTGGCCTCATTTCTCACCATTTCCTGACACATCAGCTAATACGTGAGATTGTAAATTTTGGTCTTAACTGGTTTCTGAGCAAAAGCAGGAGTCAACAGTTTCCTCACCTGAAATGAAAAGGGAGCCCGCAGACGCATTGGTGCTCCGTGGGGAATCGGAGCGGGGAGATTCCCTTCAGCAGGCCTGTGCTGCCAGATGCGTGGGCCTCAGGTCAAAGGGCAATAGTGCAGAGGAGCTAAACCAGGAGGGGCAGCCCTCCTGGTTCCGGCCCTTCCCGATTTCGATTTCCATTCTTTTACCCTGTGTAAAAGACTCCAGCAGGCATCTCAAAGAAATGGCATAGGACTTCACCAAAAGATTGCTTGGAAAATCAGTGCACACGGAAGGTCGAGGAATTAAGGTATCCATAATTTCTGATCTCCCATGTTGACTAGCCCACCTGTTCTGTGGGGAATGATCCCTGGCTTACTGACTTAGGGCTGGAAGTACGCATAGTGTTCACCTGAGGTGGTTTTTAGTATTTGTTTGGCTAAGGGATTCCATGGCTTGTACAGAATATGAGTACTAACGTAAATTAAGGGTAATTGGTGCCAGGGAGGAGCTGCTCTCCCAACTCCTCAGAATGAGAAGCTGAAAATACCAAATATAAGGCCATACTCCCCCACGGAAGCTGGTAGTGATACCCACAGTGGGGGGATTGATTGGGTATTGGATTTCTGTAACCTGGTCATTGAAAAGGATGTTACAAATTTTCCTCTTAAATGGCTGTTAGCAGATTTTCTATCAGCTTAAAGCCACACAGGGAAAAACGGAGTTACTCATAATAAATGTTACTCGCCCCTTCCCTGCAGCCCAGGATCAGGGCATGGTTCAGGTACTTGAGATGTTTAACCTTCATCCTGAAGGTACTTTGAGACGCAAGCAGGAAGCACAGAATGGTGGAGTAGGCCTCCCACGTGAAGCCACCCCTTCTCCCGCAGGAGTGCTTTTCATTCCAGAAGGATTTGTGTAGCACCGGACATGTGGCAGGCATCACCCTTGCGAGGTCCTGAATCCCAGAGAGGCATGATTCCACCCTCCCAAGGAGCACAGAGGGAAAAAGACGCAGGTGGAACTCCTTCCCTGGTGGTGAAGGTTACCCGTGGGACAGACCGTGCTCCGACCCTCGGGTGCCCATCCACACCTCTGGTACAAAGGCTCTCCCCAAGTGTGTTCTGACCAGAAGTCACAGGGGAAAAGTGGTGACAAAGGGTAATACTCCGGCCTCGCATGTCCGAAACTGGCTTCTTCCCAGGCCTGCCATGTCTGGAGAGAAATAGCCAAATTTAGAAGTTGCCTGTGCGCCAGGCTCTGTTCTAATTGACACGTTATCAGCTGACTCCTCCCAACGTCCTCCTGAGGTAGGTGACTTTCCAGTCTCCCTTAGGCGTTAGAAGAATGAGGCACAGGTCACTTGCCCAAAGCTACGCAGTAGTTGCGGGAGTTGGTCCCGGCAGTCTGAGTGCCCAGCACAAGCTCTTGACCGCTGAGCTATGGGCAGCGCTGGACTTGAAGTTACTAAGAAAGATCACAGCTCTCGGTTTTTCCAGCCGTAACACAGAAACGATTCTTCCTCACAGGGTTCTGATGATTAAATGAAATAGGATACGTATAAATAGAATGCCTGGTGTCTGGTAGGTTGCAAAAAAATGAGCAGGTCATTGTCTTGCTAAATCTACGTCGCTTAATCTGGTGTCTGCTCTTCAGACTCCAGGAATTCTCTGGAGTTAAATAGCTTCTGTAAACATGGCAGCAGGTCAGGGTTTCCCTTGCCCATTTCAGATGATACGGAGGGAATCTCGTTCCTCAGAGGTGTCTCACGGCAAGAGAAGCCATGTTGGTGGAGGTAACTTTGAACTCCCTCTCCACGTAAGGTCCCACGTAAGACTGCACCTCAAAAAACGCGGTTCTCTACGAAAAACCGTTGGAAGACCATTGACATCTTTTCCAACTCAGTGGTTTGAATTCTTCCCATTAGAAGGCGCTGCATAGGCCTGAGCTCCACTCTGGATGGTCTCTGCCATTCTAAAACCACATTTCTCCTAGTTCTTGGGTTGTGCAAATGAGTTAAGGACGGCACAGCACCAAATAGGTAACCATGTATTCATTTGTTCAGCTGTTGTGTTGGGTTCCAGAGGAAACTGCAAAAGATGCGTACGGGGAGTTTCTTGGGGCCTGACCGTGGGGTGAACATTTGTGAGGGAGTAAAAAGGAGGACTGGGCAGGAGGAAGAATTGAACTGAGATGGTGTTGCAACAAAGGCTGTGCAGAGATCCTGTGAGATGCTCTGGAAACACGATATTCCTGCGGTATCCATCAGGCCAGAGGGCCAGACTTTTATACCTTCGGCGTAGTCTGATTATTGCATCCAGTGTGGGCCATCCTTTCACCGCTCGGATATGCCGGCTTCAGAAAAGCAGCTCTGGGAATAGCTTCAGAGTCCACCGCATTTCTTCCTGCTTCGAAGAAGGTTAGTGGGCAAAACACAGACCCTGCCATCGAAGCTGGTGTCCCGGCCACAAGTGACCTCCTCCCCTCTCCTCCTCCTAGAGCGCTCTATCAACTCGCACCTCTGCTGGTCAGGATGGCTTGACCCGCTCCTAATCTCTGAGGGAGTCTGAGCCCTTGTTCACCAGGTCTTTCTACCACAGGTGGCCATGTTTATCTGCCCTCTTAGATCACTTGAGAGTCAGACATAGTCTTCCTTGGCCCAATTCCTGAGGACTGGAGTCTCCCGCACCTCCGCCAAACGGTAACTTCTTTCCTTGCCTGCTGTTCCTTGGCAAAATGACCCCGAAGTAACTCTAAGCTATAAAGCTTAATGGGTATGTCCCTGTGTCACTAGTAGATGCATTCCTCTTCTCAGAGCAAGAACCTCTAAACCGGGGGCACCTGGGTGGCCCAGTTGGTTGAGTGACAGCTCAGGTCATGATCCCAGGGTCCTGGGATGGGGTCTCCACACTCAGCGCAGAGCCTGCTTGAGATTTTCTCTCTCCCCGCGCCTTTCTCCCCATGTTAGCGTGCGCGCGTTCCCTAAAATTAAAAACAACCCACGGGGCCCAGAGTTGCAGCTATGAGAAACCCAACTTCTCTAAGTGGGTCACTGGGAGTGACGCTAAACTATTCAACTCCACCTCTGGTTTCTAAAAGGGCAGTCCTCCATGTTAGTTACCTAACGCTATGTTACAAATTACCCCAGAACTTAGTGGCTCAAATGACAAACATGATCTCAGTTTCTGTGGGTCAGGAACACAGGTGCAGTTTAGCTAGGTCCCTCTGGCTCCGGGTCTTGCATGAGTGCGTAGGGCCATTGACAGAGGACGCAGCCCGTTTTAAGGCTCAGAGGGAGTCAGCCCTCTTCCAAGATCGCTCATGGTCATTGGTAGGCTGCTGTCCCCTCATCACTGCGCCTGTCCCCGGGGCCACCTCACATTATGGCAGCTGGCTTCAAAACAATCAGTCCAAGAGGCAGTGAGAAAACAAGACAGATCACGGTCTTTTTGTAACTTTGTCCGGAAGTGACATCCTGTCACTTCTGCCATATTGTGTTTATCAGAAGCCAGTCAATTAAGTCCACACTCAAGGGGCACAGTCACACAGGGCTGTGAATGGCAGGAGGCAGGGATCATCAAGGATTCTTAGAAGCTTCCTGCCACACCATCTTTGAGCGGTATTGTCTCCGAGCTGGCTCTGCCATTGCATCTTCAAAAGGCCATTCCAGTCAATCAGGCTGGCAGCTTCCAGAGGATACCGTATGTCATAGAAACGGCGGACTGCGGGTTCCGTGCCCACTGCACATCTCTTTGGCTGTTAGTGCAGATTCTTTGGTCTGAGGAGGTGGAGGGTCCCATCAGCGTAGAATAAACACTGATGATGCTGGCCGAGGTCCTGCAGGCAGAAAAAGCAAACCCATATACAGAATGTGTCGATTCTAGTCACCCAAGTGCTGGGCGATTTTGCAGCCATTTTATTTCCAAGCTCCTGACCAACAGCCAAGCCCTATACCATTGTATTTATTCTTGCTTTGGACCACTTCTCTTCCCACATAGTAAATGTCCAGATGCATTGCCCTAAACTGTGTGTCGGGACGATTTTCCCTCATCACTGTCGTTTGCGCCCCCCACCCCCGCCCGCCGCCTGCCATAGAGCAGCAGCTATCCAATTTGGGCTTGTACCCACATAGTGAACCGACAGAACCACACTTCAGTTTTTTCCTTCTAAGGTGACCATCAGGGACCCTTCACGCACACATACGGGGGAGCTTAGGGAGAGGTTCTGGTGTGAAAGATCTGGGGCTCTGGGCCCCCTGTTCGTCCCTCAGGTTCTAGCTGTGTCGTTGCCATCTTAGGATGCATTGCCACAGGGCCTGCTCAAACCGTTCAAGACGGGCGGTTCTGGCCATTTAGTGGCTTCGTATCCCAAGGTCGGGGGCTCGGTTTCTCTCAGGAGCCTTGAATACAACACCGTTGCAGATGGCCTTGCATTGTAATCCTCTTTCTGGAGCTTGGCACACAACAGCTTTTCCATCACCAATACCTTTAATACCGTGAGGTCGTCTAGTTAGTGCTGACCAAGTGACTGGGAGCCCACCCGCCCCACTGCCTGCACCCGCAGGGGCCCTTCTCGCTCCAGAACCTGCTCAGAGCTGGCGTACTTCCATGTCGCCCAGTACGTAGGTTGGAGCAGGATTCCTAGGTGTGGAGCATGCTGCTTCAGATTCCAGAGAGGCCCGCCAGTCATGTGCTCCACCTAGAAGCGTGGTGAGAGACGGGAGGTGCAATACTGTGTCCTTTAATCTGGAGGTAATGGAACGACGTGTCCTGGACCCTTGGATCCCCGCAAACTTCACTGACGGGGTAGGTCCGCATCGATCTGCTCTAACACGCATGTGGCTTTGGAAGTGGCAGCTGCTCTTAGATGGGGCTGCGACTCCAGTGTGGTTTTGTAGAGGCCGGAGGAGCGAGGTCAATGCGGATGTTCTAGGAACCACCACCCCTGCACCCTTCAGGTTTGTAAGGACAACATCAATCAGCACTATTCCCACCTGACACAAGGTATTTCCTCTGGTGTCTGAGGGGCAGGGGCGTGATTTAAGTTGTTCCCTCTGCGATAGCTGGTACCTCAGGCCAAGGCCTCTATTAGAATACCGCCAACCTGCAAGTTGGTCCATTCCAATGGTATACTCAGAACATACGGAAATGACCACTGGGCAAGTCATGGACCCGGTGGACTCGCTGAGTTAGACCTGGACCAGGACTCTCTATTCCGGGCCTCTCTGTGCCCCCAACTCTAACAGAAGGACCATGTTGACACTTTGAATATCAGCATCAGGTTGAATCTTGTGTCCAAAAATCTTCAAAGTGTGTGGATATTCTGTCCCCAGTGTATGGTGACTTGAGTAAATGGCCCTAGGTCCCTATTGGCCGTTGTTACCATATACACTTGCCGGGGTATTACGGGCTCCTTCATCCATCTGATTTCCCTCTTAGTGGGTTCCAGGTCCAGAACCTGAATAATAGATGGTGGCTTTTTATTGAAGTGGCTGCCCTCAACCTCCTTGTCATCCACCATATTGATTTGCTCGTAGAAACTGAGCGATATTTGTTGACCATTGACTATTCCTGTGAATGCTGTGTTCTATGAACCGCCTCTATGGTTCTGTGGGGGGTCAAACCTCCCAGCTGCCACTCTGATTTTGCTGCTCGTTATGGTGATTTTATCCACATGTTCCTGATCACTGAGTACCTCCAGCTGACCTCTTGTCTTATCACCTAGTTTCTTCACTGCTCTATGTGAGGCCAATTCCAATAACTGGATCTTGTGCTGTCAGCCTCCTACAGAGGACAGAGCTTCCCGATGATGCTGGAGCCCTTCTGTGCAGTACTTACCTGGTCCCTTTGGTAAAATGAGTGTTCTCCTGGCTCACCCACAGAGCATACTCAACTGGCGAGTTCTGTGTCCTTTTACAGTCTATCCAGTCTAGAATGCCCATTTCTCTGATCCTTTGGTTCCCTTTTTCCACCATCTGTTCTAGAATTTCTACTTCATTTAATGTGGGCCATCCCTTACTCCAAACTTCTAAGAACCATCATGGGAGTAGATGAGCACTATCTCCTAGGGTCCTTGCTGGGGAATTATGTATCTCAGGAGAGTGGCCTCCCAAACCCCCTTTAACCCAGCACTTTTCTGGTGAGTTGCTGATGGTGACTCGATATTGGTCTCATAGCCAGAAGGGAGGTCCTGAAGGGATGTGTGTTGCCTTATAAGACAGAGGCGTCTATAACCTCTTCAATCAAAAGGAGTGCTGGTCCCCAGTAGGGAGGGCTGGGTCATTCCTGCAGGCCCTGGGGATCGGGTGCATCTGGGGTTTCAAGGTCTCCAAGTGTATCACCCCAAAGTTTTCATCCCAAATCTCAGGATCCTGCTGTGTTCCAGCCTTGCTGGGACTGAGAAGTCTGCCTTCTCTGAGATGCTATTTATCTCATTATTAGGTCTTACACAACCATATCCTCAGCTTTCACTGCCCTTTGGGGAGAAATAAGAGTCCCTTTACGTGTGGCCAAGGTGGCCTCTTCCTCCCCTCACCTTCGATTGCAGATCTCTAACCCCAATTTTTCATGGTCTTTCTCAAAAACATCAGTAGCCGTGAGCAAGAAGCACTATCCTCACAAATTAGTGCTTCCCACGAACCTCTCAAAAGCGTGAGATATTGAACCTGCCAGTTCATTCCTTTTCAACAGAGTCCCATCCCAAGACACCACCAATGAAAATTTCGCCACGTGGCCATTGCAACCTGCTGGGCTATTTGTCTTCCACTTGCCACCGGTGACGGGGTTGCCCCTGTCTGATAAGCCACCACCCAAATCTGCTTTTAGAGTCTGCTTCCTCAAACCACTGCTGGTATGCACAGTGTTAGGTTGAGTTTCCTGGGAAACACAAGTAAGATTTATGTGCAGGAAGTTCGTTGGTGGAATGCCCTCTGCATATGCACCTGCTGGAGAGCGAAGTGAGTAGGAGGAGCGGAGCTGCAGTACAGTTACACACTGGCCTCGGGAGCTACGGTCAAAGTGAAGCAAGGGGGCTGGGCATTCACACCCCCACATTGGTCAGTCATTGGATGAGGGCTCTCCTTTGTCTCTAGGCGAAGGCCGTGAACTTGGCCAAGGTACCTGTCTGCAGCTGAAAGCAATGCTTGGAGAGGGACTCAGCTGAAAGCCATCAGCCACCAACATTCGCAGCCACTAGGGAAGCAAGTGCCTGGGTCTGAAAGGGATCCGGATGGCCCAACCACAGCATCTGCTACAACACGCTGAGTGCTGTTCTAGGTGTTCAGATACAGCAGACAAAAGCCATGTTCTTTACTCCGTTTTATTTTTTTAAAGTGTCTTTATTGGAGACAGAGAGAGATGAGTGGGGGAGGGGCAGAGAGAAAGAGAATCCCAAGGAAGCTCCGTGCTGCCAGTGCAGAGTCCGATGCAGGGCTCGAACTCACGAAACCGTGAGATCATGACCTGAGCCGAAACCAAGAGTCGGTCGCTGAGCCGACTGGACTCCCCTCTTTTCTACATTTTAGATGGAATACTCTGTTCACTGTGCTGAACAGAGATGTGGCGGAAGGAAGGAGACAAACTGCAGATATTGGGGCAAGAGTTTTCCAGGTATAGGCAACAGCCAAGAGCAAAGCCTGGCTTAGACAGTGTCCCTGGGTGTTCAAGGAACAGTGGGGAGGCCAGGTAATTGAAGCAGAGTCAGAAAAAAGGAGAGCAATAATTGTTGAGATCAGAAAAATTGGGGATGGGGTAAGGGGCCAGACCGTATTGGGCTTTGAATGCCACTGTAAGGGGTTTTGGTTTTTATTCCCAGTGAAATAGAAAGCCACTGGACAGTTTGAAGCAGAGGAGTAGCATGACATATTTTAAAAGGATCGCTCTGGCTGTGGGTTGGGGACAGACTGACGGAGGGACAAGGATCCAACAGGCAGACCAATTAGGAAGCAATGCAATTCTCCTCCCAAAGATGATGATGAGCTATGGGCCAGGGGGGTCACAGTGAAGGTGGTGAGAAGGGCCTGGATTCTGGGTACAGCTTAAAGAGCATAGCTGTCCATATGCTGATGGATTAAATGTGAATTAGAGAGAGAGAGAGAGAGAGAGAGAGAAGGGAAAGATGACTACTAGATTTGAGGCTCAAGCAGCTGAAAGGATGGGGCTACCCTTCAGAGAAATGGGGGAGGTATTGGAACACTTTTGAAGGAGTTTAGAGTTCGGTTCTTGGACGTGTTGCGCTTAAATGTTTATTAGTTAAATAGAGATGTCAAGTAAGCAGTAGATGTATTAGTCTCGAGTCCAGGGGACAGAGCGGAACCTGAGAGACAGAAAGATGGATGTCATCGTCCATGGTATTTAAATACCATCGGATGGTATTTAAATGATGCAACTAAATGAGATCAACAGGGAAGTGGGCATAGAGAAGCGAAGGAATTTGAAGACTGAGCCTAGGATGTGCTAATGTTAAAAGAGTTTAGGGAGATGAGAAGAAACAAGCAAAAGGAACTGAGGAAGCAACCAGTGAGGTCAGAGCAGGGGAAGTGTGATGTCCTGGAAGTCAAGGAAGGAAGCGTCTCAGGAAGGAGGGAGTCATCTAGGGTTTCAAATGCCACTGGCGTGGATTTGATGGAGAACAGAAGGAAAGGAACTGGAGGCAACGAATACAGACAACTCTTTTCCAAGAAATGTTTGCTTATTTGCGTTGTGGTGAGAAACAGTGGGTGCAAGAGGGGGTTTCAACAGAAACAACATGTCTGTACGCTGATGGGAACGAGCCAACAGGGAGGGATGAGCTGGCGTTCTGGAGGGAAGGACTGCCGAGCAGAGGCTGGAGTGGGTGCGAGAGGACGGGATCCGGTGCCGAGTGCAAGGTGACTCAGGGCGCCAGTGGTTCTCCTGTGGTCGGGGGGAAAGGAGACAAGAATATGGGTAGACGTGCTCCGCGAGTTCTTACCATTGCTTCAGTTTTCCGTGCTGAGAGTTGGGAGAAAGTGTTGAAGGTTTGAGGAGAGATGAGAGGTTTCTAGGCTTGGGATAAGCACCCACTTGAAGTTTGCAGTCATGAATTTAAAGCAAGACTAGTCCGAGGGCGCCAGGTGGCTCAGTCAGTTAAGCGTCTGACTTTGGCTCAGGTCATGATCTGACGGTTTGTGGGTTCGAGCCCCACGTAGGGCTCTGTGCTGACAGCTCAGAGCCTGGAGCCTGCTTGGGATTCTCTGTCTCCCTCTCTCTCTGCGCCTCCCCTGCTCGTTCCCATGCCTCTCTAAATAAATAAATAAACATTTAAAAGAAGAATCAGGGGCGCCTGGGTGGCGCAGTCGGCTGAGCGTCTGACTTCAGCCAGGTCACGATCTCGCGGTCCGGGAGTTCGAGCCCCGCGTCAGGCTCTGGGCTGATGGCTCGGAGCCTGGAGCCTGTTTCCGATTCTGTGTCTCCCTCTCTCTCTGCCCCTCCCCCGTTCATGCTCTGTCTCTCTCTGTCCCAAAAATAAATAAACGTTGAAAAAAAAAATTCTATAAATAAATAAATAAAAGAAGAATCATGTTGGTAGTTGAAAAGTCGTCCGGTTTTTCTACAGAATACGTGTTCTCATTTTATTTTACCCACGTATGTGTTTTGTGAGTGGAAAAACATAGTTGTGACGTTTATAAACTTTGATGCCAGGCTGATGGTGTTTTGAACACCGGCTTTATGAGCAGCGGCTTCCTCCTATTTTGGTCAGTGTAGAGAAAAAACCCTCTTGCTTTAATATTACCAGGCCTTCTTCTTACCTATCTGGACTGTAAACTTCGTGTTCAGATGTCTCGATTCAGAAACATGTCTTAGATAAGTACAGACCATCCTAAAGGATGCCTAGCATAGGAGGTAGGGACTGGCTTTGTGTCGCAGCTCATCGCTTTAGATGTATCTGAATGACATCACACTTCCCAAGGGTCCCTACCTAGAGCTCAGATGTTGTTCTCCAAAGCCATTGTGTCAAAACAGCAGCAAAGCAACACAAAACAGACCCTTTTAAGAAATCCATACCGTCCCTGTGTCCCTTCTGAAGTCGACATGCAATGATTGCTTCTGACGTATTCGAACACGATGAAGATAGTTGTTTACATTTTGCAGACCCCTCACACTCGAGAGACTTTGGTGATCCTATCGCTCCAGAAAACCGGAACACAACGCTATCACAGATTCTGACTCAATTTAAGTCCTTGTCGGGCTCCCACGAGGATCTCAGCACTCTGCCAAGCCCTGGGATGGGAGGGAAGGGAAAAAAGAGCTCCCGCTTTCAAAACGCATATTTGTGAGGAAAAGCCTTACATTCATGGCATTATATGAGGGGGAATATATGTATACACATATATTCATCCCGGGGCTAAATGCATCTATTTAAGTATTTTTTTAAAGTTTATTTATTTAGAGAGTGCGAGCAGGGGAGGGGCAGAGAGAGGGAGACAGAGAATCCCAAGCAGGCTCTGCCCTCTCAGCACAGAGCCCGAGGTGGGGCTCGATCTCATGAACTGTGAGATCATGACCTGAGCCGAAATGAAGTCAGAGGCTTAACCGACTGAGCCACCCAGGCGCCCCTATCTTTAAATAATTTTAAATAAAAAAGAACAGGTAAAAACGAGGCATTTTTGCAAATATTTTCTCAACCCTCACTCCTGCTCTAGGAGAGTGTCCCTCCCCTTTTACAGGTAAGAAAACCTGGGCTCATGGAGGTGAAATCACTTGCCCAAGATCACTCAGCTCAAAAGTGGGAGTCCGTGAAATCAACTTCCATTCCAAAGCCGGAGCACCTGACACGTCAGTGGAAGTGCCAGGATCCTCAGGAAGGGTGGGCGCAGTGACCTGGGAGGGGGGTGCGCGGGAATTAGCTTTTGAAAATGGAGTCATTAGTTCACAGGTCAGATGTCACATTTACGGGCGTCTGGGGCAGGACTTCCTGGTGGCCCAGGCGGCAGACTGCCCTTCCCTGCTCTGCACTCAAGACTCACCTCCTCCTGCAACATCTGTGAGGATTCCTCATCAAGGACACTTCTGCAGGGAAAATTTGGGTCAGCTGCTACCTTCTAAGGGCAAATCAACCGCATGAAGCCCAGTTCCCGAGAGAGCCTGACTACCGGGGGATAAAAGACCGGAAGAAGCGAGCCGACGGCAGTGGCGTTTTGGTCTTTTCCTTCTCTGCGGGCGTGGGGTGTAGCAGACGTGTGGGTACAGAGTCTGTAGCAAGGGCATTTCTTCAAAGACCATGAGCTGAAGTGCGGACGGGGTCACACGCTGAGCTGATCTGGGATCAGAAGGTAACTCAGTTGGCATCCTCCTAGGAATGAACTTCTCCAGCCAGATCGGGCCGTTGAGCTCAGGTCATCGCAATTCACCCTGGAGGAACCAGAGTGTCACCTCGAGAGTGCCACGGCTCCAGCAATGGAGACTCCTCTCCTGTTCCTGGGTCAGAACTTGGGGGTTCCTTGGCTCTGCAGTGGAGTCCTTGAAGCCGGCCGGGCCGAGGCTCAGATTCTGGCTCTGTGCCCCTGGGGAAGCTACTGAACTTCTCCACTGCTCAGTTTCCCCATTCATTCCACGGGGATCACAGCACTTGGCACAGTTACTGTGGTTAGCAAATAAGATAACATAAAAGGACATCCAAGGGGGAGCTGGCACTAAGTGGGCGGCCGCTGTTACCTTTGTCCTCACTCTCAAGCCCCCAGGGTCTATGCCACGTGCATATCTAAGTACCTGGTCCGCCCCCGCTTTGTCCCTGTCCCTTTCCTGTTCTCTAGAAGGTAAGTACTCTGGGAAGGAAGCTCCTCGTGGGTCAGTGATGCCAAACAGCGCTGGGGGGGCAGGGGCTCCGTGGGCGTTGCACCTGTTACAGGGGAGGCAGAACGGGACAGGGCCCAGCTGCGCTACCTGGGGATACACCGTCCACCTCTCTTTCACCTCAGCTTTCACCTAGGAGTCAGCGCGACTGCTCTGGATTTTGAAGCGCTGCCTCCCGACAGGCGGGGCTGGGGGAGGGGGGTGGGGGTGGGGTGGCAGCAAACGTGCTGGACCCACGTGTGACCCGTGCAGTACATTTACTGGCGCTTGTATCTTAGGTTCGTCGGGGCGGTGATCTAAATTCCTGGAGTCCTCTGAGTGCAAGGCCATGGCTCGGAAAAGCACGGCAGACCACGACAATAACCTACTTTACGGAGGAGACCTAGGCTCCGAGGTGAGCAGGCGCAGGGTCACCGTGGCCCCCAGGTACTTGAGAGCGCTCTGGCTCGGTGGGGGGTGGGCGGAGTATAAATGCTGATCCCCACGGGGACCCCTGAAACTGCAGGAAACATTGCTTTTCGGGCGTTCAACTGCCTTCATCCGCTGCTTCGGGGAAGGTGTTGTGGCTGAGACACCGCTTTGTCACCCACCGTGGGAAACAGACTAACCTGGTCTTTCACGGACCCCGCCCCCCCTCCAAAACTTGTCCGCATTCCCAGCCAGGCCATAAGCTCCCTGCAGGCAGGTCCTTCTTCTCCCCTCCGCCACCGTGTGCCTGGTGCCCGGGACTGTGCTGGCCAGCCCTTAGAAGAGGCGCTGACACCGCGGGGCAGCCAGCCCCTGTGGGGCGTGTGGGAATTCTGGACCCACTGCCTGACCCCTTCCCCGATGGTGTTTAGCGGTCGTTGTTTATCCAAAAATTCAAACTTAACTGGGCAACTTGCATTTTCCTTTGCAAACTCTGACGAGCCCATGACAGCCACTGTGGGGTGTCCCGTCCTGTCTCTGGTCTGGTCTCTGGCCCAAGACAGCTGCTCTATGAAGGTGTATAAAGAACTATTAGGACTCCCATGTACATGAAAGCGAAGCTCTATTGAAACTGATGTTTGGGGGATGGACAGCACCCTCTGCTGAATGCGCAGTGGTCATGGGTCCATCACGAGACCTTCCCGGGGGAGGGGTGGGAGCCACACGCTGGGGGAAGTCCTGGCGCTTCTTCGCTCACTTGCAGCAAATGCCAGTATGTTGCAAACAACGTGTGTGGGTTAAGTGGATTTACACGGTGTGTTATCTGCTCTTAATGAATGTAACCCTCCAAAGGGACAAGCAGCCTAACAGCATTTCTGCCAAGAAACCTGATTGAAGTCATTTCTAATCATGCAAATGTGCATAAACAGCGAAATTGGCAAAGCTTGCTGATTGGAAATACCTCCGTCCAATATTATTCATAGTGCCTCTTGACCTTAGAGTTTTGGGGGATGTAAGATATTGATTAAAAATATTATATATAATTTCTTCACATATATGGGGTGTCAGAAACCTATACTGACAAGGGTACGTGGCAAATTTGACCCCACTGGTTTATTCCGCGAGCGTGGGCCTTGGTTGCCAGGGGCTGCGGTCACTGTGCTCTCGCACCTACTGAGAAGGGAAGAGATTCCACACCTCTGAAGCCTCTCCTAGCCCCCCTCCGCGTTTGCTTCCTCCATCAGCAACATTAGGGATCAGGTCTGACTGGGGGATGCGGCAGGGGACGTGTGGTCGGGAGATCTGAGTCCGGATTCCAGTTCTGCCTTTTCCTAGCCGTGTGACTCGGGTCCGTCTGTTTGTGTCTCAGGCTTTTCAGCGGACAAGCTTACTGGGTGGTGTGGCCGAGAATCTGCAGGTCATTAGTTTCTAGCCCCAAGTTCCTGGAACAGAGTAGGTGTTCGGTTGACTCTGAATCTTTAAGCCCTCGACAGGCCTAGTCCTACTCTCTTGAGGGCAGGGTTTGCCCAGCCCAGGGGAGAATGGGAACACCCTGGTGTATACCCCAGCAGAAGGCAGGCTTGGGGGAGTGCAGGGGGGGAGTTAGGAGAGGCGAAGTGAAATTGTCTGGGCTGGCCAGAGAATAGCTGGGATGCAGAGCCCTCGGCCGCGATGACAGAAAGCTGGGGTGCAAGGGGAGAAGCGGGCACCACTGCGCTCTGAGAAGACCTGACTCACAATGAAAGCGTAGAGTGCGTCTCCCTCTTGCCAGGATAGATAGTCCCATCAGCCTGGATAAAGGAGTCAGGAAGGATGTCCTTTAGAATGTGGAGTGGTTCTCTTTAGGTGCTGGGATCTGGAGGTTTCTTTTTCTTTTCTTTTTTCTTTTCTTTTCTCTTTTCTCTTCTCTTCTCTTCTCTTAAAAAATCCTATGTGTTTAAATAACATTCAGTGTGCCTTTCCTCCCAGAGAAGAGAGATTTACCAAGAAAAGTTGATGAAGCCAGGGAGATGCTTTCCAACCTGGATTTGGAACAAGTCCATTCTAGCAGGGCGGGCCCTACGGTACCCCCAGCCGCTCCCTCTCCTCCAGTGGAGGACCACAAGGGCTAAGTGGGCTTTTACATCACTCCAGGAAGGTTCCCATCAAGTCCTTGGGGTTGGTCTTTGAAGACGGTCTTGGAACATCTCTGTTCTTTCTTTCCTGTTTTTCTTTTCTCACAACCACCGTTGAGTGTTGGCTATCCTCACTAATGTATTTAGAGCAATTTCTGGTTTTTCAAGTCAGGTCTCTGATATATGTACACATTTGATCTTTAATTCGTGCCATTCTGCAGAGCATTTATGGTAGTCGAGTGTATCAGAATTTTTTTAAAAATCAGGCTTTGATGTTTGTTATTAAATCTGGATGATTGAAAAGTCCAGGACTCTGTGACTTTAAAAAGATTTGAGCTCCAGAGAACCATGAGATATTTGGGTTTTCAGAACTCGGCCTGGGACGCTACAGTTTTATGGCCTTTCGCACTGATTTAACTGCGCCGTGTCCCGTCTCCTGTGCAGGGTGCTTATGTGTCACATTTATGGACACTATTTTCAAAGTGTGCCTCCAGGGGATCTCAGTGAATTTCAAGCTCTAACAGAAGAAACCTAACCTGACTGCTTTTCACAGCCCAGTGCAGAGTAGGAAAGAAGTGCATGTTCAAGGCTCTCCACCAACCCCAAAGCACCGCTGAGGACTTCCAAGGCTTTTCTGAGCAGTTTGAAACCATCAGCGATGCGATCCTTCGAATCCACGTATGGGAAATGTACTGAGGGGCCATCTTTGAGTTCTTCCACTTCATAGGGTCCTTGTGGGTGTCGTCTCTCCAAGCCTGCCCTTAAACACGTACTCTGGTCCCCCTACCCACATAGTCTGTGGGCTGTGCCTTTGGTCCGGTCAGGTTCCTTACTTGCAGTCTGTCCCGGCAGCGTGGGGCAGGGGCTGGGGGCAGCACACACGGGGTGCCTGTCCTTGCCAGCTGGGTGTTCCACATACACATGACCTCATCCTCAGATGAGAAAACAAACCTACACTGTCCAATAGTGTAGCCACTAGCCACCTGTGCCTACATAAGTTTATTTTGTACATGTTTGTTTATTTTGAGAGAGAGAGAGAGAGAGAGAGAGAGAGAGGGTGGGTTGGGGGAGGGGCAGAGAGGGAGAGAGAGAATCCCAAGCAGGCTCCACACTGTCAGCTCAGAGTCCTACAGGGGGCTCGATCTCACAAACCATGAGATCGTGGCCTGAGCCAAAAATCAAGAGTCAGACGCTTAACTGACCAAGCCACCTAGACGTCCTGTGGCTACTTAAATTTTAATTCATTAAAATTAAATAAAGTTCACTTATTCAGTTGCACTAGCCACGTTTCAAATACTCAGTAGCTGTGTGGGGCTCGTGGCCACCATGTTGGATGAGGCAGACCTAGAATGTGCCTATCATTCTATAAAGTTCTATTAGTGCTGGAACAGAGGTTAAGTGACTTGTTTAAGGTCAAACAACCAATGAAGAATAGGATCCAGGAGGGGCGCCTGGGTAGCTCATTTGGTGAAGCGTCCGACTCTTGATTTCGGCTCAGCTCCTGATCTTGAGGTTCATGGGATTGAGCCCTATGTTGGGCTCTGCCCTGACGGTGCAGCGCCTGCTTGGGATTTTCTCTCTCTCCCTCTGCCCCTCCCTCACTCTTGCTCTCTCTCAAAAAAAAAAAAAAAAAAAAAAAAAAAAAAAAAAAAGAGTAGAATGTAGGAGGGCAAAGAGTGAGAAAGACTAACCCTTGTGGTATTTTATTTCCAGTTATTCGTGAGCCAACTCCAGGATGGTTTTTCTTTGGTTCCCTATTTTTTAAATACTGACCAAAAAATGAAAATTAAAAAGACTCTCTACTCCGTGAGCCAAGCACTGCTCTAAGGGCATATCACTGAACAAAGCCATCAATTCCTGACTCCATGGAATGTATTTGTTGGTTTGCAGTCACCGAGGGAGCTTCCCAGGTGAAATCAGAAACCAGCCCGTGAGTTCAGAAGGCAGGGAAAGATGAGAAGAGAGGCCAGCCACCCTGGGCTGGTAGGTGGCAGGTTTAGTGAGCAAAGGGAACTTGCACACAAGGCTTGTCTTGGGTGGCAGCAAGACAAACGGATCCTTGCAGCTACTTGCCACATCTTCAAGTTTATAAGGGGCCTTACCTGGGCTTGGTGACATCTGCCATGTGGGTCTTTTCAAAACCACAACACCGTCTCAAGGCTGTGTCCTCGGAGCAGCCTCTGGGAGTGGGAAGACAAACAGAACCCACATTCCAAGCACGAGGGAAGGAGGTGAGGAGCCTCTGATTGTGCCGGGGCCAGCTCACGGGCAACGGTGGTCACATCTCGTTGATGACTTTCCCCGACACTCCACTGCTCGTGACGAGTTCTTACAATCTCGCAAGCCCCACTGTTTTGCAGCAAGAGATCTCACTAGCGTGGGGTGGCTCCTGTGGCAGTTATCTGGTGCACTGGAGGCAGATGACACAGCAACAATACAGGTACATGCAAGGGAAATCACAGATGAACATGATGACTCCCCCAAATCAGTGACAAATTTTTCTACAGGAGTCTATAAGCTGAATCCCTGATTTACCAAGTCCCCTAAGCTGGAAGTCGGATCATTCAAGGTGTTCACTTGTGTCATATGATTTAGTAAAGATGACACATGGGGCGCCTGGGTGCCTCAGTTGGTTAAGCATCCGACTTCGGCTCAGGTCATGATCTCACAGTTCGTGAGTTCGAGCCCCGCGTCGGGCTCTGGGCTGACAGCTCAGAGCCTGGAGCCTGCTTCACATTCTGTGTCTCCCTCTCTGTCTCTGCCCCTTCCCTGCTCAGGCTGTGTCTCTCTCTGTCTCAAAAATAAATAAACATTAAAAAAAATTAAAAAAAAAATGACACCTTCGGGGTGCCTAGGTGGTCAGTCGGTTAAGCATCCAACTTTGTTCAGCTTGGGTCATGATCTCGCAGTTCGTGAGTTTGATCTGCGTGTCAGGCTCTGTGCTGACAGCTCGGAGCCTGGAGCCTGCTTCGGATTCTGTGTCTCCCTCTCTCTCTGCTCCACCCCTGCTCCTACTCTCTCTCGAAAATAAACAAACATTTAAAAAAATAAAGATGACACCTTAGCAGACTCATCAGGTATGAACACACAACATTCTGCCTGAATAATGTAGTCATTTCAGTGTTCGGTAAGGACAGGCTTTGTTGCTATTATTTAAGACTTGATAGGTCACTTTAATAAGGGCTTCTCTACGTGTTCCCAACAGGACTATGGAAGGATCAAAGATGGTGGCCAAGTGATCATATCAGGCAAAGACAGAACATTCCCACCTGGCCTTGAGGAGTGGGAGGTTGGCAACTTTAGAAACGTAACCTGGTTGTACCTACCATAAGTGCTGGCCAGGGAAGGCAGCACTGCCAGAGGGGAGGAGATGAACTTGGGGTGAGATAGTCCAGACCAGGACCCCTCCCTTCTCTCTTCTTTTGGTGGTGCGTGTTCCATCAGAGAGGGTACGTTTCAATAGATCTTGAGAGCAGATCCCATTGGAGACTGAGTACTCCCCCATCACCCAGCAGTCCCAAGTAATTCGTCCATCCTGGTGGGACATCCCATTCCACTAGATAACTCCTTCCGCAGGTGTGAGGGGGCTTGGTGTTCTCGGCAGCATAGCACATTCATACATGGTAAGAGTTGCTTAATGGCTTCCATACCTTTACAGTGTTGTGTGCCTCCATGGGGGTCTCTGGTCCGGCATATGGGACAAAAGGCCCTACTGGTTGACCATTCGAGTGTATTAAGACTGGGACAGAACTTTAATCCACCTGACCATCGTTAGTAATGTGATCTTCTTTTAATATTCCATTGTTTCTCTCTACCAACCCTGCCGCCTGTGTGTCATAGGGGAGATGGAACCGCCGTTCAATGTCATGTTCTATTGCCCAGTCTTCCAAGTCACGACTTTTGAAATGTGACCCCCAATGGCTGTCTAGTTGATGAGGGTATCTACCCATGGTCGTTAGTTTTTCTCCCCTAAGGGTGGAAGCTTGGTTGGCATGGCTCCAGGGGAAAGCTTGGCTTAGGCCACATGCAGTGTCCACACAAGCCAAGGCATCTTCGGAGCCCTCCTGCAGAAGGAGGGGGCCCATATAACCAGTTTGTCGATCCCTCATCAGCTGGGAACTCTGCTGGATGGCCCCAGGTTATTTTGGTAGTTGCCTTGGGCATTATTGAAAACAGGCAGGACATGCTTCTACTGCATTAACCACGTCACAGAACTTCAAGGGCAACCTGACATCCTTGCCAACACGCCACCTTACCGGGCCATGTGGTGGCCACTCCTTCTGTGCACCCAGCCTGCTGCATCTACTGAAGAGTCAGCAGATGGGGTTCTTACCGAGTTAGGGCATCAGCTTCCTAATTGCCAGGGGATTTCAACGCCTCGTGAGCTGAGACATGGGGAACAGTGAGGACTGCCTCAGGCTCTTGCAGATGCCCCCAGATGTCTTTCTACGTAGCCTGACCCCATAGGCTTATTCACGGTCATCCATCCTGTGCACTGTCAGAGCCATCAGTGCAAAGAGTGGACGGCCAGGGCTCATGATAATCACCAGCCAGGCCGCTCTGAGCCCAGCCTACTGGCTGCTGTGGGAGAGGCTCTACCCGGAGGAGTGCTGTGTGCACTGCCAGGAGTTGGTCCTCTATGGGGGTATGTGGGGCTCTGTCCCCTTTCAGAGCTGAAACCAATATCCTAGGGGTACTTTCTCCCTCTATGTTTTTCTCTGCCCCAGTGGCCAGTCCACACCTTCTGGAGTCACAGACCCATGTAACTCAGCGACAGCCCTGCTTGGGAGATGCCCAGAGCTTTGATCTGCTGCGCTGGTATTTTTGCTTTCTCAAAGACGGCTTGTTGCTCTGATGCCCCGTCCCATACGTGTCCTCTCTTTCCCAGGGAGCATAAGGATCAGAGGCGCTGTGCCAAGTGGGGATCAAAAGTCCTCCAAATTCCAAAATCCCTACAAAGACATGCACCTCTTTCACATTCTTAGGGATTGGATACGCTTGTACCTTACCGATCACAGCTTGTGGAACAACCCAAGTCTCACCTGACCAGACAACTCCCAGAATGTTATGGCAGTGCCTGGGCCTTGAATTTTCCGTGGTTTCACTCTTCATCTTTTTTTTCTCACAGATGCTCCAACAGGGGCCCCTGGCTGGCTCAGTCAGATGAGCATTTGACTCTTGATCTTGGGGCTGTGACCTTGAACCCCATGTCAGGTGTAGAGATTACTAAGAAACAACAGCACAAAACGAATGCTCCAGCAAAGCCTGCTAGGTGTCCCACAGCTGAGGCAAATCCTTACATGTCTTTACATCATCCATGTAATGGGCTCACTTTCCTGGTGGGGAAGGAGAATAGGGACAGGTCTCAGACTGTGCAGGTGGCCTTGGGAGAGCACTTAAAAGGTTTATTATTGGGGCTCCTGGGTGGCTCAGTCAGTTAAGCGTCAGACTTCTGCTCAGGTCATGATCTCACAGCTCATGAGTTCGAGCCCCGTATTGGGCTCTGTGCTGACAGCTCAGAGCCTGGAGCCTGCTTCAGCTTCTGTGTCTCCCTCTCTCTCTCTCTCTGCCCCTACCCTGCTTGTACTCTGTCTCTCTCTGTCTCTCAAAAATGAATAAAAAGTTAAAAAAAAGTTTTTAAGGCTTATTATTATCCCTCCCACATGAGGCAAACTGATCTTAGTTATCAGAAACCTGTCAGAGTATTTTTTTATTGCATTTCCTTGAAGACGAAGCACTTTGACAGGAATAATTTCCCCCCCAAAGCATCAGAGTAAAACAGCAACTGTCTGCAAATGACAAAAGACTTTAAAATGGCTGTGGTTGGGGCACCTGGGTGGCTTAGGCACTTAAGCGTCCAACTCTTGCTTTCGGCTCAGATCATGATCTCAGGGTCATGGGACTGAGCCCCGCATTGGGCTCCACACTGAGCTTGGGGCCTTCTTAGGATTTTCTCTTGCTCTCTTTCCGTCTCGATGCTCTCTCACTTGCTCTCTCTTTCTCTTAGAAGAAAATGAAAATAAAATTTAAAACAATCTTGAAAATCAATGGATTGTATCATATGTCAGGAGATGATAAATGTAATGGAAAGGAAAAATTGTAAGTAATCAGACCGGGTCGGGAGGATTGGAAGTAGCAGAGGAAACAGCTGGTAAGTTGTAGTTTTAAATAGGACATCTGGTTTGGCCTCCGTAGGAAGGTTCAGTTGAGTAAAGACTTGAAGCCTATGAGGAAGTTAGGTGTGCAGACATCTAGGCAGAGGGAATGCAGGGGCCTCAAAGTCAGAGTGTGTGCCTGGAGTATTCGGGGGAGGGCAATCAGGCCAGGGCAGCCTGGCTGGAGTAGAGTGAATTGGGGGCATTCGTAAAAGGTGAAGTCACAGTGGTGGGAAAGACCATGGGGGACTTTGTAAGGACTCTGACTTTGACTTTGAGCTGGGAGGCCATGGAAGTTTTGACGGCCATGGAGGTCTGGAGGCCATGGAAGGAGGCACGATCTGCCTAATAGTTTAATGGGGTCATTCTGGCTGCTTTGTGAGAAGGCTGGCTGGGAGGAAGGAACAGAGTCACCTCAGAGGCTATGTAGCCATTCAGGAAAAAGGCAATGGGAATCTGGACAATTAGCAGTTGGTGTGGTGAAAAATGCGGTCAGATTCTACAGTTACATATTTGAAGATGGAACCGACAAAAGTTTCTGATGGATTTGATGTGGGGTTTTGAGAGCGACGAGTGAAGGATGACTCCAAGAGTTTTGGCCTGAGCAATTTTGGAGGAATGGAATTTCCACCGCTCCTAGAAGAACAGATTCGGCAGGACTGAGAGGGGTGGGGTAGGGAAACTTAGAAATTCAAATTTTGCTGATTCGATATGCCTAAAAGATAATTTTTTTAAGATTTTATTTTTAATCTCTACACCCAAGAGGTTTTAAGTAATCTCTACACCCAAGAGATTTTAAGTAATCTCTACACCCAAGGTGAGGCTTGAACTCATAACCCCAAGATCAATAGTTGCATGCTTCACCAACTGAGCCAGCCAGGTGCCCCTGCCTAATAGACATTTAAGTGGAGAGATCAAGTGTGCAAATAAATATATGAATCTGGAGTTTAGGGGTAAGGTTTGGGCTGAAGGTATAAATCGGGGGTGGGGGGCAGTTATCCGCATAGATGCAGCATTTAGAGCCATGACGCTAGCTGAGACCAGAAGAATGAGTAGGTCATGAGGAGACCATAAATCGAGCCCAGACACACTTCAATCTTAAGAGATCGAGGCTATCTGGTTAGTTTTATGTGTCAACTTGACTGGACCCAAGAGTCCCCAGATTAAACATTATTTGTGGGTGTGATGCAAGGGGATCTTCAGACGAGATTAGCCTTTGGCTCAGCGGACTCAGTAAAGTGGGCTGCCCTCCCCGGTGCGTGTGGGCGTCATCCAATCCATTTAAGGCCTGAATAGAGCAAAAAGCTGGAGGTAGGAGGAATTCACCCCTTTTGCTTCCTGCTTGCCTGCTTGAGTGTGGATATCTGTCTTCCCTCCTGCTGCACTGGGATTTATGCCATCAACCCCCCCCCCCCAACTCTCAGGCCTTTGGACCCGGACCAAATGACACCACCAGCTGTCCTGGGTCTCCAGCTCACAGAAAGCAGATCGTGGGACTTCTCAGCTTCTACAATTGGCATGAGCCAATTTCTCATCTCTTTTCCTACCAGCGTCTGTACCTCCTGCTGGTTCTGTTTCCTGACTAATACAGGGCAAAGGGAGGAACCAGCAAAAAAGGTCAAGAAGGAGCAATCAGTGATGTAGGGGGAGTCTAATGTCCTGGAAGCTAAGCGAAGAAAGAGTTTCCTTCTTCCCTCTGTGCCTCCTTCGTCCATCCCCTTCTTCTATCCCAGAGGCAGGAGTTGAGAGAAGGAAAGAACAGGAGTCTTGGGCAGGTCTGTGCAAGCAGGATTTGCCTCCCCTGTCTCCCCACCCAAAGGTGTCTCCTCACATTCCGCTTTTCACTCAAAAACCCGGCAGCCACAGGTGCTCAGAGGGGTGAATGAGTTCATGCATTCCTACTTCTGGGCTTTCTCTTCATTAAGAGGCTGCTGTCAGTGGGGGGCAGGGCTGATATCTAGTTGTCACGGTCTGAATTGCGTGCCCCACACCAAATTCATATGTCAAAGCTCTAACCACTGGGACCTCAATGTGACCACCTTTGGAGATAGATAGGGCCTTTACAGAGGTAACTGCGTTAAAGTTGGGTCATTGGGGGTGCGCCCTATCCAATTTGACTGTTGTTCTTATAAAAGAGGAGATTAGGACACACACATACAGAGGAGAAGGAAGACGGTGTTTAGATACAGGGAGAAGGCAGCATCTACAAGGTCCACTGACACACTGATCTCAGACTTCTGGCCTCCGGAACCGTGAGAGAAAAAATCCTGTTGTTTTTTCTCCGTGGCCCTTAGTTATGGTGGACTGAGCTGACGAATACACCTTTGGAGAGACATTACACCCGTTCCTCCACAGGCGTGGCATGCATAGCCTCGATGAGGATCGACTCTCAGAGGGGAAGAAAAGTTAAATTCTTGATCTTACTTACCAAAGCACACTCTTTGTACCCCTCCCCGCCCCCGTTTGTGTGTGTGCTCACACGCTCGCTCTCTCTCTCTCTCTCTCAAAAATAAACATTTAAAAAATTTTAATGTTTATTTCTTTTTGAGAAAGAGCGAGAAAAAGAGAGAGAGAGCAGGGGAGGGACAGAGAGGGAGACACAGAATCTGAAGCAGACTCCAGGTTTGTCAGCACAGAGCCCAACACGGGGCTCGAACTCACAAACTGTGAGACCATGATCTGAGCCAAAGTTGGACGCTTAATCAACTGAGCCACCCAGGTGCCCCTATACCAACATTTTTTTTTAATTAAAAAAAAAATAAAGTCAAGGTTTTGGCTTTTAAGAGCTGGCACTCTTGGAAATCCAAAGGCTGAGCCCTGTTCTCATGAACAGGATTTGAGAAGATAAATAAAGGGCTCGACTGTAGCATCCCTGCTGGCTGCATAAAGCCTGGGGAAAGCAAGGGGAAAGGGGAGCAAAAGAGAGCTTAGATTCTAGAGCGTTTCTGTCAGGTCTCTGTGTCCCACACGATTTGGGGCATGAGAAGGCAGAGCGACTCATACTTGCGTCCAGGTAAATCCTGTGTAGGTGGCGAAGGTCCAAGAGAAGTGGCCCTGCACCCACAGAAGAGCAAAAGGGAAACTGAGGTCGATCTAGGAGAAAGGGCCTGAGCACCCTGGGTTTCCGGGGGTACAGGAGAGCTCCTGATGGGACAAGAACAGGCTAGAAGCAGGCCACCTGATGGGGCTGGCCGTCAGAATGTGGAGGACCCTGGGACTGGAACTGGATACGGAGACGTGCGTGTGGGCAGCAAATTCTGGACCCTGCGCTGATGACTAAAAGCAACTGTGATAGGAAACCCTGGTTGGGTTCCTCTCCCTCCGTGCCCCCGTGCCCACACCCTGGCTCTCTCGAGCACAGGTGCCAGCGGGAGGAGGAAGAGGGAAAACCCGAGTTGACTGAAGACCTGCTAGTGGGACAGAGTCCGAGCTGAATTGGCAAGATGGGGTATTCTACCATTAGGTACGATGGCACCGCGAGAGGGCAATGAAGTTCGGTTACTGAAAATTAGTGGCATAAGATTTGCTCCCCTGAGGCTGTGGTTTATGAAATCCATGCCCATGACAGCAAACAAGAGCCAGGGTGAAGACAGGGTGAGCTGGGGAAAGACGAAAAGACAGTTTGGGAAAGACCACGAGCACCAGGAGATGGTATGCGGGGGAGGGGTGAATTCCACTGTTTGGCTGGTGTCATCCTGGGTGGCACCTCAAAACCAGGTGCAGGCCCCTCAGTCACGCAGGCATGCGCACACACACACACACACACACGCACACACACACACACCCTTAGCATCCGGCAATCACAGCTCCCAACCCAAAGGAATTATCTGATGGTTGGAATCCGTACTCTCCTCCTAAGCAAAGTATCCCACAAAGTTCAAGGTGGATGGTGTGTAAGATCACTTTATTTCCCAGGGCAAAGGTTATGTGACACCCACTGGACCCCGCGTGAAGCATTAGAAGCCGACTATGCATATGTTCGGCACAGGTTGCAGGAGCTGTCCCTCCTCTAGAAGTGCCGCTTTGTGTCATGGCTAATGGTAACTGTGCGACGTGCAGGGAATGACCCTGGACGCCACGACGGGGCGAGCTGTTCTGCCCAAACTCTCCTCTTTTAGCCAGGGAGGGCCTTTTACAGAAAGCCTTGTAGTTTTCACGATGAGACGACTATGCGTTAGAGCTTTGGCCCCAAATCACCACCAAACTTGAACCGTTTTGGGTCAACAGCCCCGTGAAACCTGGCAGAAGAAAAGAATACGTATTGTGAAACCGTCTAAACCCCCCGGTGGCTATTTCCACAGACGTGGCGACGAAGCGCATTCTTCTGGATTAGTAACGAAAGCTCAGAAAGCAGAGAAGAGCCGCGTGGGCTTCGGCTGGCTGGCTCTCCCCTCAGGAGCGCTCCGCATCACCTCCCGGTAGGAGGGGCTTTTCACATCTTGGAGAGCCTGAGGTCGTAGGTGACCATGTTGAAGTTGTCCCAGGCAAAGAGCTTCTTCTCCAGGGGATTGTAGTCCACCATGCTGCTGTACTTGTAGCGGTTCTTGAAGGGGACGGTCAGGGCCCTGCTGCGCCCTGTGCCCGTGTCATACGCAAAGTTGATGGTGGCATCGGGTGCCGAGTAGCTGCTGACGGTGTACAAGTGGCCGCAGATGATGAAGGCATTGGCCACTGACTGCTTTCGGATGTTAGTCTCCCAGGTTCGTTCAAGTTCCAGACTCTCCGGGTTCAGTTTGGAGAGGACGATGGCGCCTTTGGCCTCCTGGGTGCTGTAGATGACCCAGAGGCCCGTCTCGTCCACAGCCAGGTCAATGTCCGTGTAGCCGCCCCAGGAGTACGGGAACTGCCCGTGGTAGCCCGCCCCGGGGATTTCCTTCTCAGCCTTCACTGTCTCGGTGTTGAGCTCGTATCTGATCACGGTTCTGGACTCGGCCCCCTGGAAGTAGAGGCTCCCCCGGTACACCACGGCGCCCGTGCTTTCCAGCGGCCTGGGCAGCACGTGAA
The DNA here is from genome assembly GCF_022837055.1 of Prionailurus viverrinus. Taxonomy (NCBI): domain Eukaryota; kingdom Metazoa; phylum Chordata; class Mammalia; order Carnivora; family Felidae; genus Prionailurus; species Prionailurus viverrinus. Next base: position 11,383,921 of record NC_062577.1, read on the forward strand.
CCTTGGAAGGGTAGCCCTGCAGGAACTGGCTGCTGAGGTCGTACTCGAACACCTGGCGGATGTCCGTGCCCACGGTGTCGATTCGCCACGTGGTCTCCTGGGTGTAGGGGTAGGCGGGCTTCGGGTCTCTCATCCACACGCCGTACTTGCCCGTGATTGTCTCAGCTCTTCTCAGGGTGAGCGGCTCCCCTACCCAAACCAGTTCTCCGCATCCTGGTGAATGAAAGGCAAACCGACTCGTAAAACGCCTTTCCACCACCTTTCTACCACGTGGAAGCGGTAAAAGCCAGAAGGCCGGAGACAGAGCATCTGGGTTTGAACTCGGGTTCTGCCAGGGCACCTGGGTGGCTCCGCCAGGTAGGCATCTGACTTTCGATTTCGCCTCAGGTCATGATCTCACGTTTTTGTGAGTTCAAGCCCCGGGTCGGGATCTGCGCTGACATCATGGAGCCTGCTTGGGATTCTCTCTCTCTCTCTCTCTCTCTCTCTCTCTCTCTCTGTCTCTCTGTCTCTCTGTCTCTCTCTCTGCCCCTCTCCTGCTCGCACTCTCTCTTTCTCAGAAATAAATAATAAATTAAAAACTTTTAAAGTCAGGCTCTGCTATCCGCTGGCTGTGTGACTTTCAGGTCCCTCAGCCCCCTCAACCTCGGCTCTCTCATTTGTAAAGGGGTATAGTGTTTTGGGTAGTAGAGACGTTGGAAACTTTAAATGTAATTATACGTATTAGGTGCTTGGCATAGAGTAAATGCCCAGTAAATATTATGTGCTCAATATGCCGTATGGATTGGACTTCTCCTACTCGCTGTCAGTTGTAAAGATGAGGCTGTACCGAGGGCTTCAAACTGTGTTTCTAATATTTGATTTAAGCCGGGTGGGAACTCATGGGTATTCATCATACTACTGTTTATGACTTTCCTGTCTAATTTACTTCATTTTGAAAAATGAAACAAGGGGCTCCTGGGTGGCTCAGTCGGTTAAGCGTCTGACTTCAGTCCAGGTCATGATCTCACAGTTCGTGAGTTCAACCCCGCGTCAGGCTCTGTGCTGACAGCTCAGATCCTGGAGCCTGCTTCGGATTCTGTATCTCCCTTTCTCTCTGCTCCTCCCCTGCTCACGCTCTCTCTCTCTCCTTCAAAAATAAACAAACATCCCCCCCCCCAAATTTTTTTAATTAAAAAAAAAGAAACAAAAATCAAGTCATTATAATAAACTCTATAAAATGAAGTTCTTCAAGCCCTAACCAATGGACCACATAGTTTAGGCACCATTTAAATACAATAAAACCTGAACATAATTTTTTAAATGTAGTGAAGAAATGGTTGAAAACTTAGATTCCGTGGAAATAAATGCAACAGATCTCTGTGCTTTTCTCAATGTCCTTCTAGAAAATGGGAAGTCTCTGCTGCTCATGTCTCAGGGAACCCTACTCTGGGTATTTCAAAACTTCCCACCACCATACATGCTCTTCTGCTTGGAATAATTGTCCGTGACACGGATAGTCACAGTTTCTGAAAACCACAGTGTTTGCCTTAAAGTCAGGCTTTCAGGGAACACTTGGGAGAGGGGGCAATACCTCAGGACCCAAAGTTCAGAAAAGATACCTTTAGTAACAGAGCCAGTCGGTTAAGCGGTTAAGCGTCCAACTTCAGCTCAGGTCATGATCTCACGGCTCACGAGTTCAAGCCCTGAGTTGGGCTCTGTGCTGACAGCTCGGAGCCTGGAGCCTGCTTGGGATTCTGGGTCTCCCTGTCTCTCTCTGCCCCTCCCCTGCTCATGTTCTGTCTGTCTGTCTATCTCTCTCTCAAAAATAAACATTAAAAAATTCTTTTAAAAATAATTCTATGTGGCAATCAAGTGGGTGAAATAAACATATCTCTCCTCTTCCCACCACCCCTCACCCCTCCCTAAGCCTCCACCCTCTGCAGCCCACTTGAGCCCACCACCCCCCACGTGGGTGATGAGATGTAAGGCTTTGCTAGGGAAAGGCGGACACCTGCCAGCATGCCCTGGAAAGCTGGCAGAGAGGGGCTCTTCCTCTCCCTCCTCCCTTCTCTCTGCCAGGGCTCATTGATGACCTGCCCTCCGCCAAAGTGGGCTGACCAACTCTGAGCACAGAGCTAGTCATAGATCAAGACCAGGTGTGTACAAAAGGGAAGAAATTTAATTTTATACCAGGGTCTCCCTCTTCACTCCTGGGATGGCCAGATGGACTCTCCTTCAGGATTCGGGAAGCAGGAACCTCAGTTAACTCTGACTTCAGTTCCTGGAAGTTGACAGTCTCCACGTTCCATTTAGAAACTATATTAAAAGAAAGAGACAAACTCGTACTATGAGGAAGAATGGCCCAATGACTGTGTTGAGGATGGTATTTAAATAGGCTTCCAGAGATAAGATGATGTTTGAGATTTGTTTTAAGATAGTGCCTGGCTGGCTCAGTCAGAGGGCCTGTGACTCTTGATCTGGGGTCATGAGTTTGAGCCCCATGTTGGGTGTAAAGATTAATTAAATAAATAAAACTTTAAAAGGAGATAACAAGGGACACTTGGGTGGCTCAGTCAGTTATGTATCCCACTCTTGATTTCGGCTCAGGTCATGACCCCAGCCGGGGTCATGGGATCAAGCCCCGAGTCGGCTCCACACTGAACATGGAGCCTGCTTAAGATTCTCTCTCCCTCTGGGGCACCCGGGTGGCTCAGTCGGTTGAGACTTCGGCTCAGGTCATGATGTCACGGTTCAGGAGATCGAGCCCCACCTCAGGCTCTGTGCTGACAGCTCAGAGCCTGGAGCCTGCTTCGGATTCTGTGTCTCCCTCTGTCTCTGCCCCTCCCCTGCTCACACTCTCTCTCCCTCTCTCACAAACAAACATTAAAAAAAAAAACTCATCAGACAGCTGTCAGAACTGGGGTTCATGTTCTCTCTACTGTTATGAATGTGTGGAAGATTTCCATGATAAAAAGCTCACAAATAATACATTGCATAGCGACATGCCTAGCACAGAGTAGGGTATTCAAAATAAAATAAAGTAAGCTCGTGCCCCTTAAAATAATTCCCACTAGCGGGTCTAATTTATTAGCAGGTGATTCTGGGATATTCAGAAGGCCCTTAGCATTTTCTGGGATGCCTGAAATTCAACAATCAACAACTCCCTGCATGACATAAGGTTCTTCCTGGTCATGATGCAAATGTTCCTATAAGAAGTAATACATTCAGCTCTACATGGTCAATTGAAATATACTGTCAGAACCCTTTCTGAGACCAGTTTTGGACCAGGAGAAAATGTGCAGGGCTCCTATAGGAATTTGTGGGCGGGGGCGGGGGTTGTGTATAGAGAAGGGAAGGGGTGTGTGTGGGAGGCACTGGTGAGACCTAAAGTTACCACACCGTGTCACACACTGCTACTCTGGGTTAGGGTTAGTGTTATACAGGAGTCCCTGGATCCAATAAAAAAGCAGCAGCCACCGCAGGTACGTCTGGTGAGGCCAGCAGGTCAGGAGCTGATCGCTGATGAAAAGACACTGATCCCAAGGGGAAGGCACTTATCCCAAGTGGGAAGGCACACCCACACCCTAAGGCCCACATGGGGAAGCGCCAGGGGTCACTCAGGAGGGAGGGGAACATGGGCAGGAGCCTTTACTGTTTTTTCCTGTGGGAAGGAATGAGCCAGGCCAGGTAAACAGGTTTAGGATTGGCTGGCGTGAATAATTTCAGCAGGCCTGGGGCATAGGGGCTGTCCCTGGTTGTCTGGTACCGGGCTCGGAGGAGATGAGGGCAGGCGGATGGTCCCTTGACTGTGATCACTGATAGAGGCCGGGTGGGGCACGGACGCTGGGTGGGTGGGCTTGCGCGTGAGAAGCGAGCTGGCAGGTGGGTCCAATGCTGTCTCTAGGAATTGGCTAATCTTCGAGGCCCAGACGTCAGAGCATCAGAATAAAATGCTTAGAATGGTGGCCTGTTCTCTTGCTGGCCATCTCAGTCAGTTCTCGGCCCCCGGGGTGACCGCCCCGCTTGGGGTTCCCACGCCACTGTCCCCGAGGGCAGTCAGTGTGGTGACTGGGGCTGGGCTCCTGCATAGTGGAGAAGGTCAGGCAGACATTCTGTCTTCTGTCACTTGTTAGCTCAAGTTGCCCTTCAGGCACAGGTTACAATGGAATGCTTAACCCTTCTGGCTCTGCCACATTTCATCAGTCTTCAGCCACACATTCTTCGGTGAACGACAGTACCAGAAGGCCGTGGGGAACACTTCCTATCCAGCCTAGAAGCTCTCGGGCTTGGGGTGCCTGGGGAGCTCAGTCAGTTGGGCATCCGACTCTTGATTTCGGCTCAGGTCGTGATCTCATGGTTTGTGAGTTCCAGCCTCTCATCCGGCTCTGTGCTGACAGCTCAGAGCCTGTTTGGGATTCTCTCTCTCCCTCTCTCTTTGCCCCTCCCCAGCTCAGGCACCTGTACATGCATAATAAATAAATAAACTTAAAAAAAAAAAAAGCTCTCAGGCTTGTGAGGGGCTGTGTAGCTGAGCTGTGGCCCCCCTCCGGCTGCCGCCTGCCCTGCTCTCTGCCGGCCTGTGACTGTCCTGAGGGCCTGCATCCTCCTGCTTGGGTGTCCCCCAGTCCAGAGTGGGCTGTGTGAGCACTTGAGAGCCTTCAGCCAAAATGTGTGGCCAACTGAGGGCATCCTAGCTATGCAGCCCAAACTCCAGGGGCGAGTGGGGACACCCCCAAGGACATGGCAGGTCTTCAGTGTCCCCAGTCTCGGGGAGCTGCCCATCCATCTAAATAGCCAGCCCCTCCGGGACACCTACACTGCAAGGTTGTGCCGGTTGTGGAGATACAGGGTGAATGAGATACACTTGTCCACGGCCTTGAGGAATTCAGGGGCTGGCTGAGGAGTCACATGGGTTCACTCCAGGCTGCTTTGGGAACAAGGTCCCCTTGGACGATACAAATGTCTCCGCGAGCATCTTGGGAAATGAATTTGGTTCCCTGAATCTGCTTCTGTCTGCCTGAAGATCTACGGAGGTGAGGAAGCTCCTCTGCTCTTTACTCCCAGCTTGCCTTGACAGGGCAGAGGCTGATTCACTAGCTCATGGGTATTTTTCCCAGACCAACTTGGGGACTGTCACCAGCCACTCCTTCCTGTCCAGGGCTGGCGACCCCCACACTTGAGCCAGGGAATTGGTGCTGCCTGTGGGCAGCATGGCAGAGGGGCGGGGTGTCTGAGGTTCCCTGCTCTTCTGTGCCGCCAGGAGGAGGTAAGAGTGAGGGACCTCTTCCTCTTCGAGGGGAGAGCAGAGCGGTTCGTAACTATTCCTGCTTCCTGGAGCACAGGCCTCCCCGCTCTCCATCTGCCTCTCCCGCCCCTACGCCTGCTCTCTTAGGCCTAAAACACAGCGAGGGAGCCTTGACCCCTGGCTATGGGGAGCACCCCCCCCCCCCACTCCCCTCACCCCCCCCCCCCCCCCGCCCCGCCGTGCCTGGCCGACCTCTCAGGCTGAGCAGAGGCAACTTCTCAAAATCAGCAAACTCCCTGAGGTGAGCTGTTTGCTTTTCCTCTGTACCTTTCCTTGGACCATCACGGACCATTCCTCAGAACAATTCCAAACTTCTTTTGTTTCCATTCATTCTCAGAACACCGGAGCGAGTGTAGGCAGTGTGAGGTGAGAGACAAATACTGCAGTGGCAGCTGTACAAAACTTCTAGAGAGTTCCCTTGCCCCACCCCAGGTCCCCACCTTTCGGCTCCAGGACCCACGGTTGCCATACTAGGGCCACTGTGAGCCACGCGGCCCCCGTGCCGGGCCCTTCCTCTGTGCATCTGGTGCACAGTGCCTTATCCTGTGAACGTGACCGTGGTGATCACGGGGCGTAGCGACTTCCTGAGAAATAGACACAGGCCGAGAAAAGGAAAGGGACACGCCTGCAAATCAATGAGAAGAAAATTAAGAGAAAGGCCCTCTTTACCCACAGAGGGGAGAAAGTGGGGGAAACAAACCCGAACAGGCATTCTCCCAGGAGACTTGCCCGAAGACAGCTGACATACTGGCCCCGAAATACTGAAAACAGATGCTTTGGGGAAAGGGATGATTAACAGGTATTTATAGCTCTTTCCACCTTTTGAAGCAGTTTCATATAAGTTCTTTATGTGATCTGATACTTTCACAGCTTTTAAAAAAAAAATGGAAGAAGGCTTTAGGGCTGCAGTCCGCACCTCATGTAATTATTGCCACCACTTACTACGTGCCTCTTGCGAGCCGGGGACTGTGCTAGGAGCTCGCTGTCATTACCTCTCTTCCACATAACGGTCCTGATGCGGACTATATTCTCTTCGTTTTGCAGAAAAGGAAACTGAGGCACAGGGAGGTTAAGTAACTTGCCCGAGGCCACACAGCTGGTTAGTGGTGGGACTAGGATTTGAACCTGGGTCTGTCTAGGCCATGGCAATTGTGAACCTTTCCTCCCTGCGGTGGGGAGGTTGGTCGGTTATAAATTGATGGCCCCTCGGTGCCAAATGCACACTTCCATATATGTTTTCTGAAAAACGAGGCATTTCTCCTTTCAAGTGAGCACGATGTCAGGCTTCCTCAGTAGAGGGCGCTGGGGGGAGATTGTGGAAGGAAGTTGTGGGGGGGGGTGTGGGGGTGTGGAGGGAGGCTGGATTAGCCGTGTGAGGGTGAGGACATCTGGTGGAGTCCTGCCCCAGCCAAGACTCGGTTCCTCTGCGACCCTGCAGCCTCGGCCCGATCATGACCTTTCCACAGCCCTGTCAACACAGAACCCAGAGTCCCTGCAGAGGCCCCCCCGTGCTCTGCCGGCCTCCTCTACAGGCCCCCAGCCGGCTCCGCAGCCGTCCCTGACCCCAGTGTCCCACACCACGGTCACCCTCCGGAGCTGGGCATTCGGCTCCAGCCTGGACAAAGTGGCCAGCTTCTCTGCTATCCGATGGGCTGGCCCTCACCTTCCTCTGTGAGGCCCGACCTGGTCCAAGTTTGTCCTTCCTCTGGGACCTTCCCTCAGCCCGAAGGTGCCAGGTAGAGCTTACTTATTCAGCTCATATTGTGCTTTCATTCTACCTGATTCTTTCTATTAAGAGGCCCTGGCGGGGACGCCTAGATGACTCAGCCAGTTGAACGTTGGACTTTTGCTCACGTCATGATCTCATGCTCATGGGTTCGAGCCCTGCATCGGGCTCTGTGCTGACAGCTCAGAGCCTGGAGCCTGCTTCGGATTCTGTGTCTCCTTCTCTCTCTGCCCTCCCCCTCACACTCTGTCTCTCTCTCTCTCAAAAATAAACATTAAAAAAAAAAAAGAGGCCCTGGGGCACCTGGGGGGCTCAGTTGGTTAAGCATCTGACTCTTGATTTCAGCTCAGGGCATGATCTCACGGCAGTGAGTTTCAGTTGCCAGTCGGGTTCCCAGCTGAGCTGAGCATGGGGACTGCTTGGGATTCTCTCCCTCCTTCTGCCCCTCCCCCACTAATTCTCTCTGTCTCTCTCTCTGTCTCTCTCTCTCAAGCATATAAAAATAAATAAATAAAAATTAAAAAATAAAATAAACACTAAAAGGCCATGACATAACCCGCAGCGTGGAGTCTATGCCCTGACTGGATGCAGACCCGTACCTGAGGCTTTTCCAGCAGCTTCAGACAAGCTGCTCAGAACTGGGGGGAGTGACTCACTCCTGGACCCGAGCTCAGATGCCACCGGGTGGCACGCACAGCTCCCAGGTGGCACACACTAGGGAGCCCAGGCTTCTGGCCGGCTGCCAAAGAAGAGGTGGCCCCGGTGTGTGGCTGCTGCTGAGTTCCTTTCCTGGTCCCACTGAGGTCCTCACAGCTCTGCGCAGAGGGCCCTTTTCTTCCTCCGTCCCATCTTCCCTCTCTCTCTCTCTCCCCTGTCTCTCTGCCCCATCCCCACGCCTCTCCTCCCTCTTTGCCAGAACCACACCTCACTTGCTTTCTTAGCAGTAAACGAGAACCATAGTGAAGCAGTTAGTCAGGGAATGGCTTCCAGAACAACAGCAAGGCCCTTTCTCCGTTGGCAGGTGGGATGGTAGGCTGACAAGTCAGCTGGCTGCTTCTTGCTTGTTTCAGCCAGGAGCATCTGGCAATGGTGAGCTCCCAGGGCAGAGCCGTCTGGCATGAAGACAGAGGCCTGTGGGAGAGGATGCATGGGGGGGGGGGGGGGGGCAAAGGTGGGAAGCAGCTGTGTGAAGGAGCCGGGACTGGGACTGGGCCCGAGTCGTAGCTTCCTAGTTCGGGCTTGCCACGTCCCTGCTGTGTGACTTTGGGCAAGTTGCTCGACCTCTCTGAGCCTCAGTATTCTTAGTTCAAACTATAAACGAAATGTCCTCGATAAAAATGTGTCAAAATCAAAATTTCTCTGGAATGTTGAAAAATCGCTCATATTTCCTTCCGAACGTGGGGAGAAAACAAAAAGAGGTTATGAAAAGTTGCTCGACCTCTCTGAGCCTCAGTATTCTTAGTTCAAACTATAAACGAAATGTCCTCGATAAAAATGTGTCAAAATCAAAATTTCTCTGGAATGTTGAAAAATCGCTCATATTTCCTTCCGAACGTGGGGAGAAAACAAAAAGAGGTTATGAAAATATTAAGGACTGTATTGTACCCAATAGCTAAAAAATTTTTAGGGCTTTTATTTGTTTGTTTCTCTTAAGATTCAGTCCTTCCGTGGTTGAAAAGTTCATGCCTATTGCAAAATTCTGGAAACTTTCTGCATGCTCTGCCCTTTGTCCCTTACCTCTGCTTTGCAGACACATTCTAGGGAGCTTAAGCCAGAAACTCCCAGGAAAGCGAAGATTAGCCAGCAGACTAATGTCCCGGGTGTTACGCCAACATGTACTGTCTCTGGGATCAACGTGCATGCCAAAATATTATGTACGGGTAAACGTTATAATCATTAAACGGCGTTTTAAAACAGTAGGGCAGCAGGAGCACAAGAAGCCCTTCGTCACGATGCATTTACTGCGCTCAGAGTGCTGCCTGCTTCTGCCCACTACCTCTCATCTGCGTGGTCACCCCCACAGGGGATTGCTATCTGCAGCCCTTGCCTTGAACACCTCTGGTGCTCCTCCTCCATGTCCTGCCCACCTTTTCCCAGCCATTGCCGTGGCAACCTGTCGTGTGCAGGTGTCATCGGCCGGGACCTGGCTTCCGCTGCCCTGCCCCAGCTTCTCTGACTCCACAAGAGCCAGTCTGGTGCCCACATCTGTGCATCATGGGAGCGGGATCCACGAATGAATGCTCCCTCCCTTGGCTGCATTCTATTTTTCTTTGTTTAACATGTTTATTCATTTTTGAGAGAGAGCACAAGTGGGGAGGGAAAGAGAGAGACGGGGAGAGAGAGAATCCCAACCTAAGCAGGAGTTTCGCTGCCCGCACAGAGCCCGCCGCGGGGCTCGAACTCACAAACCGTGAGATCATGACCTGAGCTGAAGTCGGACACTCAACTGACTGAACCACCTGGGTGCCCTCATTCTACACAGCTCCCCGGCAGGGCTTGGTGGGGTCAAGCCTCCACCATCCACTGTGGGGACCCACTGGGGAATGCCCCCTCCCTCCTTACGTGCTCGCTTTCCTTCTCTGACTCGCTCTCCCCTGCCCCTGATTCCTGATCTCCCTGGGATTAGACCCACGTAAATCACTGCATAAAAGCCCCCACCCCAGGCTTCTCTCTGGGAAGTATAGACTGAAGCAGACGCAAAGTAAAGGGGAAAGTGGGCTTCTCTTGGGACACTGCTAACTGACTCTGAGAGATCTTGTGGTAATCTGTGTTTTTCTCTTGGGGCTTATTTAATAGGTGTCCAGACACTCTGCTGCAAAATTATTACGACAAAATTGTATATATACTATCTCAACTCTCTCATACACGCACGCGCACACACACACACACACATGAACAAGGGGTTTCTGTGATTCTAAGAAGATCTTTTTTCTATGTAACAATTACACCATAAAGACAGTGGTGGTGACAGTCTGAATGGCAGACGAAGAAAAAGTCCACCTTCTGTGGCCTCCCTGGGCTGGGCTCCTGCAGCCTCCCCTGCCCTCACCCTCAGTTCTTGCCGCCCCTGCATCGAGCACAGCCGCACTTAACCTCCAGCTGCCCAGAAAGCCCTTTCTTTACCCTCAGATTTAAGACCTCGAAGCCTATCTTTGGTTCCAAACATTTCTTTCCCTGATGTTTAAATGCACACTTCCTGTTTTTTACCATTAGGTTCTATAAACCAGGGGTCACCTCAGGGTCCCCGAAGGGCCGCTGGACCTCAGGAAGGGGAGGAACTGAATTTGAGTTTTGGCTCTGCCTTTAGCTGGCTAGGTGGCCATGGACCAGCTCTGGACCTCAGTTTCCACATCTGCACAAATGAGCCAGTGGATCAGATGCTTTCCAGGCCACTTTGCAGCTCTACGTTCTTGTGCTAATGTAATTTCCTGCTCATGAAAAAAAAAAAACCCATGGCTAAAAAGAGTTTCCAAGCTTGGAGTTCACTCTAATGGGCTGTTGTCCTTATTTCAAAAGTAGAGTAGCTGGAAAGAACAAAAAGAAATGTAAAATTAGAGAACACATCTCATAAATTCCCCAAGGCTTGTTAAATGACCACAGGGCAATAAAAGGCTATTTGCCTCTGTTTACACACACACACACACACACACACACACACACACACACACACACACGGGTTTTTGTTGAGAATGTGACTCCATTCACTTAACAGTCTGAAATAAGTAATCTTCATAATGTTCCTATTAATACTAATTCTTTTACTTGTGCTCAAAGACTCGAGTTCAGCAAGTTTTAGTGCGACCACTGATCACCGAGCAACCCGGGGCCCTTCGGGCCTCATTTTCTTTTGTTGTAAAATTTAGCATCAAATCTCTTCCAACTACAGCAATACAGGGTCTTTAAAAATCCTTTCCATCTTAGAGTTATTTCGTGAGCCCCACAAACATCCTTCACAGTAGACATTCTCATTAGCACGTGGGGTAAGAAGTCAAGGTCCAGAGGGTAAAGGACTTGCCCAAGGTCACATACAGGCTTTGATGTTTGTCAGTCTCGCTTATTTGCAGACTTTGCCTTTTATGTAGAAAGCCTTTTTAGAAAATAATTTCCCATTGTTTTATTCTGATGATCTCCAAGCCTTTTGAAAAGTTGAAAGAATAGTACAATAAGTCCCCCCCTCCTCGCCACGTGCTGTTCACAGAGAGTCACCAGTTGTGAAAACTTTGGTGCATTTTTTTACCTTCCTTTCTGTCACTCTTTCCATATTTACAGTCTTTGCTGAACCGCCTGAAAGGAAATTGCAACCATTCTGACACCTTTCCCCTAAGGACTTGAGTATGTACTCTCGGAAGATACTCTCCCTAACCACCACACCATCTCTCGCCCAAGAAACTGAGCAGTCATCAATAGCATGACCGTAGAAGCAGCCGATATTCAAATATCATCAGTGATTCCAAGCCTGTCCCTGTAGCTTTTTTTCCCCTGGATGTAGGAGCCAGTCCAGAGCCAGGCACTGCATTTGGCCACCGCATCTCTCTAGCCTCCTTCAATCTAGAACAATCCACCTGTCCTCTTTCTTTCTTGATGGTGACATCTCTGATGAGTCTGGACTAACTGTCCCACAGTTGGATTTCCTTGCTTGTTTCCTCCCGATTGGAAAACTTCTCCAACAGTGAATATTTGGGAGCACAGCTTCAAAAAAAGTGACACAAATACTATCTTCCCAACTAATGGGGAGAGTGTGCCCCCCGTTGCAGCCAACACTCACGGACTCACCTTCAAGCAGGGACAAGGACGAACAGCCCAGCAACTTAGAAAGAGCCACCTCAAGGAGTTGCCTGGTGACTTAAAAGCAGAGGTCCTCGGATTGGGCAAAGAGGCCGAAAATTCGCAAAGACAACATATTGAGGAACCCGACAAAGAGTCACCACCTCTTTATTTTGCCAAGAAAGGACATGAAAAAATCCCCACCGTCTATCATGATTTCATAAATCGATTGTCAGGTCATTTTAACAACAAGAGGCAGGAATCACAGTCTCCAAAGAAAGACCCACCGAAGGGGTAGTTTTCTAAAAAGCCTAGTTGGGAACCTTCTACTGATCATCTACATATACGTCTCACCTGGTCTCCTATTTCTCATTTTATCGTCACTGTGAGAACCATCCCGGAAGCCACAAGAGCTCGGGACCGCTGACCCGAACAGAGCTCCCAGGAGCGAGATGACTAGTAACCTGTGAGGCTGATTGCTCCCCTGGATTCGTCTGCCTCGTGCTGGACGTGCAGCCTCCGGAAGAGAGGGGAGGGCAGGAGAGCAAGCCTGGACCACCTGTAACAGGTCACTATGAGCCATGCCACCTTCTGGACTTGGGGACCCCTTCACCCCACATTCTTACCTTCCCTGGAACCTGATGGCACATCCTGAGGGGTGCCGCGGGCCTGGGGACACTGGCCCCTTCTCAGCCTTGCCACCTCCTGGCTGCTGCTGTCCAGCCTCCGGGCCAGATCCTCGTTCTCTTCCCTCAGTCGCCTCTTCTCTTCCTCCAGAGCTGACTTGTCCCGGAGGAGGTTGCCGTAGGAAGCCTCCAGCTCCCTGTTTTGGCTTTCCAGCTGTTCTCGCTCCCTTCTCAGGACGCCCAGCTCCCTCTGCAGCCCCTCCTGGGTCGCTGAGGGCCCAGCAGCCTCGTCCAGGGTCAGCTGGTGGACGAGGCCCTCCAGGGACCTGAGCCGGGCTTTGGTGGATTCCAGGTCTGCCCGCTGGGCACTGCTGTCTCTCTGCAGGTCCTGGATGGCTGACATGGCCTGGCCCTGCTCGGGGCAGCTGGACTCGTTGGGGCTGGCCACACTGAAGGTGTACTGGCATCGGCCACTCCGGTCATTGGCTTTCCGGAGCTGGGCTGTCCTGGCCCCTAAACCCCATACCAGACAGGCTAGAAGTAGCAGCTGGATGGCTGGCATCTCGGGCCTGCAGCGGCAGTGATGTGCAGAGACCGGGCAAGGCTTCGACAGCTCTCCTCCTCTGGGAGGTGTCTGGACGGGTGGCCCTGCCGGTGCACGCCTTGGCTTCACAGAGGTTTATATATACTGGAGAGCCACCCCTGCACTGGAGGGGGGAGGTGGCCACGTGAGGCTGGGTGGGGCCATGCACAGGGGAATTGTTTTCTCACGGCCAGCAAAACTCTTAGAATATGACACTCCAGAAGTCTGTTTTGAATTTCTTTGAAAAAAGAACGTCTCGCTTTATGCACCCCGTATCCCTCTGATATTCTCCCCCATATCCCCACCCTGTCTTGTGCCCACGCATTCACACGCGCCTACTTCATCCAATGGGAACTACTTGTGTGTCAGTTTCAATAAGGATTTATTTCTGGTTTGTATTTCCATTTACTCTGCAAACTCTATTGAGACCTGCTCTGTGTCACAGACTGTGCTAGAAACGGGGGATGCAGACTGTTCCTAAGACACAGTCCCTCTGTCCCTGTGGCAGTGACAGAGACACCTAACAGCCAGCCAGAACATGAGGGCAGCATGCCGCCCAGCTTCAGGGAGCAGCGATCCTGTAAAAGCAGTTGGAAGCAGAATTCCTCCCTTGCCCCGAGCTTTACAACAAGTGTGGGTGTGTATTTGGGAGAACCTCCTAATTCTGGTCTCAGCACATCAGGCACCTAAGTCAGTGATAGGCTCTAGACTAGTTCTTACCGAGTGTGTGTGTGTGTGCAAAAGCACCTCAATTCTCATTGATGAAATCTATGGAACCCTTCTCAGGAAGATGTTTTTGTTATTTTTAAGGTTTATTTATTAATTTTGAAAGAAAAGAGAGAGCACGAGTGGGGTAGGGGCAGAGAGAGAGAGAGAGAAGAGGGAATCCCAAGCAGACTCTGGGCTGTCAGCGCAGAGCCCAACACAGCTCCATCTCAAGAACCGTGAGATCATGACATGAGCTGAAATCGAGTCGCATGCGTAACCGACTGGGCCACCCATGCCCCCAGGAAGATGTTTTTAAATGTGTAAAATTTATAGGACTGCAAAGGAAGCACAAGATATTGAAATACTATCAAAATATTTTGAAAATTTGAAATATGCATGTCATTTATTAACACTTAATTTTTTTAAGCAGACTCCACACCCAATATGTGGTTGAACTCACAACCCTGAGATCAAGAGTCACATGCTGTACTACTGAGCCAGCCAGCCATCTTTGTTGACATTTTAAAAACAAGGTCTTGGGGCACCTGGGTGGCTCAGTTGGTTGAGCGTCCGACTTCAGCTCAGGTCACGATCTCGCGGTCCATGAGTTCAAGCCCCGCGTCAGGCTCTGGGCTGATGGCTCAGAGCCTGGAGCCTGGTTCCGATTCTGTGTCTCCCTCTCTCTCTGCCCCTCCCCTGTTCATGCTCTGTCTCTCTCTGTCTCAAAAATAAATAAAAATAAAAACAAGGTCTTTTAGGGACTCCTGTATGGTTCAGTAGGTTAAGCATTTGACTCTAGATCTCAGCTCAAGTCATGATCTCGCAGTTCATGAGTTCGAGCCCCAAGTCAAGCTTCGTGCTGACAGCCAGAGCCTGCTTGGGATTCTCTCTCCTTCTCTCTCTCTGCCCCTCCCCTACTCATTCTCCCTCCCCCCACTCTCACACACACACACACACACACAAACACATACTAAAAAAAATTGAAAACAAAGCCTTTATCTTTTAATGTTTAGCTTATCTTTGAGAGAGAGAAAGAGCATGAATAGGGAGGGGCAGAAAGAGAGGGAGACAAGAATCCCAAGCAGGCTCCAGGCTCTGAGCTGTCAGCACAGAGCCCGACTTGGGGCTCGAACCCACAAACTGTGAGATCATGACCTGAGCAGAAGTCGGACCCTTAACCAATTGAGCCACCCAGGTACCTTGAAAACAAGCTTGGTCTTTAAACACTTTAAAAATAGGAAGGGATGTCTAATTTCAAAGTAGTTTGAGTGTAAATGCTGTTTCTCACATGATATCTGCACCAATCACAATGTAACATAAAATGCCTGTGATTTCTATTGGTAATGATAATACAGGTACTGCTATTACAACTTTGGATTTATGGCTATTTCTATCGTGGAATGAAATGTTAAACCTAAAATTTAATTAGAAGGTAGTGAAAATAAAGATGAGATTTTTTTTCCTACCCTAGGCTAACCATTCCCTGCTTTTATTAATAAACCTAAAGAGAAAACAAACAAATAACAAATGACAAAACCCGCCAAATGTGCTAAGAGGAGGTCTGTGCAAATGAGAACGTGTGTAGCAGCCTCATCGGTAACTCAAAAATAATGTTTGCCGTTGAGCGATTTCTGTGGTTTGATACCAAAAACATCTTCAATGTTTGGCAGATTCACCTCGAGTTTGGGAGAATACATTTTGCTCAAAAGATTCTATTCTTGGGGCGCCTGGGTGGCTCAGTCGGTTGAGCGTCCGACTTCAGCTCAGGTCACGATCTTGCAGTCTGTGAGTTCGAGCCCGGCGTCAGGCTCTGGGCTGATGGCTCAGAGCCTGGAGCCTACTTCCGATTCTGTGTCTTCCTCTCTCTCTGCCCCTCCCCCGTTCATGCTCTGTCTCTCTCTGTCCCAAAAATAAACGTTGAAAAAAAAATTTTAAAGATTCTATTCTTATCTGGTTCTAGAGTCAGACTTGAACTTGAGACATTTACAAATGGGTGCCTGTTTACTGCTGACTAGATGGTCCTATTCTCCGTTCCCTAATCCGATAATAAACATTACCAAAATGGTTCCCGAATCCGATAATAAACATTACCAAAATAGTCAGTGAGAACTGGTTCAAGTCTGTTCAGCTCTACTCTCAGGAATGTTTTCTTCCTGTTAAGAGAACTAAGATTGTTCCTTAGGGGAGCAATCCACAGAGGAAAGGAGTTCTGGATAAAGAAAAACATTAAGTAATTTTCCTGCCTTCAGCTTGCTCAGGATTACTCTGCTTGTAAAGAAACAATAGAGACGTCGGGTCCCGTGTTCTGACTTCTCTTGGATTGAGCTCCTTTCCAGGCGACAGCACTGCCTGGTACAACCCAGGAGCGCACAGCCCAAAGTTGCCGTGCCTCTTCCCACTGGTCACTTCCCACTGCGCTTTACTGCAGCTTCATCTTTCTGGCCCACACTCCATCCTCTCCTTTCCTTTATCTCCCCTGCGCTGCAGGCCAGTCCCTGGCACAAAAGTCGTGTCACACAGTCGCTGAGGAGCCTCGTGGGTGCCAGTCGGGGGGGGGGGGGGGTGAAGAGTTGAACAATCCCGGCATTTTCACTTGGTCCAACCCAGGTTTTGAACACCAGGGGAGAGCTACCATCAGTCCCCCCCCCCCCCCCCAGTGCTCTTTATGGGCCCTGGCAAATGCTCAGGAAAAGAAAACGTGGCTGTGGGGTTCACATACCCCCCCTCATCCCCCACTGGGCTTCAGCTGCTGGAGCTCTGCCTGGCTGCCTGCCTTTTCAAAGCCTTCATGGGGCTTGAGCCACAAGGACACTAGCAGATGAGAAAACTAAGGCCCAGGGAAGGAGAAGATGTGCCCAGGGTCAAATTACCAACGAGCGGTAGAGCCAGAAAGGAAACTGAGGTCTTCTGATTCTGAGGTTTTCCACTGTCTTGCATAAGCCACAACCACCCAAGTGCCCAGGAGTTGCCCAGAATGTATGAAAGACTCCAGTCACTTCTTCCAGGAACTGACGCTCTAGGAAATGAGCTAGCTTCCTATATTCACATTAAATAAAGGCCTTCATGAGGGAAAACTCATGCACATCCTTCGGTTTTCACAGCTGACGTTATGAAACGGCAGTCTTTCATCAAATCAAATTACTCTCCTAAAAGCAGAGAAAGGGGCTCACTGCAGACAAGCACAGTCCTGGCCCATGAGCAGCAGTAAACATCTGGTGTGCTTTTTTCACCCTCCTGCCTGTCACCACCCTCTCGGGGCCAGCGCCCCACTCCCCACCGCCCCCACCTCCTGGTATTGGCCTGGACCTGAGGCCCCTTTTCCTCCGAGGAAACACTGTGCACTCCAGATTCGCTGTTAGACTGTGTTCCGTGGCCATTTCCTTTCTGGAGCCTGGAGCCAGGGAGCCTCCAGCTCAGATGCTGCCAGCAGCCAGGAAGACGCTCATGGGGTGTGTCCGCCAAGTGCAAACTAGTGTCCTTTGCTGGAGCAGGCATGGAAGGTGCGGGGGGCCTCCTGTGCAAGACGGAGGCAGCAGGGGGCGCTAGGGAGCGGCATTAGTAAGGCGCCTCCTTCAGTTCCGTTCAAGGCTGTGTCTCTTTTTGTTCATTTAGTGTTGGGTTTCGGGCGGCTGGCTACTCATTTTCTCCTGCAGTTCTTCCAGGAGAAAACGTAACCCCCATGAAAGTAAGGCGGTGACCACTTTGTTCACCATTTTGTCCCCGGTGTCTGCCGGATACAAGCACTCGATACGTTTTCAACGGATGCATGGATGGATGCAAAATTCAAGCCGGCATAAAGAGAAAGAGGGCCCCAAGGAAGGAACACAAAGCGAGTGGCACCATCCCGTAGGCTGTTCAGGACACTCTGGGCAGCTCCCTGCTGGCAGGGATCCCCCAGCTGGAGAGGAAACTTTGCCGGGGGCACACTCCCCTCCCCCAAATGCACACAGATAGCCTCAAGTGGGATTATTTCGTGGGTACCTTTCCTTCGCTACAGCTATTGATGGGTAGGATTTCCACAGGGTATTGGTAGTGGGAAGGGTATGGAGATACAAGAAGAAGCACAGAAAGAAAAAGTGAGATTTATTCAAAAGATCAAAGAACAGCCCTGTATGAGAAAGAGCACCAGGCCTGTGTCCCCGGGACTGTCCCAGATCCGGCTGGAAGAGCCAGGGTTGAGGGGAACAGTGATTGCTAACGTATTGGGAGCTGGGACACAGTATCCTTGTATGCCTGACTTTACAAAATTGTTGGGGCGCCTGGGTGGCTCAGTCGGTTAAGCGTCCGACTTCAGCTCAGGTCACGATCTTGCGGTCTGTGAGTTCGAGCCCCGCATCGGGCTCTGGGCTGATGGCTCAGAGCCTGGAGCCTGTTTCCGATTCTGTGTCTCCCTCTCTCTCTGCCCCTCCCCCGTTCATGCTCTGTCTCTCTCTGTCTCAAAAAATAAATAAACGTTAAAAAAAATTAAAAATAAATAAATAAATAAAAATAAAAAAAAACAAAAACAAAATTGTCACCCATCTCTGAACTGGTGATGTATCCTATATTCATTTTATTCTTTAAAATGATCCAAATTAGTTATCTCTTAAGAGTTTCCTGAGATTCCAAAGAAAAAGTGGACTTAGAAGAGGGTCGTAGTGTCCACGCCGACAGGCTGGGCTGATTTAAATACGTGCAATGTTCTAGTTGCCTTTTTTTTTTTTTTTAATTTTTGTAAGTTCATTTATTTATTTTGAGAGAGACAGAGTGAGTGGGGGAAGGGGAGAGAGAGAGGGAGACAGAAAATCCCAAGCAGGGTCCAGCTCTGCCAGCACAGAGCCGGATGTGTGGCTCCAACCCACGACACTGTGACATCATGACCTGAGCCAAAACCTAGAGTCGGATGCTTAGCCGACTGAGCCACCCAGGTGCCCCTAGTTGCTTTTTAACTAGATCTTTTGTTTTACTCTTTGTTCTTTCATCTTTTCTTTAGAAGGGTTTTTTTTTTAATGTTCATTTATTTTAGAGACAGAGTGCGTGCAGGGGAGGGGCAGAGAGAGAGAGAGAGAGAGAGAGAATGCCAAGCAGTCTCTATGCTTCCAGCACAGAGCCCAATGCCCAGCTTGATCTCGTAACCGTGAGATCATGGCCCGAGCTGAAATCAAGAGATGGCCTCCAGGTGCCCCCTTTCTTCTTTTCTCTAAAGGCCAGGCTTAATCCCGTCAATCGTTTGTGTCCTGACAGAGACTGGGCGATGTTTTGAACATGTTCTACCACCTACTTGGCCTCCGATGTTACCCAGTAGTCCCCACCTGCTTCCTGCATTTGGAGATTTGGGGGTTTGCTGTTTTTTTCATGTTCTCTGCTAGCCTGACCCTCCTGAGCTCACCCCCACACGGCGATGCTGTTTGTTGTTGGTTTTTTAAAAAAATAATGATCCACTTTGGGATCTGATGAGATCATACTGTTTTTCTCATTGTTCTTTCAAGTTCATGTAGAAGTCTCTTCCTAAGGACCAGATATATACCCATTTGGAAATGTCTTTTTGGTCTGTTTTCCTTACTCATTGACCTTTGGTTCTCATCATTTTTTCCTGAAATTAAAAGCAAGGGGAAGTTTATTTTCCATCATTATTTGCGCTCCTAGAATTTTCACTTGGACAAGTGCCATAAGGCAGAGTGGTTTTCCAGTTTCTTAACTACCCCCCCCCCCCCCCCCCCCGACCATGGACTTACCTTATGGGATCTCATGCTTCTGTCGGGAACAGGGTTTGTTACTACAATAAGAGCAGACACAGCCTGGAAACTTTCCCATAGCTGGCATAATTTCTTTCCGATTCTTTATCACACTGCCAAAGACATACGTCTGAACAAGGGCCAGCAGGCTTCCAGGGCGTTTCCATAAACCCCAGCTCATTGCACCCCCTCATAATAACCCCGAGGTAAGCTGGGCAAAGTTTGTAATCCCTCCATTACAGATGAAGACACTGTGGATGAGAGCAATTGGCTGATCTGTGCGAGGTCACACGGCTGGTATGACCATGACCCGAGCACTCTGCCTTCTCACTCCATCTGACTTCTGCAGCTACTCCTGCTACAGGGAAGCCTCAAGAATGAACTTTACAAGGTGTTTCTCTTCCACACAATCTATTGACTAGTAGCCTGGGGCCTAGATCAGCCCAAGCGTATGTGGGGATGTCTGCTTTGGGTTGGCCCCGTGGAGGAGGATTATGTGACGTCCACTGTGTGGGACCAGAGCAGAAATGAGGAGCACTGTAGCCAGGGTGTCACTGGGGAGTCCAGGACTAGCCCTGAGGGCAGTGGGAGACTCATCCTGAGGCTGGTGTGAGGGCTGCTGGCATAATCTTCCTGAGCCTGAGCAAGGAGACTCTCCTGTCTTACGTTCAAGGTACAGATTCTCTTTCACGTTTCCTTGAGGCAAAAAGCAAAAGGAGAAAGGGTGAGAGGGCACCCCGCTGGCTCAGTCCGTGGAGCCTGAGACTCTTGATCTTGGGGTTGTAGGCTTGAGCCCCACAATGGGTGTAGAGATTACTTAAAAATAAAAGCCTTTTTTTAAAGAGAAGGGGTATTTTTTTTAAGTTGATTTATTTATTTTGAGAGAGAGAGAGAGTGAGCAGAGGAGGGGCAGAGAGAGAGGGAGAGAGAGAGAGAATCCCAAGCAGGCGCTGCACTGACGGTGCGGAGCCTGATGCGGGGCTTGAACTCACAAACCGTGAGATCAGGACCTGAGCTGAAATCAAGAGTGTGATGCTTAAGCGACTGAGCCACCCAGGTGCCCCCCAAATAAAATCTTTTTTAAAAAAAGGGTGGGGGTTGGGGGGAAGGAAGCCAAATATGGTAAATATTCTCCTAAACTGAGACTAAAACCGGCCTTTTATTATTTTTTTTTTAATTTTTTTTCAACGTTTTTTATTTATTTTTGGGACAGAGAGAGACAGAGCATGAACAGGGGAGGGGCAGAGAGAGAGGGAGACACAGAATCGGAAACAGGCTCCAGGCTCCGAGCCATCAGCCCAGAGCCCGACGCGGGGCTTGAACTCACGAAACGCGAGATCATGACCTGGCTGAAGTCGGACGCTTAACCGACTGCGCCACCCAGGCGCCCCTAAAACTGGCCTTTTAAAAAATGGTCAAGGGCACTTCTCTCCCTGCTTCTCAGAAGCTGTGAGTTTCACTCATGGCAGCTCTGGTTTTTTTGTTTGTTTTGTTTTGTTTTTTAACATTTTTTAATTTATTTTGAGAGAGACAGAGAGAGAGAGAGAGAGAGAGAGAGAGAGAGAGAGAGAAAGCACAAATCGGGGAGGGGCAGAGAGAGGGAGAGAGAGAATCCCAAGCAGTCTCTGCACTGTCAGCACAGAGCCCCATGCGGGGCTTGAACTCACCAACTGTGAGATCATGACCCGAGCCGGAATTAAGAGTGGAACACTCAACCGACTGAGACACCCAGGCGCCCCACCAGCTCTGCTTCTTGAGGCACCGGCTCCGTCCTCCACTTTAACCCTTATCTTCCCGATGACCTCAGCTTTGGTCTGGCCCCTTATGGTGGCCCCAGGCCCGCGCCTCCCTCCCAGCCTAACACCCGTCAAGCCTGCTCACCGACTTGGTGTCGTTTCGAGAGCACGTTCTCCAGAGAGATTTGATTGGCTGAGCTCCTTCTTTCCAGCGACCACACCATTCAGAGGTTGCCCAGGGACCAACAGAAGTTCTGTTCTTGGGACAGAAACTCAACCATAATTCATTCGGTTGTGTGTTGTGGAGGGGGGTGAGGGGGCTCTTCAGAATGGAACAGCCTACGGGAGAAGATTCCCATAGAAGGAGATGTGGGTTGAGCTACTTAGCAACTCTAGAACTACTAGAACTACTCAGCAACTAAGAACTACTTAGCAACTCTAGTTCAGTGGCCCAAAGTAATCTCTTCCTCGACAGGTTTAGGCAGTGTTTCTTCCCAAGGAGGGAAAAATTGTGGGACACTCATACAGGAACTGTTTGAGGGCCTTCTGTGTGCCTGGCACCGTCCTAGGCCATGAGAAAGATATTTCAAAGATTGTTGGTGAAGATTGTAGGGGCGGAGGGGGCCAAGGTGAAGATGGAAACAACTTCTAGATGACTTGGGCTTCTCTTCTTACCCACACATAGAAAAAAAGAAATCATATGCACGGTGGCTATGCGGCAACAGCATAGGTAAAACAGACTTTTATGGGGCTTTTGGGGGACCCTCCTTATTACTTACACTTTTCTGTGGGAAACTGCTTCTCATGGCTTGCATCAAAGGAGAAAAACATACTTCTTTTGAAATGTACTCCCAGACTACACTGGAGGACAATGGGAGAAAGAGACATAAAGAGGAGTTAGCACGTGGGGTCTTTATTGCCCAGGGTCCATGCATCAGTGGGCATTTTCTCAATCGATATGTATTAGAGACCCAGCAGCTGTTCACGTGGGGGCTTATGACAGTTTCTCACAAGCTAAACGTTTATGAATTACGAGCACAATCCACTGGTGATCTTTGGTGTGGAGTCAAGGCTATTTTGGTCTGTTGTCAGTTGAATAAAGGGTCGGTGTGCAATGGAGGGACAGTGAGGGCCTCAGAGAGGCCCATGCCACCAGGGCGACACGGTGGGAAATCCACCGAAACCAGAGCCCGTTGTGGACTGAACTCTGCGTGTAAAAACACGCAAACCAAAAACTTTTGGCTTTTGAGGAAGTTCCCAAGTAGATCCATTGTTGCTTTATCTGTTTGTATAGTCCTGCGTACCTAAACATGTTTTTGCACTCACCAAATCATTTTTATTTTGATACTTATGGCCATCCTGAGAGAGCGGTACCATTAACCCCATTTTACAAAGGAGGAAACTGTGGAAATGAAGTACTTACCAAGTTCTCAATGGTATCGCCCCCTAGAACCCCCCACGGCACGTCCAACACCACTAACCTCCCTCTTCCACCTCATCAAGGTGACATAAAGTTTGTAAAAATTTAGCCCTAATCTATATTAAATTCATACTGATTTGTTTTCCTGGCAAATATTAGGTAGAGGCTTTACTTTCAGAATGATATCTATAGGGGCGCCTGGGTGGCTCAGTTGGTTGAGCGTCTGACTCTTGATTGTGGCTCAGGTCATGATCCCAGGGTCGTGGCATCCAGCCCCACGTCGGGCTCTGTGGGTGTGAAACCTACTTAAAAAAAAAAAAAGAATGCTATCTATGCAGAGTTCACAGAAAAGTAGAATATTTTCCATAGACAATGATGAAAGTTTGTTAAAATATTCCCATTTTATTGTGTTCAGTCTAAGAGTGGAAGATTAATAATCAGCCGGAACTTGTTTGGAGTCATTAGTAAATGACTTACCTTAAAATTTTGTTCAGCTTCTTCCAACTGTACTTTTTACTTATTCCGTTTATTTCCACTCTCTTAGGGGTTGGTGTATTAGAGCAGAAAGAGGATGGGACCTAGATTTCTCCACACAGTCTCTTCCTCCTTGTGTCGCTGGCCATGCCCAAATCGCTCCAGACTTAAAATGCGCCTGAGGGGCGCCTGGCTGGCTCAGTTGGTTAAGTGTCCAACTCTTGATTTTGGCTCAGGTCATGATCTCACAGTTCATGGGATTGAGGCCCACGTCGGGCTGCAGAGCCTGCTTGGGATCCTCTCTCTCCCTCTCTCTGCCCCTCCCCTGCTCATGGCCTCTCTCTCTCTCTCTCTCTCAAAATAAGTAAGTAAACTTTAAAAATAAATAAATAAATAAATGCCCCTGAAAGTTCGTGTGAAGATGGCATGACAAAATGAGTGTCATAGTTCTCAGGGTGTGACAGCAGAAGCTTTAACGCCCGCTACTCCTCCTCAGTCCGTCTCTCGGAGCAAAGGGGCCCCTGGAGGATAAACGTTTTCTCCTGAATTCACTTCACCAGACATTGTGTGTGTGTTTTGGGCGGGGTGGGGGGGGGAGGGTGATACAAGGTTAGGAATCATTTCCTGATAAAAGAGCCACCATTTCTTGGGCCCTGATTATACACGAGCAGTTTTACATATAGAGTCTATCTATCCTTCCGACCACCCAGATGCCTGGTGTTTCCCCACATGACTTATGAGGAAACTGAGTTTCTGAGTCTCAAAGAAAGACATGTCGGTGAGTATGGGAGCTGGGATGTGAACCCACCTCTTCCCCAGGGCCCGGGCTTCCCGAGTGACTGGTTAGTTCTTTATTTTACTGAAGTTTAGCAAAAGTACCAGTAGATAATACCTCAGGGTGACATGTATTATTAAGGAGAGGGATTTCATTACTGGAACATTTTCATCTATTCATTTCCTTTCTGAATGCTTTTATTCCACAGAGAACAGAAAATCTCTTTCCTGGTGATCAGTTAAATCCGTGTAACAGATTTCAGTAAGCATGACTCAAAGGGTTTTTAATTAAGAAAGCATTACAATGTATTTCATTTTAAAAGATGGACCTGCGAACTCCCACCGGCAAAATTAAGTGGAGAGAGAACGCCAAGGAGGCAGAAACACACGTTCACTGAAAGTCGGCAATTTGGCTTTAAGTGAGAACAGTTTGTCCTGTCCAAAATCCCCATTCTGGTAGGTTCTGAGCAAAGCTCAGGGCAGAAAATCGTCTCAAAAGAAAGAGCTATCTTCTTTGTGGCTTTTTGCCCCATGTGAAAGTGGAAAGGCATCAAATATGGAAAATCAGGAGATGACCTATGTCAGTGGCCCCCGAACATGTTGCCGGAAATTGTGTGCATTGAAGATTATGTGTGGATATGGTCCAGGTCCAGCGAGCTCCCTGACAGACTAAATCTCCCAGGCAACTTTTCCACAGAGTCTAGCTAGCCTGTGGTCAGGGAGGTCAGGATGATTTTACTCTTAGCACCAGCAAGACTGAATAAAAAGGTAAATCTCCTGAAAACAAAGACACATAAAGACCAAGAACATTATGCAGCCCGAGCTAAATATAACTGTTCTTTTTAAATTTTCTTTTCTTTCCTTTCTTTTCTTTTTTTTACAGTGTATATCATTGCAGCATTTTGTCTTGATTCTGTACCCTTTCTGGAATCTTGCTTCACTCTTGTTGCAGCAACACTGACATTCGGGAGTCTCCTGTGCCCCTCTGATTGTTCCTTCTCCTTCTCAGCTGGGTTCTCTTCTTCCTTCCTCCCCATACCTGGGGGTGGCCCACTGCTCCTTCCATGGATCCCTGCCTTCCCCACAATATACATAGTCACCCGGAAAGCTCATCTGTGGTAGTCAGCCTTCAAAATGGCTCTTAAAGGGGCGCCTGGGTGGCTCAGTTAGTGGTCTCTGACTCTTGATTTTGGCTCAGGTCATGATCTCACGGTTCGTGGGATCGAGCCCCTTGTCAGGCTTTGCGCTGAGAACGTGGAGCCTGCTTGGAATTCTTTCTCTCTGCTCCTCCCCTGCTTGCACTCTCTGTCTCTCAAAATAAATAAATAAACTTTTTAAAAAAATGACTCTTAAAGATCCTGCCTCCTGATTTCCACACCCTTGTGTCTCCTCCCACATTGTACCAGGGCTGGTCTGTATGACCAATAGCACTGGCAGAAGTGATGACATGCGACTTCTGATACTAGGTTATACAAAACTGTGGCTGGGGCGCCTGGGTGGCTCAGTCGGTTGAGCGTCCGACTTCAGCTCGGGTCATGATCTCACGGTCTGTGAGTTCAAGCCCCGCATCGGGCTCTGTGCTCACAGCTCAGGAGCCCAGGGCCTGTTTCAGATTCTGTGTCTCCCTCTCTCTCTGACCCTCCCCCGTTCATGCTCTGTCTCTCTCTCTGTCTCAAAAATAAATAAACGTTAAAAAAATTAAAACAAAAAACTGTGGCTTCCTTCCTGGGCTTCTCAGGCTTTTCTCCCTTGTTCTGATCCCTCACTTGGGGGGAAGGCATGTTGTGAGAAGCCCATGGAGAGGTCTACCTGGTGAGGAACTAGGCCTCTTGCTGAGAGTAACATGGGTGAGCTTAGATGTGGATCCTGCGTCAACCTCCCTACACCCCCCTCCCCGCCCCCCCCCACTCCCTTTAAGGATCGCCCTGTGCTGGGATCAGGTGGACATTATTGACCCCTTAAGCATTGACCCAGGCTATGTGTATGCAGCCAGAGGCAAAGTGGAGGATATGAACAGAGGGAAGGAAAAAAAAACAAAACAAAACTGGGCAAAATAAATAAAAGTACTATTGAAAGTCTATTACTTTTTTTAAGATGGAAAAACTTAATGTGTTTATATGCTAAAGGGAAAGAGCCAGCGGGGCAGCAGTGGAGGTATTAACGATAATAGGGGCGGACATTTACGAAGCCCGTCCATGTGCCAGGAGCCAGGCTAAGCACTTCACCAGGATTCTATTACTAATCTTTCATAACGCATTTTTAAAGCAGGTACTGTTATTAGCATGATATTTAACAGATGAGAGAAGTGAGTCTCTGTCCAACACCGCTCAACGAGGGTGATTTAAGTAAAGGGAGTTCTGCCCCGCTGAGCTCTGGAATGCAGAAGTCGGGGCCTTTCCTGGTATGAAAGCCAAGCTTCTGTTTCCCAAGCACCTAGTAAATGCCAGGGGCTTTATTTACATTAACTCTGATGCTTACGCACCCCTGCGGGATGGCAGCTACATCGCCCCTTTCTGCAAGTGAGAAACCAGAGGCTCTCTGGCTGCTGCTGACTTCATCTTTTCTTGACTTTTTCTTTGACTTCATCAAAGTCTTCATCTTTTCTCTTTAAAGACTCTGTCATGTATTATGAGGAGTGTGGGGCTCTGCAGTCTCAAATCATCATCAGCATTTGTTTCCAACACTTCTCATCGAGTGAGACTTCCCAACCCAGGGACATGATGCTCTGGAGAGCAGTTAGAGACACCGCCCTTCTACAAGGCTTTGACTCAACTACCGCCATGGGGACCATACTGGCAATTTCTACCCTTGCTTTTGACAGTGGAACTCTTAGTCCCACTTCCAATGACACGGCCATGGTACTGTTTACAATACTCGTTGCACTGAGTAAAGAACGGATTTTTTTGTGTTTCTTTTTTAAAAAATGCCATGCGCCGAATAGTGTGGTGTGATCACAGACATTTTCTGAAGATCATCCATTAGTGGTAAATCATTGAAAACATGTTGACAGGGTACAGGAAATGTAAGATGAATGGGAAGCTTGGAGAGAGAGACAAAGATCAGAAGTCGAAAGACAGCCACCGTGTTCGGAATTTCGTATTTAACTGACCAGCAAATGTCACCTGAGATGTTTATGCTGGTTCCCATTTTCCAAAGCACAGTGCCATCTGTATTCCTTTGCCCTCCACAACAGCTGGCACATCAGTTAAGAATGCTTTCATCTACTAGTGGCAGGAGACCAGCTTAAATAGATGGAGGCTATTTTTCCCACTTAACAAGAGGCCCGGAGGTGGCATTCTGGACCTGCTATGGTGGCCCAACAGTGTCACCAAGGATCCAGGCTCCTCTGACCTTCCATTTTACCATTCTTACCATGCTGACCTCTCAGAAAAGTCACCCATGGTTGCAAGACAGCTGCTCCAGTCACCACATCTGTGTTCAAGTTGGGAATGAGGAAGGGAAGGAACGGGCACCAGGGATATCTTTGCTTTATGAGAAACGTAAAAGCTTTCCCAACAGACCTTTCACTGGTATACCCGGCTATCCTAGCTTCAAAAAAGAGTGGGAAAGTGGGGCGCCTGGGTGACTCAGTAGATTAAGCATCCAACTTTGGCTCAGGTCTTGATCTCATGGTTCGTGGGTTCGAGCCCCGCATCGGGCTTTCTGCTGTCAGCACAGAGCCCACTTCGGACCCTCTGTCCTCTTCTCTCTCTGCCCCTCCCCTGTTCATGCTTGCTCTCTATCTCTCAGAAATAAACATTAAGAAAATTTTTTTAACTAAAGAAAAAGAGTGGCCAGGAAATTATGTGGCTTTTCCAGCCTCTCTATAGCAGATGTGAGCAAGAGCAAAGCACTTTGGCAGGGAGGTCTGATTAGCCAACCAACAGTGGGTGGCATAGTGTTGTTTCCATCTCCGGGTTTACAGATGAGAAACTAACGTACATAATGGCGACTTGGTCACAAAGGGGCAGAGCTGGGTCACAAACCTAGATCGACTGATTCTAGCACTCATGTTATTTCCACTGTCCTACTCAGCCTCTGAATTCTGCTATGGGAAAGTATATGTCATGAAGGGAACAATCCACAGAATTGTATAGTAACGGGGATATATTCTAAGTGGGTTGATTTTAAACCAGTATCATATGATATTTTTATCATTATTGTTTAAAACCCATTATTGCATTTTTACAAATGTATGTAACAACTAAGCTTTAAAGATATTGATTGAAGCATTGTTTATAATTGCAAGACACTGTGGGGAAAACTTTACTTTTTTTTTTAATGTTTTTAAAATTTATTTTTGAAGGAGACAGAGAGAGACAGAGCATGAGCAGGGGAGGAGCAGAGAGAGAGGGAGACACAATATTCGAAGCAGGTTCCAGGCTCTGAGCTGTCAGCACAGAGCCCGACACGGGGCTCGAACTCATGAACCGTGAGATCGTGACCTGAGCCGAAGTCAGACACTCAACTGACTGAGCCACCCAGGCGCCCCAAAAACTTTCCTTTTCAACAATAGGGGATTGGTTGAAAAAAATCATATGCCGTGGAATAGAATAGTCAGAGATAAAGTTTCAAAGAATTTTGGTATTTACAATATTTTATTAAATGAAATGAGCACGTTATTTTTTTCAAAGTTTATTTATTTTGAGAGAGAACATGAGTGGAGGTGGGGCAGAGAGAGAAGGAGAGAGAGAATCCCAAGCAGATTCCATGCTGTCAGCACAGAGCCCAATGTGGGGCTCGAGCTCACAAACTGTGAGATCATGACCTGAGCTGAAGTCGAACACTTAACCAATGGAACCACTCACGCACCCCTCATCTTCGCATTTTTTGCAATATAAGTTAATTTGTAAAAGTCAGATTTGGGGCATCTGACTGGCTCAGTCAGTAGAGCAGGTGACTCTTGATCTTGGGGTCATGAATTTAAGCTCCACACTGGGTGTAGACCTTACATAAAAAAATTTGAAAAAAAAAAAGAATTACAGTCAGGTTTATTGAAGTATAATTTACATACAATTAAATTCACCTTTTTAATTTTTTATTTATTTTTTTAATTTTTTTTTCAACATTTATTTATTTATTTTTGGGACAGAGAGAGACAGAGCATGAACGGGGGAGGGGCAGAGAGAGAGGGAGACACAGAATCGGAAACAGGCTCCAGGCTCTGAGCCATCAGTCCAGAGCCTGATGCGGGGCTCGAACTCCCGGACCGTGAGATCATGACCTGGCTGAAGTTGGACCCTTAACCGACTGCACCACCCAGGCGCCCCAAATTCACCTTTTTTAATATGTGTGATAACAGTTATATATCCACCACTTGATTCAAAATACAGAATATTTCCTTTGCTCCACCAAGTTCCCTTAGACCCTTTTGTGATAAATCCCTTCCTCCTTCTCACTGGCCCTTGGCAACCACTGATTTGATTCTGTCCCTACAGTTTTGCATTTTAATGTCATATAGGGGCTCCTGCGTGGCTCAGTCAGTTAAGCGTCTGACTCTTGATTTCAGCTCAGGTCATGATCTCACAGTTTGTGAGTTTGAGTCCTGCATTGGGCTCTATGCTGATGGCTCAGAGCCTGGAGGCTGCTTGTTGTGGAGCTCTGCATGGACAACACAGAGCCTGCTTGGGATTCTCTCTCTCCCTCACTCTCTGCCCCTCCCCCTCTTGCATGCATGCTCGCTCTCTCAAAATAAATTAATAAACTTAAATAAAAGAATTTCATATAAAGGATAATATATGACCTTTAGTTTCTGGCTTCTATCAATTAGCATAAATGCTCTTGAGATCATTCATGTTGTTGCATAAATCAGTGGTTCATTCCTTTTTATTACTGAGTAGTATTCTATAGTATGAATGTACCATAATCTGTTTGTTCTTTTACCAGTTGGTAGACACTCAGGTTGTTTTAAATTTTTAAAAAAATTTTTAAAGTTTATTTTTGAGAGAGAGAGAGAGCGCGCAAGCAGGGGGCAAGGGTGGGGCAGAGAGAGGGGGACAGAGGGTCCGAACCGGGCCCTGCTGCTGACAACAGGGAGCCCAATGTGTGGCTCAAACTCACAAACTGTGAGATCATGACCAAAGTCAGATGCTTAACTGACTGAGCCACCCAGGTGCCCCGGTTGTTTTAAATTTTGGATGAATAGTAACGTATTAGTTGACTAGGTGCCATAACAGGGTACTGCAAACTGATGGCTTAAACAATAGAAGTGTATCCTCTAACAGCAAAAGAATGATAAGAGGGGGAAAAAAAGTGACCAAAACATTCACTAACACAAGGAAATGGAAAGGAAGCTTGAGTTTGTCTCCTGAGAAATCTCCTGAGACATTGAGACAATCTTGAACCTTGCACATATTTGAGGGTTGAACTGATATTACCTAAGTGGTCCAGAATCCATCAAAGTGAGAAATAATTTTAGAAATCAATCCCTGACAATACTCTCGGAATGCTTGGCAGAAATTATGTAAAACTGGAAAGCAACTTTTATGGGGTTGCCACAGGAAAAATATATCCCTACTAAAGATAACTTACCAATGAAAATGTATAAAACAAGGAAGGAAGAACTCATTAGGCCCACCACCAATGTCTGCTTAAGTTGTGAGTTACACATGGATGGTGATGAGAACAGAGCCGCTGGAGTTGTGTGCTGCAGTGGCTCCCAGAACCATCTACCATCAGCAAGGACCAGCAGGGACACCACAGGGGGAATTAGAGCCCAGGAACATAGGACAGGCTTTGTAAAAATAATTGAAGACTCAGAAGGAGGACTTGAAATCCTAAGAATATAGCAAGAGGCTATGAGATTTTCTTAATGTTTATTCATTTTTTGAGAGAGAGAGAGAGACAGAGCATGAGTAGGGGAGCAGCAGAGAGCGAGGGAGACACAGAATTGGAAGCAGGCTCCAGGCTCTGAGCTGTCAGCACAGAGCCCTATGCAGGGCCCAAACTTATAAGCTGCGAGATCATGACATGAGCTGTAGTTGGACGCTTAACCAACTGAGTCACCCAGGTTCCCCAGTAGCAAGATGCTATATATATATATATATATATATATATATATATATATATATGATGCTGTATTAAGAAGTGATATCTATTTATATATATATATATATGCTATATTATAATATATTATATGCTATATTATATATAATACATATAATATATAATATAGCATATAATATATAATATGCTATACTAAGAAGTGATACTGAAAAGAACAGCTTTAAATCCAAATGACAGCCCTGCCTTAGTTTAAAGCTAAAGTTCTCTTTTCTGCTTATTATGGATCTTTGATAAGAAATACAATTGCTGAGAAGTCTGTTTTGCTTGCTGTTTGCTACGAGCATTGTGAGGCCTTTCCTGAATGTAACCCGCTGTGTAGTAGAATGGGTTGTAAACCTTCCTAAATGTAGTCTGATATGTGATGGAATGAGTGATTGTACATAAACTAACTGGCATTTCTCGCTTCTGTAAACCTGCTTGCTTAGCACATTCCTCACCTAGCCTACCCCCTTCCCCCTTCCCCCTTTTTTCTCCCGCCACAAGTAACGGACAAAGCCTTCCCGCCAAAGGACAGACAAAGGACGCCCAATCAGAGAACAACAAATGTCCTTACTTTAAAATCAACTAATCAGGCCCCTCATAATTTGAAACCTCCCCTGTGCTATTTGTCTCTGTCTATAAAAACGCTGTACCAACCCTGATCGTGGCCTCTTGCGTCACCGGCGACGAGTGCGCAGAGGACCAGGTTTGAACCTGCAATAAACGACCCTTGCCGCTTGGCTTTGACTTACGACTCTGGTGGACTTTTGTGGGAGGTTTCGGAACTTCAGGCATTACAATACCTATATATATATATGATGCTATTATTTAAGAAGTGATACCTATTTTTCAAATTTTCTTCAAATAAATGTTCTTTATATATAAAGAACATTTATTTGAAGAAAATTTGAAAAATAGGTATCACTTCTTAAATAGACAAATATGGCCAAACTAAAAACTCAAATATATAGGTTAAACAGCAATTAGATATAGATGACAAGAAAGCTGATGAGCTGGAAGATAAATCGAAAGATATTCCAAGCTTGCACCACAGAAAATAGAGATAGAAAATGTGACAAAAATTAAGGGGGTCTGGAAGAGTTGACATGTTCTTTCAAAATGTGGCTCCTTAGCAGGATTTTCTTGATAGAAAAGAGACCATCACAAAATGATAAGTTCTTTAGTGTTCTCCATTTTCAACTCTTCATTTCGGAAAACTCTTAAACAAAAGAGCTGGACTTCAGGGCTGTCAAGACATAATACCCAAAGGGTCTCTTATTAGAGAATTAGAGTTAATAGCAAGATGTTTAAATGAAGAGTGTAGTTGCCGGGTGCCTGGGTGGCTCAGTCAGTTAGGCGTCCAACTCTTGGTTTCGGCTCAGGTCATGATCTCACAGTTGTGGGATCGAGCCCCAAGTGGGGCTCTGTGCTGACAGCATGGAGCTTGCTTAGGATTCTCTCTCTCCTTCTCTCTCTACCCCTCCCCCATGCATGCTCTTTCTCTCTCTGTCAAAATAAATAAATAAACTTTAAAAATTAAAAAAAAAAGGAATATAGTTCTTGTGAAGGCAGGTGTAATGAGGGCAAACAGAAGCTCTGATGAAGCATTTGATATCCCAACTTTAAGTGGAAGAAGTTTAAAAAACTCCTTATGGGAAAATGGGAGAAATAATAGTTAAATGGTAATACTGAATGCTTGAGTTTCACCAAAGAAGTGAGCCTAATGCAAACCTTGGCGAATATATTTCTTTAAGTCTTACTCCAAACATTTATTTATATTTAGCCAAATGGTTAGGGGGAAAGTGGGAAAATTAGATTCATATTTATTCTTTTTGTTCTTAAATCATCCTGATTAAGTCACATCTGGAGCAAGTTTACAATTGGGGGCCACTGCCAAATACAAGGAGCCAATATTTACTTGGGAATATCAAGTATAATCACAAGCAGAATGCCAAGAAGGAAATCACCAGTCTCTTTAGAGCTGACTTGTACTTTCAATTAATGCAGTACAACAAGTATCTGATCCTGATTTCCTCTCAGAAATAATATAAACTAATGGTGAGTGGACAAAGGCAGGAGATGCTGAGGACCATATAGAGGATGAAGACCTTTAGCAAGAGACAACCTGTTTACAAAAATAGGACGGGGCTGCTTTGGGAAGTCATCAAGCAACAATGGCCTGCAACCAGTCTTTCTTGTAATAAAATAAAGAAGGGAGAAATCATTCCAAATTGTAAAAGTAGATTGGTAAATATTTTAGCTGCATACTTCTGGGAAAGCTATTTTCTCTTCTCCTAACCTTCCCCCTTAAGTAGGGCATACTGTTCAGAATTCGAAACCTGATGGCCAAGTTTTTAGGATAAACAAGACTTTGTGGCTCTAGAAGGAGTCCTGTCTTGAAGGCTGATTTAGTTTGGAAATTGGGGTGAAGGTAGAGGAGAAGGGGTTGTTAAATAAAAGGAATGTGGACGTTACAAGAAATGATGAGGTTCAAAATGCCTGGATTTTGTTCCTGGCCCTAGTACTTGTCCAGGCAATTTTAGGCACATATAATAAATATGAAGCCAACTTGGCTAAGCCCAGAGCTGACTGTAGACCTGAAGAAAGTTCAAGTGTGAAAGGCATCAACAAGTGGGAATCGAACTGCGTGTATAGAGACAAGTTTTAGAGGACAACGTAAGCTTTTTGGCAAAGCAGGATCCTATAAACTTTTGGGGGAAAACATAAGCTTTTTAGGAAAAAAACTGAGACTACTTAAGAGACAGAATAAGAAAAATGCTCCATTGAATGGATAGAAGAATATGAGGTTAAACACCAGA
This sequence comes from Prionailurus viverrinus, assembly GCF_022837055.1. NCBI lineage: Eukaryota > Metazoa > Chordata > Mammalia > Carnivora > Felidae > Prionailurus > Prionailurus viverrinus. Next base: position 11,417,596 of record NC_062577.1, read on the forward strand.
GATAAAAGAAAATGAAGAGAATGGTTGACTTTGTTGTTGTTGTTGGCTGACACTTGTTGGAGCGTTTAAAACTTTTCTTTTAAATCCACCTTTGCTATCCACTGATGAAAAGTAAGTTGAGAAATGAGTTTTACCTTAACAGAAAATAAACAGGTTCAGTTTAGTGCTTACCAGCAAGATTGAAGTTTAAAGGGGAAAAGTTGCAAAACTATGATAGTTCTCCAATTTTCTTTTTTTTTTTTTTTTTTAAAGTTTATTTATTTATTTTTTTAATTTTTTTTTTCCAACATTTATTTATTTTTGGGACAGAGAGAGACAGAGCATGAACGGGGGAGGGGCAGAGAGAGAGGGAGACACAGAATCGGAAACAGGCTCCAGGCTCCGAGCCATCAGCCCAGAGCCTGATGCGGGGCTCGAACTCACGGGCCGCGAGATCGTGACCTGGCTGAAGTCGGACGCTTAACCGACTGTGCCACCCAGGCGCCCCTTTTTTTTTTTTTCAACATTTATTTATTTTTGGGACAGAGAGAGACTAAAGTTTATTTTGAGAGAAAGAGAGAGAGAGTGCAAACAAGGAAGGGTCAGAGAGAGGGAGAGACAGAATCCCAAGGTGATAACGCAGAACCTGACACGGGGTTCTAAATCACGAACTGTGAGATCATGACCTGAGTGGAAATCAAGAGTCAGACGCTTAACTGACTGAGCCACCCAGGTGCCCCATTTTTTAAATCCAATTTTCTTAGAAGCCAGTGTTCAGGATGCCTGGCTAGCTCAGTCAGAAGAGCATGCAACACTTGATCTCAGGGTCATGAGTTTGAGCCCCACATCAGGTATAGAGGTTACTTAAAAAAAAAAAAAAAGAACTTAAAAAAAAAAGGAAACCATTGTCTGCTGAGCTAATAACAGTAATATAAGAAAATTATATTTTATATGATGCTAAAAGATATCCTTTTTGGTCTTCACTTTATGGAAAATAAAGTACTTTGACTTATTTTAAAAATGCTTTGAAACAGTTCTGGTGTTGCAGCAAGGTGTGGAAATTAATGATTTTTTAAAATCATATAATTTGATGTAAAAACATCAGTGGTCTCCTAAGTTTTTCTTAATGGTGCATGGTTTCCAAACCCTATAAAAGCATAACTGATCTTAGGGTTAATCAACCTCAGCACTCTTGACATTTTGACCCAGGTAACTCTTTGAAGTAGGGGGCTGTTTTCCACAGCAGCAACCCTGACCTTTCCCAACTAGATACCAGCAGCGAGCTGTGACCATTGAAAATGTGTCCAGATATTGACAGATGTGTCAGGGGAGGTCACCCCAAATTGCTCCCAGCTGGGAGTCACTGGTTAGTTTAACTGTGTTAAGATAAACCACTTAAGATTCACCTTCTAATTAAAGTAGGAATAAGGTAAGCTTACTTGCTTAATTGATATCTGATATGGGAAACAAAGGCAGAACAAAATGTAGATAAAATTAAATTTCCTTATAATCTGCAGGCCATTGACAAATACTTGAGGGCGGGAGGGTAAGACATTCTTTCAATCTTAATGTTTTGTTAGAGGGAAAAACAACTTTAGCTTGACAATAGCTAGGCCTCCAGGATCCTGGGAGTCTCCTTTAGCATATGAAAGTCCTTCTGGAAACTTCCCTTGGACTTTACCTCCCCCAATTCCTCACAACCCCAGGGCAGCTCTTTCTGCCCCAGAGTCCTGTCCCTGTGCTTTAATTAAACCACAGTTTTGCACCGAAGAAGACTCAAGAATTCTTTCTTGACCTTCGGCTCTGAGCCCCAACATTTCCACATCCTCCATAATAGAGTTTGACAAAGTAACTGGTGTTAAGATGATGCCTATAAGGCCCCTAGGTTGGGGCACCTGATTCTTGATTTCGTTTCAGGTCGTGATCTCGGGGTTCATGAGTTCCAGCCCCGAGTAGGGCTCTGTGCTAACAGCATGGAGTCTACTTGGTTTTCTCTCTCTCTGTCTCAAAATAAATATATAAACTTAAAAAAAATAATAAAGCACCTGGGCTGGGCCTGACTCTGGTTTGGTACTTAAACATATTAGTGATGATGATGGCTCCAAAGCGGAAGTGAGGGTAGGAGGGTGGGGGCGGGGAGGGGAGAAGGCGGAAGGAGGGGAGAGAGAAGATGGTGAAGGAAGGACTTGCTATGCTTTCCTTGCTTGGAAATGGGCCGAATCGGCTCACCTCTCACCGTGCACTGGCTCGGAGCCTGTGAACAGGAAAGGAGGTAGGAGAGGGCACGATCAGGCGGGAGGCAAAAGATCTGATGAGTGTTTTATCAAAATAGTGTTTTTCCTAGTTACAACGATCTCTAAGGCTTAATTCCTTCACACAGGGCATTTTCCAGTCCCAATTCCCACTGACTTGGTTTTGTGAGAAAACCAAGTGATGCAAACCCATCAGACAAGTAGGATTTATTTCCAGGACAGATTAGAGAAAGTAGATCTTATGCTAATCACTGAAAAAGTAAAGCTTTAAACTTCCTCCTATTACATTTAGATTTCTCAAAATCCACACCCGTTTTGCATACAGATTCAAAAACCAGTTATTGGCTAGGAGGCACTCAATAAATGCTGATTGCCTGCACTTTTATTAACCTCAGTGAACAGTAGCAAGGATCTCCTGAGGCCAATAGGAGACTCAGAATGGTAAGCAGGTGAGTTAGGCTAATTAGGCTAAGTGAGTCTGGGATAACTTGAGTTATCTTCACTTGTGAGCGCAGGTCTTTCTTCCCACAGACCCATGGCTCTGCCACAGGTTCTCTTCATGAGCGTGGGTGTTACGGCTCAACACGGGGAGACTCGTAGCTCCTGAGAGATGGCAGATGGTAAGTTTCCTCCTCAGCCTCTCGTTCTTCTCTCTTCCTCTGAAGGCGCCAGAATTCAAGAGGTTGCTGTAGAGCTCCACTCGGACCAGTCTTCTGCGCTGAGGTACAACTATTCACGATGTTCTTGTTTGTTTGCTTATTTATTATTTTTTATGTTGAGAGAGAGAGGACATGTGAGCAGGAGAGAGGGGCAGAGGGAAGAGAGAGAGAGAGAATCTTAAGCAGGCTCCACGCTCAGCGCAGAGCCTGATGCCAGGCTCAATGCCAAGACCTTGGGATCATGACCAGAGCTAAAATCAAGAGTTCGATGCTCAACTGACTGAGCCACCCAGGCGTGCCCTGAACGTTCTAATAGAGGTGATTTAATGTTGGTTTTGCACCAATCCCAGAGAGCAAGAGGGACCCTAAGGGGTGGCAATAGGTAGGATCTTACTCTCTGGGCCAGGCTGATACCAGCCCATGGGTACATGTGAGTATAACTGTACTGATTTGAAATTACTGATATACTTCCTTCCCTTTGGCAAATAGCCACTGCCCTGAGCTCTGGAGGGTCCCCACCCTGGTCCTGGGCCTAGTATTCCCAAATATTTAAAAATATTTTGAATATTGCCTTGCCCAAGCTAGTGCTTTCAATGCTTTTCAACTAGTGACTGAGTTGTATTAAAAAAATTTCATTGAGGGGTGCCTGGCTGGACATGTGACTCATGATCTCAGGATTGTGAGTTCGAGCCCCACATCGGACATACAGTTTACTTAAAATTTATTTTTTTAATTTTTAAAAAAAAGGTTTATATTTGAGAGACAGTGTGTGTGCACGCGCGTGCGCGCGTGTGCGTGGGTGCACAAGCAGGGGAGGTGCAGAGAAGGCGGACAGATGATCCAAGCAGGCTCTGCACTGACAGCACAGAGCCCGGTGCAGGACTCGAACTCACAAACCAGGAGATCATGACCTGAGCTGAAGTCGGACGGACGCTCAACCGACTGAACCACCCAGGTGCCCCTAAAATTTTTTTCATTGAGCTTGCAGGTCATACCAAGATGGATAGAGTATTGAGGGGACAGGTTTGTCAATTGTATGGGATGGATGGCCAATAACAAATGGGAAGAGATTTCAAAGGAGTGGGATGGAAATTTGGTAATAATTTCCTTGTGCCTTGACATTTATGACAATCATCATCACTCCTCCTCCTTGATCTCAAGAGTGAGTGGAGACATGAGAAAGAGGAGGCCTGGTATAGAGTAGGTGTTCAATAAATATTTGTGATTGAACGATTGAAAACATGACTGAGTGACAAGTGGAAGTCACTACTGGACATTTGTTTCTCTGAGGGTTAAATAAGATAATCGTCAACGCGCAAATGTGAAACACCTGCTCTTTGGCAGGTTTGGGTGAGGATCCAGGGTTGAATCCAATCAAAGACTATTAATCAATTTAGAAGGGAAACAGAAGGTTGAGAAATGAGAAATATCTGCAGCAAGGAAATCATGAGCCAGAGAAAAGTATTGTTTTTTTTTTTTTTTAAAAAGGAGATGAAAGTTAATGAACAGAGAATAAAATCAGTAACAGGGCAGTGGCATAAAAAAAATAATAAAGTTGGCATGACAATGGTATTCTCTGAGATAATCCTTCTACACCACTGCAGCTTACCAAACTTATATGGGCTCCATCTTTAAAGACAGATGTTGATACCATGTAAATAAATGCCCCAGAAGAATATAGCGGATGAGCAGGGATGGCTTCGTATGGGTGTGTGATGGGAGAACTAAGGGAGATGATTCATTTTCAGAAATACCAAATAAAAAGCTGTGCTGTCTAGTTAACAATAGGTTTACAACCTATTGGAAATATGTATGAACCCCGTCCCCCCCTCAACAATGGAGTCCCAAACCCTTAGATGCTTCACTTCCTGGTTCTTCTTCCCCTCTCTGTTTACGGGCTTATTTTTATGCGCTTTGCATTGAGCATATGCCAAAGGACAAATGGAGGAGGTAGTGAAAGTCTCTGCGTCCCCTCAAGGAATGTACATGTGTTCCAATCAGACTACTTTTTGCCTTACATGAACACAGGCGACCGGTTGGGTAAGGCTGTAAGCTCTGTAGTACTCAGCCAATGAGGAAGCAAGGGAGGGACTTGTATGTGAGCAGATAAATTGTCTGCTGTGAGTGCCCCAGTGTGCCTGTCGCTCACACATCTGTTCTGTTTTTATTTTTTTTAATTTACATCCAAGTTAGTTACCATACAGTGCAGCAGTGATTTCAGGATTCCTTCATGCCCCTTACCCATCTAGCCCATCCCCCCTCCCACAACCCCTCTGGTAACCCTCAGTTTGTTCTCTATATTTAAGAGTCTCTTGTGTTTTGTCCCCCTCCCTGTTTTTATATTACTTTTGCTTCCCTTATATTCATCTGTTCTGTATCTTAAAGTCCTCATATGAGTGAAGTCTTTCTTCTGACTAGTTTCGCTTAGCATAATAGCCTCTAGTTCCATCCACATAGTTGCAAATGGCAAGATTTCATTCTTTTTGATTGCCAAATAATACTCAATTGTGTGTGTATGTGCATGTGTGTGTGTATATATATATATATATATATATATATATATATATCACATCTTCTTTACCCATTCATCCATCAGTGGACATTTGGGTTCTTTCCATACTTTGGCTATTGTTGATAGTGCTGCTATAAACATGGGGATGCGTGTGCCCCTTCAAAATAGCACACCTATATCCCTTGGATAAATACAAGTAGTGCAATTGCTGGGTCGTAGGGTAGTTCTACTTTTAGTTTTTGAGGCACCTCCATACTGTTTTCCAGAGTGGCTGCACCAGTTTGCATTCCTGCCAGCAATGCAAAAGAGATCCTCTTTGTCTGCATCTCGCTGACATCTGTTGTTGCCTGAGTTGTTAATGTTAGCCATTCCGACAGGTGTAAGGTGGTATCTCATTGTAGTTTTGATTTGTATTTCCCTGATGCTGAGTGATGTGGAGCATGTTTTCATGTGTGTCGGTTGGCCATCTGGATGACTTCTTTGGAGAAGTGTCTATTCATGTCTTTTGCCCATTTCTTCATTGGATTATTTGTTTTTTGGGTGTTGAGTTTGATAAATTCTTTATAGATTTTTGGATACTAACCCTTTATCTGATATGTCATTTGCAAATATCTTCTCCTGTTCTGTCGGTTGCCTTTTAGTTTTGCTGATTGTTTCCTTCGCTGTGCAGAAGGTTTTTATTTTGATGAGGTCCCAGTAGTTCATTTTTGCTTTTGTTTCCCTTGCCTCTGGAGATGTGTTGAGCAAGAAGTTGCTGCGGGCAAGGTCAGAGAGGTTTTTGCCTGCTTTCTCCTCGAGGATGTTGATGGTGTCCTGTCTTATGTTTAGGTCTTTCATCCATGTTGAGTTTATTTTTGTGTCTGGTGTGAGAAAGTGGTCCAGGTTCATTCTTCTGCATGTCGCTGTCCAGTTTTCCCAGCACCACTTGCCGAAGAGACTGTCTTTATTCCATTGGATATTCTTTCCTGCTTTGTCCAAGATTAGTTGGCCCTACGTTTGTGGGTCCATTTCTGGGTTCTCTATTCTGTTCTATTGATCAGACATCTGCTCTTGCAACAACATTGATCAAAGCTTCACTTCACTGTACTCCAAATCGCTGTGTCCCTCCTTTGATTGGGTTGGTGGGCTTATTTCTCACACGTGACACATGCCGTCACACCATGTGCTCTCAGAAGGGCGCTACACTTGGTTAAAAGCTCTGTCACTGTCTTGAAATCCTTAATTATCTTCGAACTTGTGCTTGTAAGTGAAGTCCAAATGGGCATGCGTGGATCTCCGCGCCTTGCCATGCATTTGCATGCAGCATTCATGACTGGTACTGCTACCTGGCTTCCACAGCACTTCCACCTGCACTTGCTTTGAGTCTCCCTGAACTCCCATTGATGGGGTTGCGGAGTGTGGGGGTCCAGAGCTGACGACCAGGAAGTAATTGTTGAGCCGTCTTTGGTGCAAAGAGGTGATTTTATTAAAGCATGGGGACAGGACCCGTGGGCAGAAAGAACTGCACTGGGGTTGTGAGGAGTGACTGGTTTATACTATGGAGTTGGGGGAGGTAGAGGCAAAAGGGAGGCCTCCAGAAGGACTTTGATATGCTAAAGAGGACTCCTAAGATACTGGGGGCCTGGCTGTTGTCAAGCTAAGGTTGTTTTTTCTCTAGTAAGGCATTAACATTAAGGCAGTAAGGAGTTCCTGGAGAAACCTTATACTCTGTATTTGCCTCAACTGTCAGTGGGCAGCAGGTTATAAGGAAAGTTAATTTTGCCTACCATTTCCTTCTTGCCTTTGTTCCCCACATCACTATGGAGAGGAGAGTGATAGCAGGGCTCCAGGCAACTGAGTCTATAGGTTTCTGGAGATTAGACTATTGGTAAGATTGCCTTTTTTCTTGTAATTTACTAAGACATTCATAAACTGATGGAGACACAGGTCCTGCATGACTGTGATCTCTATCAGTTAACCCTTTGTTTTCCCCTTTCCTTTGATGGGCAGCAAGGAGTACCTGAGGGATGTCATAATAATCTCCCAGTGGTGGTGATGGTGGGGGTGGGGTTGTTAGCTTGCACTTTGCCCTCAGCCTGCCTTACGATCCCTCATCACTGTTTGTATCCTGGGGCCAGTGGAATTCTGAGCTTGTGTCCAAATCACAGCTACAACAGCAGGGGTGTTGACAGCCCCAGAGGCCACTCTTTCCATTAGAACCAGACCTTGCTTCCAAGGCAGAAAGTGGGTAATGGCATTCAAGAGCCTTTCTCTCCTTCTCATACTTTTTTGATTGCCATGTAATATTCCATTCTGTGTGTGCGCACGCGTGTGTGTGTATACACACATAAACACACACTACATCTTTATCCATTCATCTATCGTTGGACATTTGGGCTCTTTCCATACTTTGGCTATTGTCGATAGTGCTGCCGTAAAGTTTGGGATGCATGTGTCCCTTTGAAACAGCATACCTGTATCCTTTGGATAAATGCCTAGTAGTGCAATTGCTGGGTCCAGCAGTGCAGAGGTCATGGTGGCTCTGACAAGAGTTAAGTTTGGTGGTGGGTGGAAGCAGACGCTCAGCTGTCCTGTTCAAGAGAATGAGTGAAGAACCATAGCAAATACGGGTGAATTCTCCCAAAGACCGTTGCCAGAAAGCAGAGCAAAGGGACGAGGTGGAAGCTGACAGGGGCAGTGGGGAGAAGAGCTGGTTGGGGTTTTTAAGAAGGAAGAAGCAACAGCCGATTTGTATGTTGCTGGGGAGGATCCAAGAGGACACCCTGTCCCTGTCCCTTGTTGCATTGTGCTCGCAGACCCTGCATGCATCTCGGAAGACTCCTCAGTTGACAGTCCCCTCACTCAGCACATGGGTAAGGGCACTGCCCGTGGCCCTGCTCAGTTGGCTACTAGTCGGAACCCTTCCTATACCAGCAGCTGAAGAGCAGGCTGATGTTCACCTGCTCCACAGTGCTTTCTAGCACTTAATAGGCATTTTGGAAGTGTGGCTGTTGGATTCAGGTCCTCCGATACGACCTTCCTGACTGGTTCTCTCACACATTGAAGTGTATTAAATACTATCGTTTTCAGAATGCACTTGCCAGGGTGCTCCCCGGCTCCCTAACTACAGCACTTTACTTGTGGAGACTATAGATCTCCCGGCACAATGTGCCCCCAAATATCACCCCCCTCCCACACAGTTTTGGAATATTAAAAAGAGTAAATTTAGTGTGTAGGTGGAGGGAGGTTGAAGAGAATGAACACTACTCTGGTTGTTTCTATTTTTAGAGACCGGCCGGCTGAGGGATACCTCAGGATTTCTGACCAGGACATTTATGTCTGAGAGAAATTTCTCCTCCGTCCTCTCTTTCAAGTAGACGTGACGGAGGTACATTGTGAGTATTCCACCACAGCTGAGACTCTGTGATTTTACATGGAGAAATTCCTCCTGAACTCCATCGGTACATTGTGCATTGGGCATGGTTTTTAGAGAACACTTTGTGTCTCCTTTTCCCCTCCAGGTACTCTGTTGGAAAGCTGGGATGGGTTAAATCAGGGTGATCAGCCAGATGTTATTTTAAATGCTTTGAAGGTAAGGCAACAAGTAACACATACTGAATAAGCCAAAGTGCTTAATTTTGTTTTCTATGAAATAGTTTATTGTTTACTATGGAGGGGCTACAAATACAGATCTGATATGAACACAATGTCCTAAACTGTGTAACATTGGTGAAAATGGTGAGGAAGAACTCAGAAGCTAGAGACCAGGGCACATGGCATTTACATTTGCTCATCTCCACCATACATCTTAAAACATCAAAGGCACTTATCAAAATGGGTAAATAAGAGTGTGGAATCTCAAACAATGACACATACCCAAAGCATAAAAATCAAGTGGTTGAATTTTCTTTTGGGTTGATTTTTAAGATTTTACTAACATTTTTGATACGCAATTTACTTTGTAGCCTTGAAATCTAACCATTAAGACTTCTTCAAATGAAAACCTGATGGAATACCATAAAACTGGAATTTTTCTATACCCAATTATTATCAAAGAGCACTAATATTTCCTGGTAAGTCCAAAGGCCACTATTATGCGAATCATGTCCTCTCTATAGTGAGGACTACAGGAGCTCTCACTAGCACACTGGTGTCTTTGTGACTTCCTAGGCATACGATCTAGAAACTGCCATGTACACAGCATTGTGCTGGGTGCCATGGAGACACAGAAATATGGTTATCATCTGTGCTCTCACAAGCTTACATTTACCCACTTTAGTATATGTGCTGCCGAAGCGAGCACGACATTTACCCACTTTAAATGGGTCGGTCATACTTTCAATTCCTACTGCCTTGTTCTAAGCAGTTTCTTCTAATAACAAGAACCAAAGACTTTGTGTCCCCATCCCTTATTCTATTTGATTTTCAGAAAAAGAGTTAAGACCAAATCAAACTTAGAAAGACGGCCCAAGCCCTACATCAGTCTAAAGCGTGGTTCCATTTGCCTACAAAATGAAAACAGCAGTGGACAGATTGAGACAGTATCTCAGCTCCACAGGACTGTCTTTACATGGCTTTGTGACAATTTCCTGCACAAATAGAAGCATGCAATGCATTCTACAACAAATGTATAAATGCTTTTGGACTGACTTTGCCCTTACTCCACACTCGCAGAAAAACGGACTTCAATCACATCTCCATGTCAAAACACAAAATTAGACTAGTAAAACAGCAGGTAGCTCTCCTTGACCTAGTGATACTCTGACTCCATACAATTAAGGACCGCTTCTAACAGCATCCCTTCTCAACATGAAAAACTATTTCTTGAATATCTTTCTTAAAAAAATAGTGGTTATTTTTGAGAGAGACAGAGCATGAGTGGGGGAGGGGCAGAGAGAGGGGGAGACACAGAATCCAAAGCAGGCTCCAGGCTCGAGCTGTCAGCACAGAGCCCGACGTGGGTCTCAAACTCATGAACTGTGCGATCAGGACCTGAGCCGAAGTCGGACGTTTAACAGACTAAGCCACCCAGGCACCCCTATTTCGTGCATATCTTCTAATCAGTGTATACACATACAGATGTAGAGTTAAGTGTGGGCAACAACACTGACAAAGCATCAACCATGTTGAAGAGTGTACTGACAGTGAGAAATTTCTATTTCTTTTTATTCTGGCTTCCTTAATCTATACAAGTATAATTTTCAGGAAATCCATATGCTATACAGAATTGAAAGATGTCAATTTTTGCTATAAAAATGATTTTCTAATGCAGAGTGATTGTACAGTAAGAATGTAACAAGTGGTCCACAGGAGAGCTAACACAATGTATTTCTATATCTGATGTATACTAATTTTTCTTCCTCCATTTTAGGTAATGTTCCATTTCCAATATTCAACTTTCTTCTCATCAAGGAACCCCCAAGTTCATGAACTCTAAGTGCAACTTCCAGTGAGCTTTATCAGTATAGAGAAGCCAAAGACCACAGGTAACACTGGGTTATAATCAGAGGGAGTTAATCAGTATTACAATCATGAAATTGCTTCTGGGCGATAGACTTTGCTAATTACACGTAAATCATGAGGGTATGATTCAGGCATTATAAAAATAATGACCTGATTTCACTAGGTATCAACTAGTATTTATTAAGCTACCTGAATTTTTCTGTTGATTTTTGTTGCTGTTAAATAATGATAGTTTTGATAGTGGTAAAACTGCATTTTTCAAGTGCAGGATGATCTGAGCTGAATGAGAAAAAGAATGATTAAGGGAAGAAAGGCAGGCAGGTCTGGCATCAATTTGAACAACATATTTCTCTTCTGTTTTTGATTTTAAAAAGGTTCACATGTCTAAGATTACCACAATAAAGTCATAAACATGCCAGCTATTTTCAGAGTCTCAGGATTAATCAGGACCAAGGAAGCAAATGGTAAACTGTGAACCAGGCCACCACTAGTATGGAGAGCGACACACCTGCCACCAGTATTTTCGGCAGCAACATATTTAAATACATAGAGAATATATACGCTATTACATAAATCCTCTAAGGTTAAAATTTTTTAAAATAGTTTTATAATTTTATTTTTTATATTTAAGAGTGGCATACTTTATTAAAAGAAAACACTGGAGATGTGGATTCTTTTTGAGAAATAATCACATAGAAATCAGATTTCTACACCTACCAATGGAAAATTAACCACTGATGAATCTAGTTCCAATCCCAAAGAGACACATACATATGTTAGGAATGATTCTGTCCACTCTGTTAAAACATTTCCATTCCTGAACTATATTAGCTACTAAAATTCTAAGATGCTCATTTTTATTAAAGGATTTAGTATTTATGTTATTTACATTAATTAACATTTACAAAGAGAGACCAGTGACAGTACCCTATAGTATGTAAGACTTTTACCTTTTTTAAAATATTCTTACTGGACTATAAAATTTAGTGATTATATTTACATCTTTGTAACTTGTAGGTGTCTTGAGTATCTCTTTTTTGTTGTCCTTGTCTTAGTGTTTATTTTGTGAGAAAGAGAGTGTGTGTGCAAAAAAGGGACAGAGAGAGAGAGAGGATCCCAAGCAGGCTCTGTGATGTGAGTGCAGAGCCCAACGCGGGGCTCCATCTCCTGACTGTGAGATCAGGACCGAGCTGAAATCGAGTTGGACGCTTAACCGACTGAGCCACTCGGGTGCCCCTTGAGTATCTCCTAATATGCTTCCTCCCTTCATATTTCTTTCCATTTAAACAGAACATTTTGCCTCTTAGTACTGAGCCTATAGAATTAAAACAAAAACAGATTCTGTGTTTCATACATCCTGAATTAAAATGACCAAAGAAATAAAACCTACACAGGACCATTTTTCTTTCCTAAATACTGCTTCTTCTATTAACCCTATCTCAGATTTAGTTACATACATACAGTCAACATATCCATGTGCACCAGTGTCTGCAGAACCTCTAATGTTATGATAAAGCTTCCTCCCTGATAGAGAACTATGTATTTTCACTTTGACTTGTTGGCACATTTTAAAGCTAACAATACAGTTTATTGCTGTAAAAACAGTCTTAGATTAATGATGACTCTAGCTATTAGGTTAGTGACTGATAGATAACTCTCTCCTGGCTTTTTATAATCATTACTGGTGACTAATTTGACACTTGATTGTACAACATGCATCTCTCAGGGGATGATCAGGAATGCAAAAGTAGCAAATTCTAAGACGATTTTGCTACTTTTAGCACTTCTGGCAGAAGGACTAAAGAGGGAAGCTATCAAAGAAAACAAAATTAAGGAATAAGTTACCTGTGGATTTCGTTTACTCACATTAGGATTGTCCCTCCTTATTGCAGGCTAACTGGAAACAGCCTGAACCATGCTATTCATGTTCAAACACTCCAATGATGTTCTCCAAGAATTTTATTATCTCCAGCTTTATGGTGCCATACTATGCTTTTCATATTGTTTAAATTTTCCAGTTCCATAATCCAAATGCCAAAAAATTACTACACATTCCCTTATACAGTCAAAAATAGGTTTACTGGAATGTTTTAGTTATAGCTGAAGGCAGCAACATTTACAACATTTAGCTTCTGTTACGCCCATAAACGTGGAAATTGCTCGCAAAGCAACTGTAATGTGGGAAGAATCTTGCAAATACCGATGGAACGACGGTGCGTGTCTTAGCACAATGATCTGGTGCTCTCCATGGGCTTCTTTCTGGACTCCTGGTCTGACCCCAGGTCGATGCGATAATGCAGGTCCTTCTACTAACAGTCTGCAGTATCGTCATCACTGTTTAATTATGTATACAAACAATAAACTGGCAAGTATCCGGTTTCAAATTAGATCCTTGGAATATGGCAAAATAGAGGCTACCTTTGCCTTAAACATAATTTTTAAAGACACATTTTGTTAGAAGGGAAGAAGATAACTGGACATTCTCAATGCTCCAATTTGAAGTGATACTTGCCTCTTAGTTTCTTGAAAAAGAAGTTTTGAAAGTTATATACATGGGTTTCATTTAAATTATGCAGCAATGTTTTATTATTGTTGTCCCAGATCTTGCGTAATGAAGATCTCTGTCACCAAATCAAGTACGGTATTTCATGACTATAAGAACTGCAAAAGAAAGAAATGGGAAAGGAACATATCAAAATCAGATTCACATGCTATGTTAACAATAGTGCTCCTAAATGTAGCTGTGTCCACTTCTGGAAATAGGCAATGAAGAAGAAACTCGAGATGATCTGAGATGAAAGGTAACAAATGAGAATAAATAAGCAAAAACATCATAAAACAAAGTAAATGTCTAACATTGGCCATCTAAAAAATTTATTTATTTATTTATTTATTTTGAGAGGCTTGATCTCCCGACCCTGAGATCATGACCTCAGCCGAAATCAAAAGAGTCGGATGCTTAACCGACTGGCACCCCTGGCATTTTTTTTAAATGATTTTATTTTTAAGTAATCTCCACACCCAATGTGGGGCTCACACTTACAACCCCAAGACTAAGAGTCATATGCTCTACCAACTAAGCCAGCCAGGTACCCCTAATATTGGCATTTTGATCAAACAGATTATGGCAGTATTACCATAGCATACAGCTGCTAATTTAAATATTATAAATATTATCCACTTTATAAAAAACTATATAGGATATTTTTGAAAAGCATGTTTAATATATTAACAGTAGCTATCTGTGTAGTAAGATTACAGTTGAGTTTTACTAATGTTTTATTCCATATTTTCCAAATTATCCACCATAAATATATGGTCCATTCTTGGTATCTACAGTAGTTACGTTCTATAAAGTCACCACAAACATCGAATCAGTGAATACTGACTGAATCGTTGTTGGTAGGGAACACGCAGGGTTAAATTCTTGCAAGCTCCTGGTTATATTTCTGTCAACCAATCAATATATAACCTTGTGTTTTCTATACCTTTTAATATATATTGTTGATTCATTAACATTAAGCTCCTGGCCAACAGCACTATATGACTCATGCCCAAATGAAGCTTATCTAACACATGTATTTTCTATAGGGTACATCACAGCCTTCCTGAGGCTGGACAGCACTTCGGCACTACACTTGGGGGCCACTTTGAACAGTGAAATCAACAAGATGCACAAAAATGTGAGAAATGTGGCACTAAATACTTATTTTATGAGCTGAAACTAGAAAGGCAGACCATGGCCTCATTGGACATCAGCTGGGAATGTGCATGTCAGAAGCCTCAAATTTTTCTCTGCTCTCAACACGGCTGCCAATGACTGGGAAAGCACCTCAATACTGATTTCTGGTTTACCAATCAGTGTCACCCAGTGGGTGAATTCCCAAACACAGAATCCACGAATAATGAGGATCAGCAATATTTCTTTGGGACAAACTTTTCTGTTTAAAAAGGGTATCACCATGGAATTTTTCAAGTGGTTATTTTGAGACCCTCTAAATCTTCATAAAAATCCCTGTAAACATAGGTAAAGAGGCTTTGGAGAAAAAGAGATAATAAAAATGACCCGACTTTAATAAGAATACAAAGGAAAGGAGAAGACTAATGCTTAAACGCCTGAAATCAAGTTCAAATCCAAAACAAAAAGCAACAAAACAAAAAACTATCATATGGTGAAAATTTATCTGGATTTGTCTTCCAAACATAGTACAAAATACAAGCTTCCATACCTAAAGTTAGTAATAGAAAATGGGTGTAAGAGTAGCCATATCTGGCCTCAAACAAAGAGCTCAGCCCTGTATTTGTGGGTGGGGGGTAGAAAGTTCTCTTTGAGAATCTGATAAAAGATATAGATTCTCTCCCATAAAAATGTACATATGCCAAAATGTAAAACTTTACATACAATTTACAAACATTGTCAGAGCTACAGATCCTAGGTTAAGAGGTCCTGACTTGGGTCAGAAGTCATTACTCAATCCTGACATTAGTCATACTGGGTCAACTGAAAATAAGTTAAAAGGGAAATTAAAATGAACTCTAAAACAAATAATGCCCCCCACAAAATTACTAGTCCAGTAAATACTTACTGATAATCACTAGCAAAAGGGTAACAGCAACCAAAGCCATGATGGCTTTTATCTACAACACACAAAAAGGCATAAGATAGATATTAATGTTTGACTTATTAATAAAGTCAAGATTATCTGTAGTGCTATTTATGATACTAACTCATCAATGAACAGGCTCAATCTTTGAAAGCTTTTCACATTTTTTCTCATGTGAACTTGCTGCCTATTTGCATCTTTTTGTAAATAATCAGAGTTCCCAAATTCAAGCGTTTTGCTTGACTGGATTTTGTCCAAGGCTGTACTTACTGCACAGCAAACAGTTAACAATCAAAGCCCTCAAGAGCCTGAACATTTGTCTATGATTTCTCATGCTTCTTTCTAACAGAGACCAGGAAAAGTATGAAATTTTAGCAACTCTGTTCAAAAGTGTCAGGATATGGTGAGTAACAAAGGCATTTAATACAACTGATTCACTATATACAAAGCAGCATTTTTTATGACACTTAAAGTATATGAGAATTCTGTTGGTCTTTGTTCCCTTACTCTCTTCTTGGCATTTTTTGTCTCCATTCTGGGGAATATAATTTCAATTCTTCATGAATAACCTCATTTAATAAATGGCTTGCCTAAGGGCACTCTGTGTGCCAGTTTCTCAGTTGAGAGCAGAAAATTTTTTTTTTAATTTACATCCAAATTCATTAGCAAGAGCAGAAACCTCTGAAGATTGGTCCACAGTCAGCTGCTTAATATTTTCAGGTCACTTCTCTATAAAATGGTCACATTCCTCATTTAATCCCAACATGGATAAGCTATAAATTGGTTTGATTTTCCTGATGAATTCAAATGAAAGTCTTGTTTTCATCAAACTTTCTCAGATAGTTGATTAAAGATGGTTCATTAATAAAAAAAAAAAAAGATGCCCAGCTACTATAAACACATGAAACATTAGGAGTATCAGAAATAGCAACAAGAAGTAGCTATTGTTATGTTCCTGAAACATGTTTCTGGTAACATGTTAGTGGCTTACATTTATGAGAAAAGCAGAGTGACCAAGAGAAGCCATGGAAGCTCTGCAATTTGGACACCAGGTGCCTATTAACATTATGATAACCAAAAGATGTAGAAATTCTCCCTCCCCACCTGTTGGATTAATTTTGTTCACTTATTTTTAAAGTCAGATTTATTGAAATACACTTTCTCTAGAATAAAATTCACCCTTTAAAGTTCATTCTGATGGGTTTTGACAAAGATATAGTTGTCAGCCACCACCACCAGTCAAACATAAGGTATTTCCACCACTCCAAAATTCCCTCATACCCAGTTATAGTCAGTATCCACCTCCCTGTCCTGAGCCATTGGCAACCTCTGATCTGTGCTCTGTCCCCATATCCCTTCTCAGTCTTTCCTAAAGTTAATCGAGAAAATGGCAGTGACACAGGGACCATTCAGAAATATAATTTAAAAATATAATTTCATTTTTCTCCTTAAAAGCATACTGTTCCTCTGATCTTCTGATCTGAAATCCAGTAAGTACAAAACCACAATTTAGATATTTAGATATGGCTAAAAAAAGCTAGTCACAATGCACATTATGATCATCTTTCTGTGGCTACACAAATGGGTCCTGTGTACGTATGGGGAAAGTGAGTGGCTCGTGGACCCTTTGCTCTTCCAAACCAGGTTATAGAACAGAGAATTTCTATAAAAATGGAAAACTTAAAAGAAAATGGAAAATTTATTATTCAAAGGATACAAATTGACAACAAAATTAAAATTCCAGACAAGGGGAACAATGAAACATGTTCCCTTCCTCAGTTCTATTTGTGAAAGTAAGATGACCTAACAGGTAGACAAAAATAAGTAACTCCACAACAACCCTGGGAAGAAATTCTTAGCATATGGCAAAGCCAAGTTTAGAAAGTTATCACTAAACTTGAAAGTGAGAGATTAAAAACAATGAGTTTATGTCTAAGATTTTCAACAAAGCCAAAAATGACACGTGGAATTGGGAGGAAAAAGAAAACTGCTCGCATGACATGAAATTCACTATAAAATCTTAAGCATTTTCTGTTCAATGATTAGCAGCCATATTTAAGAGGTAAATTCATTCCTATAAAATTTTTGTTAAGAATATATTAATATGTACTGATTTTCATTTTTTTCCCCTTGTTAAACATTTCTCTTTTATTTCTTATTTCTCTGGAATAATAAAGGATAGTGAGTTTTTTTTTTAAGCCCCATTTGTCATAATGGATTCTGACATATAAACTACTCTTATTTTTCTCAACAGAAAATTCTTTTTCTCTAGCTTCCACTCTATCTTTTAAATATTTCTATATAATGCTAGAAGTGGCTCCAAAAAGGTACTAACAATAAATTAGATGAAAAATTTATATATATATATATATTTTTTTTCAACGTTTATTTATTTTTGGGACAGAGAGAGACAGAGCATGAACGGGGGAAGGGCAGAGAGAGAGGGAGACACAGAATCGGAAACAGGCTCCAGGCTCTGAGCCATCAGCCCAGAGCCCGACGCGGGGCTCGAACTCACGGACCGCAAGATCGTGACCTGGCTGAAGTCGGATGCTTAACCGACTGTGCCACCCATGCGCCCCTATATTTCTTATAAGGTAGTAAGTCTGCAAGAAGCTAAATCATTAATAAAATGTGGGTTACTTTCTGTGACGAAATACATGGAAACATCCCTTTGGGAACTGCTTGATTCCTTTACGTATTCCTGTCCCCAAAGCTATCAATTATTCAACAAATATTTACTGACTCCCAGCACATCCCAAGTTCAGGAGATAGAAGAAGCCCTGCCCTCCCCTCAGAGCTTCAAATCTAGAGGCCCTATATTCTTCGAAGACCACCTGAGATGCTGGGCCACTTATCCAATAGCTTCTGACTTACTCTGCATCCACGCCACCACATTTGCCTTCGAAGTTGTTTCGATCTGTTGCTAAAAGCAGTTGCATTATCCGATAAGCTTTCTATATCACATAGAGGATGGAGAGAAGGATTAAACGACATAACAGGATTCTTTTATCTAGTCACACAAAGACAAGAAAATATTAATTTCTACTTCTGCAAATGCATTCCCTTTTAAGCACGAAAACAACATCCTCCCTCTCCTCCACCCACAAACTGGCAATCCGTGTTGGGAGAAAAGAAAGAGCACAAAAAGTACACAAAAGTACAGGTCAGTTTGCTCAGCCCATTTTTACAGTAAGATTAAGAGAAGTCTTCCCAGGGCCCTCAATGTTTTCACATAAACATACGAGTTCTGGTAAGAAAATACTCTTTAAAAATTCAAGTACTTGATATACCTATAGAAAAAAAATCTACATGTGGAAAAGGTTAGATTCTTAGAAGATACAAAAAGAGACTGACTTTGAAGGAAAACAATGAATTTTAAAAGTGGTTAAGTTTTTTGGTTAGACAAGTCTGTCCAGGATTAATCAGGTATTCAGCTATTCATCATTGAAACAATATTTGAATACCTAACATGTGACAGCAACTGTTACAAGAGAGACTAACGTTTGTCAGTAAAGAAATGTTGCTAAGTCGCCAGAAAAAGCAGAAGATAAAAACATCAGATTAAATTTGACATAAGTGTTGAAAATAAGTGATTAGACTTCCTCCCTGAGAGTATGAGAAACACAAAGCATATCAACATAAGGCAAAAAAATTTCTACTCTATTCAACAATAAATTTAAAAAATTTCCATCTTCAAACAAATAATGCAGTAAGATGATTCAAATAAAGGGAGCTAAAATTAAAGTACTAAAATCACAAATTTAAGGACCAAATATCATTGTCCTAAATCAAGATTCCTAAACTTTGGCTAGAGGAATGTGAGGAGAAAAAAACTATCAAAACACAGATTAACAATATCAAGAAATATATGAAGTAGCTGTACCTGATTTGTCCTGTAGTTCATCTAGTCTCTCCCCTCTTTCAATTACCTTTGTAATATTTTCTTGCATGACATCAATAACTTCATCCACCTGATTCTGAACACTAGTTTAAAAGAAAGATTTAAAAATTATTTTTTCTTTTAAGAATTTTATAATTGCTGAAACTTTCATTAGAAATCTTCCATGATAGAAAATAGCAAGTTCTCAGACAATTATTCAACTCAAAACATTTAAGGTTATATAGCAATGTCCTTCCATTTGTGGGCTTGAATACCCAGGCAATTAAAGATAAGTAAAAGTAATATTTAACTTAAAGATGGTTTGTTTTTAGCCCTGTTCCTGCAAATTAAATGTACTGCCAGAATGTCCAGTAATTTTAGAATTTAGTAAAATAGCTTGACTCTAATCCAGTTTAATCTGCTTTTCAACAGGCTACTGGGGCATCACAGACACAGCTATAACGTACTTCTGCTGTGTTTATACACTAAGGCTAACAAAGGAGTTTGCCTAGGATGTTATCAGCTTATGAAAATATTCAGTTTCCAAAATGGAAATGTACACTGATAATCAGGGGCTATAACCATTCACTGCTCATCAGTTTTCTCATAAACAAACAGGGTTTAAGACACTGGCACACCTGGAAAGGTTTTGAAGCGGCCAAGAGAGAGCAGAAAGGAAAAATTGTTTTGCTGTTTTTCAAAATGAAAATATAATTTCCTCCTTTATGTCAGGTGATGAGGGCCTGTTCTAACCAAATTTCAGACTGTTTAATAAAGATTTAATCTTTGGGGTGTCTGGATGGCTCAGTCGGTTGAGCATCCATCCGACTTGATTTCTCGGCTCAGGTCGTGGTCTCAGGGTCGGGAGATCGAGCCCGTGTCAGGATTCATCTTCACTGGTTCTTAGCTGCCTGCTCTCACTTAAGAGTAGCTTCAAGTACATAAACACAGAAGCATTAAGTAATTTACAGTGTTTAGTTTTCCTCTGTTCTGTTACACAAAAATTACCTTAAATTACTTCTTAAAATTGTCATACCAGTGAAATATTTAAAAGGAGAAATAAAATGAACTCATGGTTCTTACAACTCAAAATACGTTTAAAATGCATTGGATTATATATCTCTTTATATATACTATGTACATACACTATATAGTGTGTATGTGTGTGTGTATATACGTGTGTGTGTGTATATTCATATATATATATGGCATATATAAGGATATGCAATTGTTGTTTCTAGTTGGGGAAGAAAGAACTGTGTCAATTATCACAATTTCACAATGTCACAATTGTAAGGTTTTTAAAAAAAACTCACAATACACCTCTTGTCTCTGTCCTCTATTCCACACTACCCCTCAAACTAACCCATTGAGTCAGGAGTAAGGCATGGATGTGTAATTTTTTAAAAAGAGTTCTATCTCTTCCCTATCACAGAGCTGTATCTTCAAAAAGTTTGCTTTAAAATCAAAATGGAGGCCCCATTAGACATAGGTGGGTTCAGAAGTAGTCTCAGATTCAAGTAGCAATTGCTATGTGTGATGACAGTCCTTCCTTCTTATGGTATACCCACTGACTATCCACACACAGACTCAGGGTTCACCACAGCTCCCCAGAGTTCTGTGCCTCAGATTCTACTGAATATCAGACTGAAGCAGATCCAAGCTGGGACAAGCAGAACTCTCTTCTGCCCAAAAAGATCTAACAAGTCCCTGGATCCCTAAGATGTCTTGTTGCAATTCCTAACCATCTAAACAAAGAGCTAAAGATGTTCACCCTATCTAAGAACAATAGCACAAATACTTAAGCAACTAATTAATATATCCAATAATTAATGAGAGCCCACTACGTATTGTTTCAGGCACTGGGAAGACAGTACTGAAGAAAGCAGACAATTCTGGCTCTCATGGAACTTAAGTTCAAATGTGCAAGGAGCGTACTGCATTAACTCTCAGAGCTGTGACACAGCCCGTCCCCATCCCACTTCTCCATTTAGAGCATTTAACACTAAGTGAAAGTACATACCGATTTTCTGCCTTTCCCCCACTAAGCTCGATGAATGCAGAAAACGTGCCTATCTTGTTCACTTTTGCAGCCCTAGTACCAGCCACGGTGCTCGGAGCACAGTACCCATTCAATGAACATTTGTTGAATAAGCAAACAATTTGAGTATAAATCCTGCAAAAGCATACCCAGTTACCTGAGGAAGATATAATAAGGCAGTATACCTGGAGGTCTTCATTTTTTTTAAATGTTTTTACATTTGACAGAGAGAGAGAGAGAGAGAGAGCAAGGGCGCACATGAGTGGGGGAGGGGCAGAGAGACAGGGAGACACGGAATCCGAAGCAGGCTCCAGGCTCTGAGCTGTCAGCACAGACCCCAATGCGGGGCTCTAACTCACGAACTGTGAGGTCATGACCTTAGCCAAAGTTGGACGCTCAACCGACTGAGCCACCCAGGCGCCCCTGGAGGTCTCCATTTCACTGTGACAACTGTAACAGAAACACAGCTATTGTTCATCAACGACTAGTTTTGAAATACCCAGGTAGCTATTTTCAACATTTGCAGGAGATGACAATAGCCTAAAGTAAGGCGGTTCTGCAGGGTAGGAATGGGCAACATGTGCTGCAGCCCTACACGTGATCAGATGATGGCTCCTACAGACATTTAATACACTACACGATTCTAAAGCAAAATAAAGTTCACCATCCACTGGTATAAGACTCAATCCAGCTACTATAAAACCCTTATTTAATAATGGACAATCTCACAATTGGGTTTCTGTATTTTAAGATGTTCTCATGCCCAGAACACAACTTCCATAGAAGAGAAAATTATCTATTTGTTTTAATATAAAGGGTAATTTTTTAAAAACAAGCAATAACATATTTTGCAATTACCTTTTACATTTTCACAGCAGTTACAGTACTGGGTTCTATTTGTATTTTATGTTGATCCTATCCTCATCGTTACACTTCAAATGCCTTCAAAGCAGAGACTGTCCCACTTGTCCTTTTATTTCCTAGGTCATGTGAAATGCGCCCAGTAGGCATTCAACAAATATTTTCGGATCTGAATGAAATATCTCATTCATTCAAAAAACATTTATTAAGGAATTATTATGATACTATATATTGAGGACACCAATGTGAAGGTTTTAAGTCCAGTCTTTAGAAAGATTACAGTCTACTGGGGAAAACTGGTATCCACGATTATACTACCATGTATTAAGTGCCACAATGGAAGGAAGCCCATGGTACCAGTCATGCAGCCTAGATGAATTCAGCCTGGATCAGAGAGAGATGGCATCGAGATCCTGGTACTGAGTTTTGAGGGGAGAAGTACGAATTGGGCAGAGTAATGAAAGTGGTTGATGGTGGGAAAGTTCTAGGTAAGAGGAGGGGATATTTCAAGTATCAAGTGATTCACTGGACACTGGTGAAGAAGCTGGGGCAAGAAAAGGGTGCAGGACTTCTAGATTTATAATTTGAGCAACTGAGCGTCCGTAGATGATGAGCATTAACTGAAAGAAAAAATTAAGAACTCAAAGGAAAAGCAAGTTTGTATAGGAGGGTGTGGAGATTTATATCATTTCCAGTTAAAGGAGAGTCGGATGGTAGAAGAAAGGACACAAGAGAGAACATACCCAGGAAAGGATAAAACATGCAGAAAGGAAAAGGTATTTCAACGTTGACTTAAGTCATCCTTAGAGTCTGACACAACTTGCATTCCTGAAACGTCCCTATTCTAATCATCAACAGGGAAGCTGCGGTGTTGTGGAGTCTGTCACAAACCTCTTGGAGCCTCATATTTTCCCACATGATCGTCTCTCACGTGTGAGAATTAGATGTAATAGTGTTTAAACGCTTAGCACAATGCCTAACCCTTAGCCTGTGCTTACTGTCAGTGTTCTTCCATTAAGAAGAGAAAAGTGCTCAGCAACAAACACTTTTCCCTTATTTTATAAAGAAAATATTTATTTTTACAGTTAACACCCCCATCTTGTGGCTTTTTAAGGTACTGTTGACAAAAGAAGGTTTAAAGTTATGCTGTATTTTTGCAACTATATTGCTGTTACATCATGGAACATTCCTTGGGGGCCTTTTTATAAAGTTAAACTGATTGGACCAAGACTATAGTTAGGAAATTCCCTACCCAGAACAGAGAATGACTGTAATCCATTAGAGTTGCATTTATAAAGCTATTATTTAACTTAAAAGCAAAGAAAACATTCCAAAGAGAATCATACATTTTATACAGGCATGTGATTACTTTAAATCTAACCAGAAAAAAATCTTCCCTCAAACACCTGAATATTTTTTTGTGAAAATAATCTGGTGGCAACATGCCAATCGAATTCAAACAAAGTAATAATGTTGCTGATCCATGAGGTCAAGAAACACCCTGTATTAAAATGTTATAAATTACATGGTGATAACAGCTTAAAGAACTCACCAGCGCTAACAATTTTGGTTACTCAACTAATGCCAGGTATCTGTCCATGGGCAAGCTGTGTGGTAGATTGTGCTCTGCCATCTTGGGGCATTCTGGGCACACACATGGAGTCATGCCCTGGTTAAATAAGCATCCATGAGTCTGTGCCCACAAGGTTTACATGACTGACCACCTTTTAAGTCTGGCAAGATTTTAGCTCTAGAGTGAGAACCATTATACTTACTCAACAATTCCTTACTTTTCTAAAATTCTGTGATCACCAAAGATATTGTGCTAATTAATATGTACATATACATATTCATGTGTGTGTGCCTGGTACTTGTTCACATAGACATATGCTTTGTTTGCAATGCCCATTTGGTACAACCAGCAGTGGTTTGGGGTTCGGCTGGAAAATCATATTCAGAAGACTCAATAGGCCATACTCAGTACTAGGCTCACTCTGCAGAAGGATATCAGAGAGAAAAGCAAGCATATGGGCAGGACAAAAAACAAGTGTGTCATCAGTGGAGTCCTTTTCTCTAGAGCAGCTTAGGTATGAGAACTATGTGGGTGGAACAGAAGTCACTCTGGCTCAGTGTAGAGGAACAGCTCTGCCATGGCATCCTGATGACCCTGAATGTTTTGTAACCCTCCCAGGACATGAGAAGATGAATGAAGCCATCTCCCATTCACTGTGAAGCCATCTCCCACTCATCACCCTAGAAGACTGTCCACAGACAATTTCTTACCACCTCCCAGGTTCTGATGATGTATGAGGCTTTCTGCAGGGCGTATCTGCCGACTATAAAACCGCCGAGCTACAGTGCAGAACTGGCTCCTCTGTAACAGGGTACCCTACAACTCCTATTACAGCCATGCGGCCCCTTTTGTTTTGGAATCATCATTTTTGGTGTGTCCGAGAACCCAGAGAGTCTAGCACTTCTTCCTTTTACTGCCTACATGTTATGGACTGCCTGAATCTAAGCAGTCCTTTGTATCTTTACTGGCCAACAGAGACTTGGAGCAGCAGACTCTTCTGCTGGCCTTGAAGGAGCAAGTATCATGGGTTCTCCAACTGCAAGGAAAATAATTCTGTCAATACTACCTGAGCTCAGTCAGTAAATGGATCACAGCCCTGGCAAAACTTTGATTTCAGGCTTGTGAGACCCTGTGCAGACAGCCCACCTAAGCAGTGACTGAACTCCTGACCCATAGAAAACGTGAGATGATAAATACGTATTGTTTTAGACTGTTAAGTTCAGGGCAATCTGTCAGACAGTAAGAGAAAATGAAAACGTCCTGTCCAGAACTCAGTTTGTTGGAACCTTGGTTCTGATTTCAGACTCCATTAGCTAGGATTAGGTGAAGTATGGATATTTTTTCTTCATACCAACGGCTACCTGACTAAAGCCCAAGTATCTTAATAGTAACTTGATTTCCTATCACAGCACCCTTCCCACTATGTGCCAACTATAGCCTGAACTAGAGCAGGGCTATCCCTCCTGAGATCCTGAATCCATTTAGTTTACCGTCCATAGTTAGTATTCAAAACTTAGTCTGTTTCCAAAGCTGTTTCACTGCTCTGCCCATTCTGTCTCCCTTCTTGTCAGGACTCAGATCCTTCTAACATTAGATACATTTACTACCGCATTACCCATCACCCACCACCACCAACACATATAGATAAAGGTTTAAACGGAAAATTAATTACCCATAAAACTTAGATCAATATATGTATTAGAATAAGTAACAGATATGACAACATTCTGGAGGGATATAAAAAACAACTGCACTTTCAAAAACCAAACCTATGATATTACATCTATTATTCTGAAAATGGGACTCAAGCACAGATTTAAACCAAAACTGACCTTGAGATTATGCTAAATAAATGCATCTGACATAAAGTAATCAAGTTAAGAAAACCAACAAACAGGCACCAGATTTCCTTAGCTATGATTCAGAGGTAGCTTTGTGAAAATAGAAAGTTACTGGATTTTTACAATCCTGTAGTTATAGTCAGTCTACATCTGGGCTCAGCAAAGTTTTTTCTGTAAAGGGCCAGACAGACAATAGGTATTTTAGATTCTGTGGGCCATAAGGTCTTTGTCACAGCTACTCAAATCTGCCATGGTAGTTTGAAAGCAGCCACTGGCAGTAAGAAAATAGGCATGGCTGTGTTCCAATAAAACTTTATTTAGAAAAACAGGCAGTAACCAGATTTGGCTCCTAGGCTGTAGTTTGCCAACCCTGGGTCCACACAGAAATACGATAAAATCACTTAAACAAATGAGTATCTCAGGAACTTACTGCTTAATTTTATCATTTCTAGGTCCAAATCTTGGTCCAGATGGTCCCCTTCTGAAAACAAAATACCAAGCACATATTAATGAGAGCATTAAAATAAAAAATAGAAAACACATACACACAATCAGGCTTAATTCTAAACATGGACCAGGAATTTACCCCAAGGAACCACACATAACTGGTATTGCTGGAACGTGATGTGTAATCACATCTGCACTTCACTGGCCACAACTAACCTCATTCTTCTGAATGTTAAAACTTTCAGAGAAAATAGAGTTTATATAACCTTAAGTTACACAAAGGTTGTTGTAATCACTAAACTCTGAAACATCATAACAAGAGTGCCAGTGACTATGAATAGCTTTCTGATCAGTTATAGACAGAAAAAGTAAATTCACCTTTGAATTAGGTTATAATAAATGCTGATTATCAAAAATGGATACAGAAAAAAATCCATTCAAAACACTCTTTTTTGTTGCTCATCTTAAATTTATCAACAAAGCTAACGGGAAATTCAGGTCTATGAAAATACCAACATTTCTCAAACTGTTATTTGTTAGTCAAGTGTTGTATCATTTCAACCAATCCATTTTAATACTGGGGAAATAAAAACTTGTGGATAATCCATTTTGAGTAATTAGCATTCCTCTGATGATTGAGAATAAGGTATAAATTATAAAACTTAAAAAAAATAGAATTGGGGAGACTGGCTCAGTTGGTGGAGCATACGACTCTTGATCTCAGGGTTGTGAGTTTGAGCCCCATGTTAGGCATAGCGCTTACTTAGAAAAAAAAAAATTACAAAAAAGAAAAGAAAAAGATCTCTACCAATTAATCACTAACTCCCCATTCCTCCTCCTCCTAGCCCCTGGCAATCTCCATCCTGCTTTGTGTCTCCATGAATTTGTCTACTCTAGGTACTTCATATAAGTGGAATCACATAAAATTTATCCTTTTGTGAACAGCTTCTTTGACTTAGCATAGGTTCTTGGAGATTCATCCATGTTGTAAACATATGTCAGAATTTCCTACCCCCCCCCCCCTTTTTTTTTAATATTTGGAAACAGAGAGAGAGAGAGAAAGAGAGAAAGAGAGAGAGAGAGAGAGAGAGTGTGTGTGTGTGTGTGTGAGAGAGAGAGAGAGAGAGAGAAGGGGAGGGGCAGAGAGAGAGAGGGGGAGAGAGAGAATCCCACGCAGGCTCTGTGCACAGTGCACAGAGCCTGATGTGGGACTCGATCTCAAGAAACGTGAGATCATGACCCAAACCAAAATCAAGTCAGACAATTAACTGACTGAGCCACCCAGGTGCCCCAGAACTTCCTTCCTTTTTAAGACTAATATTCTACTATATCCATACACTGCATTTTGCTTATCCATTCACCTGCTGATGGACATTTAGGTTGCTCCATCTTTTGGCTCTTGAGAATATTGCTGGGTGTTGATAAACTGCTGGGTGATAAACCTGGATTTTGATTTCTTTTTTAAAAATTTATTTGGTTTGTCTCCTCTTCAACACCCAAACAGACCCACAGTGTGTGGAAGCTGTATTTTGAGCAAGTGTGCTAGCTGCTTGTCAGGCCCTCTGCAAAAGGTACATTATTGGGAGTGGACTTCCAGGGGTACGTTGCAGGTCTGAAGAATTAGTGTTTCTCACAAGGTATCTCGCTGACATTGAGAGAATCATTTATGTAACCTTTTCAATACAAGGCCTTTTCAATACGAGGTCCTTTCTGACGGGTAGCTAGTGCTCTAGGTCTAAGGCTTTTTACCATATTTGCCACTGTGGCAATTAGCTTTGTGACTCTTGGGAAATCTTGTCACAGTAGGAGGTATCTTCCCACATCATCTGACCTTGCCAAAATGATACTATTTCCTATTAATGGATTTGTTTCCTATGTTGTTCACTGCTTCATGGCTGTCAATTATTTTTATAAAATGTTTTTATGAGGGGAAAAGCCTCTACAAAAATCTTACAAAATTATAACAAAGAGGGAGGCAAATTTTTGGGGGGGAGGGGGCACATCTGCCTACACCAATCTCTAGAGAAAACTCCTGCCACATATGTCCTCCTTCCTGCCTTTGCAAATACAACTTAGGCCTATATGATGACAGCCCTTTCTAATTATAACTGTAGATGACTGATCAGGTCAATTAACTGACAAAGTATCAAGGCAATTCAATGGGAAAAGGATAATCTTTCCGTCAGCTGGATGGATAGCCATATGCCAAAAAAAATAAAAGAATAAAAAAATAATAATTATCCTTCACCCTTACCTCAACCATACATAAAAATTTACTTGAAACAAATTATAGAGCTAAATGTGAAAGCCAAAACTAGAAAATCCCTAGAAGAAAACATAGGAGGGGATGCCTGGGTGGCTCAGTCAGTTAAGCATCCGACTCTTGGTTTTGGCTCAGGTCTCAATCTCATGGCTGGTGGGATCAAGCCCTGCACTGGACTCTGTGCTGACAGCACGAAGCCTGCTTCGGATTCTCTCTCTCCTTCTCTCTTTGTCCCTCCCATTTTCATGCATACTCTCTCTCTCAAAACAAACTTTTAAAAAATTAAAATAAAGAAGAAGAAAACATAGGAGAAAATCTTAGTAAACGTGGGTTTGGCAAAGATCTCTTAAATAAGCAAAAAAAATAAAAGAAAAATGTAATAAATTGATTTCATCAAAATCAACACTTTGATCTTCAAAAGATACTGTCATGAAAATGAAAAGATTAAGTCACCAGATGAAAAGTAAATGTCTATAAAACACATCTGACAAAGAACTTGTATCCCGAATACATAAACAACTACATAAAAAGACAAATTTAGACCTGGACAAAAGACTTTAACATGTACTTAATCCAAGATATGGGGATGACAAATACACAAAAAAGAGGTCCAACATAACTTGTCATTAGGGAAATGCAAATTGAAACGATAGTGAGATACCACTACACATCTGCAAGAATGACTAAAATTTAAAAACTGACCATATATAGTACTGACGAGGATTTAGAGCAACTAGAACTCTTATATGATGCTGGTGGGAATATAAAATGGTGCATCACTTTGGAAAACAGCTGTAAATATATACCGGCCACTCGACTAACTCCTAAGTATTTTCCCAAGAGAACTGAAAGCATCAATCCACACAAAAACTTGCACATAGACGTTTACAGTAGCTTTATTCACAATAGCTAAAACATATAAACACCACAAATATCCATCAATAAGTGAATGGATGAATGAACTACAGTATATTCACACAATAGAATATTTCTCAGAAATAAACTATCGATACATGGGATAGCATGGATAAATCTCAAAATAATTATGCAAAGGGAATGATACCAGGAAAAAAAAAAGGCATACTGTGGGATACCATTTAAAAAATTCTAGAAAACACAAACTACGGTGATAGAAAGTAGACCAGTGGTTGCCTGGGGATTGGGAGAGTGATAGATTACAAAGGGTATGAGGAAATTTCAGAGGTGACGGTCACGTTCATTACTTGATTTTGGTGATAATTTCACAGGCGTATAGTACATGCACCAAAACTCATATTATATACTCTATATGCATTTTACTGGATGTTAATTATACTCCAATAAAGCTATTTAAAAAAAAAACTTACAGAAAAAAGTCTTCTTCTTCATCTGAATCATCTTCCAAAAGATTTCTCTGTCAAAAAAAGAGGGGGAAAAAAACAGACGTGAGTTTTCAGATTCAGACGTCTTGCAAACTGTCAGGGAGGAGTAATGAAAGGAGTTCTATTCTGGTGAAATTTCTTAACTCTAAGCTTCCAGACAGAGGGAAGAGTGGTTACATGTGCTTTATCGTAAGCTGAAAGAACCACATTTGCCAACTTTCCGAAGAAAATGCTTACAATACCAGAATCCTATCACTGACAACACGGTAGAAAGGTCACTGAAACCAGCAGGGAACTGAGGAACTGTAGGCAGTCAGGAAGACATTAAGTCCCGTCTCCTTCCCCGCCTTCCAGTCTCTCTCCACTGGCAGAACCTAATAGGAAGCCACGCGGCAAAGGAGAAGTGCAGTTGCTGAGTCCAACTCTAGCATCAGACAGAAGGGTATAGAGGACAGGTTTGGAGCTGAGACACAAGGGTTTAAGAATCGGCACAGTCCACCTACTGCCTTCACAGTTCACAAATAACCTTCGACACATATGTGAACTTCCAAACAAAAACCACTTTATACTTTTACTCTATAAGATGCAACTATTTTCCTTAAAATGAAGATGATCTCACCCTCTCCCCAAAAGGGGAAGATATAAAGTTCCAAAAGGAGCCTAATGAAGAGCAGCAACCAGACTTTCCCGCATGGAAGAACTTCAATAGTACACAGCTTCTACACAGAATAACAGCTCCCCAAGACAGAAACCGGAAACCGTGACTGTTTCCTCACATGCTAAGAGGGCCTCTGCAGGTGCGACTGAGTTACAGGTCTTGAGGTGGGAAGATCAATAAGGATTATTCATGTGGGCCCAACATAATCCCAAGAGTTCTTAAAAGAGGGAGGCAGAAGTGCCAGAGAGAGAGGGAGGGAGAGAGAGGAAAGAGGGACAGACGAGTGGGGAGAGAGACGGAATAGAAGATGTTATACTGCTGGCTTTAAATTTTTTTTTTTTTCAACGTTTATTTATTTTTGGGACAGAGAGAGACAGAGCATGAACGGGGGAGGGGCAGAGAGAGAGGGAGACACAGAATCGGAAACAGGCTCCAGGCTCCGAGCCATCAGCCCAGAGCCCGACGCGGGGCTCGAACTCCCGGACCGCGAGATCGTGACCTGGCTGAAGTCGGACGCTACTGCTGGCTTTAAAGACAGTGGAGGGAGCATGAGCCAAAGATGATGGGAAGCTTCTAGAAGCTGGCAAAAAGAAGGAAACAGACCCTCCCTTACAGCTTCCAGAAGGAACACAGCCTGGCCAGAGCCTTGATTTTAGCCCAGGAAGACCCACTTTCGACTTCTGATCACCAGAACTAGAAGATAATAGATTTGTGTTGTTTTGAGTTTGTGGTAATTTGTTACAACAGCAACAGGAAACAAATACACCACCTATTGCCTTTTCTGAGAAAATTACTCAAGGAATTGCACCAGCCCAAACAACAACAAAACCCAATTAAATCAGAGCAAAGATTCTAAGACAGAGGTCAATAAAATCAATGAACCTAATAAAATGTGTGGTCAGTTTTGAATACATACGGTAATGTGATTGTGAACTACTTATAGCTACTGAAAAAGAAAAGGTACAATATAAGGAGAAACTTTAAAAGAGCCCCAAACCATTCTAACAAAACCTAGAAGCTGGGAGAAGAGTGAAGCAAGTAAGTAACATAACAGTCACATCTGCTGGGGAGACAAGTGGAGGCAGGGAAAGTGGGCCAGAATGAGGAAGTAAAACAATGGAAGGGACGTGGTGTTTGGTATGTTGACACAGAAAACAGATTTAAACATCACTGTTAAAATATGAAGTTAATAACAAAAAAGAGAGAGATACAAAGGGAGAAAGGAAGGATACTTTTAAACTGTCTAGTGATACTGACGCCGAGGAGATGAGGAAAAACAATCAATCTGCCAAAGAAGTCAGGGAAAAGAGGAAAAATATATGAAATATAATGATCTATGCATAATGATATATAACATATCACAGAGAGAAAAAATGAAAATAGGATGTATTCAATTTTTTTTAATAAATATGTCTGAGCATCTTCTATGTGTCAGGCACTGTTCTAGGTATCAAGACAGCTTTGAACAAGACAAAGTCTGAGCTCTCACAGAAAAATATTCGATGGTAACAAATGCTATGCAGAGGGGCGCCTGGGTGGCTCAATCGGTTAAGTGTCTGACTTCAGCTCAGGTCACGATCTCACGGTTCATGGGTTCGAGCCCCACATCAGACTCTGTGCAGACAGTTCAGAGCCTGGAGCCTGCTTCAGATTCTGTGTCTCCCCCTCTCTGCCTCTACCCTGCTCATACTCTGTCTCTCTAAATGTAAAATAAATGTTTAAAAAAAAAAAACAACTACGCAGAGAACTGAAACAGAGATAGGATAGAAAGTGACAGGGTGACTAAATGAGATTAGGTTGTCATGGAAAATCACTCTCAAGAAGTGAAACTTAAGCAGAGATCCAAATGATAACAAAGGGCCAACCAAAGATCAGGGGGAAGGGCATTCACCGGCATCAGAGGGACTGGCTAGCACAGAAAAAGCCCAAATACGTTAGCTGTTGTAACAAATGTGAATGGTATGAATGCTCCCGTGGGGGATAAGCTTAGGAATTCCCTGGGCCTACACCAATGGGTTAAGGAGGCACAAAGAAACACAAAGTCATAAAATGCTCACACCTGAGTTTGGATAACCAGCTTGGCACTCCAAGAATAGGGAGGTGCAAAGGCTCCCCAAAATAGGGAGGGGTGCTGAACCCCCAAAAATACATAGAGAGAGGCAAAGGCCTGAAATAGAATCAGCGCAAAGGTGCCCAATACATAGGAATAACAAGATTAGATATTCAAGGTGAAAGCACCCCAAGTTTAGTACTACAGCAGAAAGCTGCTTTCATAGAACAGGGCCAGGGCAGGTAAATTGGTGAATTGGACTTTGGACCACTGCACTGCAGGCAAAGCAGCCCAAGGTGACTTATTAACCCTGAGGTTATTCCCCCTACCTGTCTCATCTCCTAGGCTGGCAAAGATAAACAGGCACAGCGCCTCCTGTCTGCTGTTAACAACCATCTACCCATCTGCCCGGCACCTGGAATTTATTTTGTATTGAGCCAAACCCCAAACACTGTGTATCCTCAAAATCCCCCTTTCCCCCTCACATCCACAAGTTAATGTTCCTAGTTTCTTTGTCTCTTTATACACACCCATCACGTTTGCAAGCCTTCTGATCTGAATAAATATGGGGCAAGGACCCTTATTCGGGGCTCTTGCCTTTTTCCCGGACATTAGCCATCTCTCGTTTTAATCCTGCGTTCGCTCTTTTGCTAGACAAAAGAGAACTTTAGACTTAGAGTCTACGACATGCTCCTATTAAAAAAAAAGAACTACATGTGATTGGAGTTCAAAAATTCCAGCCAATATCTGTTTACAAAAAATTCACCTAAAACAAATTATCAAATAAAGGAAGAAAAGAAGAGGTGGGAAAAAATATATCAGCAAATTTTAACAAAAAGAATGTTAGAGTTAGCAATATTAATACAAAGATGAATTTAGGACAAAAGCATTAAACAATCAAATTTAAGATTTTATAATGATAAAATGCATAGTCCACCAAAAAGATTTAACAGCAATGAATGTTTATATATAACAACATAGTTGCAAAAGATATAAAGCAAAAGCTGCTCAAATTATAAAGAAAGAAATGGATACATTCAAAATCATAGGGAAGATTTAACATACCCTTCAGAGATAGAGAAACTAAGATGACAAACAATAATCTAGAACTTTATATTTAGCAAATTTTAATTTCAAATATCCAAGAAATAGATGTGCCACAAAAGAATTTTAATAAATTCCAAAAACTAGAAATTACATAGGTCACATTCTCCAGGCATAATGCAGTGCAAATTAAAACAGGTAACAAAAGGGGCACCTGAGTGGCTCAGTCGATCAAGTGTCCGACTCTTGATCTAGGCTCAGGTCATGATCTCACAGTTCGTGTGTTTGAACACAGAGCCTGCTTGGAATTCTCTTTCCCTCTCTATCTACCTCACTCATGCGCTCTCTCTCTCTCTCAAAAATAAGTAAATAAACTTAAAAAAAAGTAACAATAAAACTTTAAAACACTCTTCTAATTAACACATTAAAATGTAATGGAAATTTAACAGACTATTTAGAAATAAGTGACACTAGAGAAAAAAATCTGTAGGTTATGGGTCATAGCAGCACTTAAAGGAAAATGCATTTATTTACGAAATCACAAAAACCGAATATATATGAAATAAGTATTTAACTCTTAAGATGGTTGAATTATTCCTAAGCAACACACAACTCCAGAAGTTTAAGAGAAAAAGATTAATGGATAACATAAAAATGTTAAACATGAAAAACTATCATAAACAAAGTTAACTGGCAAGTAACAGATTGGGCAAAAAAAATCTGCAACATACTTTCAGAAAAGGTCTGACATCTGTATTATATCAAGAGCTCTGAGGAAACAATAAGAAAAAGACGGCAAGGGAGAAAAATAGTCAATGGAGAGAGATAGGCAATTCCAGACAGAAGAAGAAATGGCCAATGATCACACGAAAAGATGTTCAAAGTCAGTAACAGTCAGGGAGATGCATTAATAAATTCCTCCAACAAATATTTCTTGAATGCTATTCGAGCTAGTAAGTTTAACAGTCACTATATTTATGAAACAGTTTATGTGCCTTAAAAGATAATGACACTAATGATAAGATATATTTATTATAGTTGTACTGTAAGAAACACACATGAAAATCAATGTCTTTACACCCATTCATTGAACAAACACAAGGGCTAGTGAGACACTATCAAAAAAAGAGAACAGGACACAATGAGATAACGCTTTACACCCACTAGGCAGATAATAATAGCAAGTGTTAGGAGGAAAAATTGGTGGTGAGGAGAAACTGGTTGGTAGAAGAAATGCAGAGAAATTGGAATCCACATATACTGCTGGTAGGAATGTAAAAATTGTGCAGCCACCCTGGAAAACAATTGGGCAATCTTCAAAAGGGTGAATAGAGAGTTACTATAATACCCAACAATTCCACTCCTAGGTATTCACGCAAGAGAACTGAAAACATGTTCACACAAAAACCTGTACATGAATGTTTATAACACTGCTATTCTTAACAGTCAAATAGCCAAGAGTCAAAAGCAGTATGCAAGAAGTCCTTAATATTAAAAAAAAAAACCCAAATGTCCGTCAAGTGATGAACAGATGTGATATATCCATATAACGGAATATTATTCAGCTATAAAAAGGAATGGCATACTGATCTATGCTACAATATGGATGAACTTCAAAAACATTATGATTTAAGTCCAAAATGCCAATTACAAAAGACAACATATTGCATGATTCCATTTATATAAAATGTCCAGAGTAGACAAATCTATAGATTGGTGGTTGCAAGGTTGAGGGGATGAAGAGATGGGGGATGACTGCTAAAAGGTACAGGGTTTCTTTCTGGAATAATGAAAATGTCCTAAAATTGACTGCAGTGATAGTTGCATAATTCTGCAAATATACTAAAAACCATTGAGTTGTATACACTTTAAAAGAGTGAACTGTATGGCATATGAATTTTATCTCAATAAACCTGTTACTAAAAAAAGTGGAATGGGCAAGTGGAATAAAACTTTAAATAAAGTTTTAAAAAGTAATTTATAGATTATTAGAACCAGTTATCAAATTTCACCATCTGGTAACTATTCAAAAGGAGGTCTCTATTTAAACAGCCAATTTTGTTCAATTCTGATTCAATACCCTATTTTTACAATAAATCATAGTAGTAATCAACCAACAACAGTTACAGTTACAAGTCTCAGTGGTGGATTGAGACTGTATTTTATAATTTTAAGTCTATATATAAAGTTTATTTTACAAGCAATTAGTCTATTGGTGGATTATACCTCCTTCAAGTAAAAACTACAGAAAGTTAGGATAAAGGGAAGACACATTTCCTGTATTATACTAAAAGACACTTTTAAATTGTAAGATGTTGGGCAGAGTGAATAATAGGAGGTTCAGAGCTTGTACAAAAAAGGAACGTGTAAAATGAAGTCAAGTAGACTATAAGCTCTATATGGGCCCTCCAGTCTTTAGCACAATAGCAGGTGGTCAATAAATGAATCAGTAAATGAAGGAATAGCAATGAGATAGGAAGTGAGCAAGGGCTTTAGGTTGCTGGATAAAAAAGAATGCCACTAATTCCTTCCATAATAAATACTTGGTGAGTGCTTATTCTAAAAGTAACCTATCTACAACATTTATATCAAATGCTGTCTTCCAAAATTCAGATTTATACACATCTGCATAGAATGTTCTGGGATAAATAGGAAAATTGAACATTATATAAAAGCTACTCTGGACTCCGAGGACAGTTACAGAACAAGAATTCCTTATCTGCAATTTCAAAAATCTAAAAAGTTCTGAAAACCAAGAGGTTTTGTAAGTTTAGAGCCAAAACTCATTTGGAGGAAAACCTGGCGTGAACTGATGTTAGCTTTACTTACTAATCAGACATTTCTCTGAGAAATACTAACATACTTGGAGGTGCTGCTCCAGACACTAAAAAGGCTGTTATATAATATGCACTTAACTACCTTACTAAAATCTTAAAAACTCTCAATTCCAACCAATTTTGGCCCAGAGTTCTGAATAAGATCCTGTGTATTTAACATTTTCTTTGAAAGACTAGAAAGAAGCAGTGAGCATAATCTGATCAATAATGGATGCAGGATTCAAATGAATCACCAATCTAAGGAACATATACTTTTAAATATTTACTATGAAGAAAAAAATATAAAGTAGAATACAGCTATAAAATTTAGATTTTTCTAAAACAATTTACAAAAGGAATGAAAGCATATTTTTAATCTGTTTAAAAACTGAAGATTCTGAACTTACCCTTTCACTTTTCACAGAACCAGTGACATCATCGTCATTTAGGTGGCGCTTGAACTTGGGAGGCATATTTTTTACTCAAGAGGTACTTCTCTGTTTCCCAGCAGAACAAGTATTCGCCACCTTAAGGGAAAATGCATGTCATTATATTTGAGACTTGAGGGTGAAAGCTAAAGTACTTAAATAGTGTTCAAAGCCTTGTATGGTGGAGCCTCCTTGACTTCTCTGACTTCAACCACTGCCTTCCCACTTGCTTCATTCCGGGTGATGCTGTCCTCCATGCCAGGCCTTGATACATAAAAAAGTTAAAAACTGTGAGAAAATGGATGTAACTTGTAACTTGTGAAAGAGAACATGTGGGAAATCAGTGATTTTTTTTTTTTTTTCAATATTTATTTTGAGAGAGATGGAGCACATGCGCGAGCAGGGAAGGGAGAGAGAGAGAGGGAATCCCAAGCTCCTTGCTGTCAGTGCAGAGCCCAATTCGGGGCCTGATCTCAGGCACCGAGAGATCATGACCTGAGCCGAAATTAAGACTCGGAAGCTAAAACGACTTCTGAACTACCCAGGTGCCCCTAGTGAAAGTTTTTATAAAACTAAAGAGCAGATTGCCTAGGAGTGGGGGAAATTTGGAGAAAATGAGGCATTAAATGCTTTAAGAGTTTAACCTGGAAGTAGAAGACAGAACACTCCTAGTTCTCTAATTTTTAGTTAGTTGATTAAACCATGATTCCGTTTCAAGTGTGAAATAGTGATTTCTAGGCTTCTGCATGGAGTTGGCACGGTCAATCAGATAATTCATGCAAAAACATTCTGTAAATTATAACACCCTATTCTAAAGCACAGCACTAGGCTCTAAGAAAAGGGATGTGTATTAAATACTGGGTTAAACAGAGCCAGGATGCTGTTTTGAAGGGTTTTTTTGGTTGTTGTTATTGGTTTCCTTTGGTTTTGGTTTTATTTCTTTTTTTCCTACAGAAAGTTTCACAGCTTTTCATATGCTAATATGCATTGTGGCTTTCCAAGAAAATGCTTGAGTATGCAGCTTATTCAAAATTTCTGGAGAAAAAGCTGACATGCAAACATGAGTTTTCAGTTTCTTGGATTAGAAGATGGATAAAAAATGAGAATAGCTACTAGCTAAAGTACTGAATCTTTTACTATGTGGTATGCACTGTGCTCAGTGACTTACATGTATTTTCTTTTAGTCTATATGATACTCCTTTAAAGTAGGCACTAAGAAGCTAAAAGAGAATTTAATTTAGGAAAAGTAACTAATATTCCCTCTACCGACTGAAACAGCAGACACATAGACCCAAATTAACCAATGGCTATGCATGATCACTTTTAATATTTATTCAATTAGCTGCCTATCAAGTTACAGTTCTGTTCTAGAAAGACCACTTCCCTATAAACAACCCAGCAGCCCTCTTTCCCCTTCCATAAGAAATCACCTCTAAGATCTTTAATTAGGCATCAGTTTGCTAGTTAACATATACAAGCCCAGAGTCCAGTTTCATAAACCAAATAAAATATTTTAAGGTAGTGTCCTATCAAAACAAATTGATACACTTTTCTTTGATAAGAAATGCTTCTAAATCAGAAACCTAATCACTTGTAACAAAAATCAAATTCTTGCTACCTAAGTAACAGTTCTAGAGTTCATCCCACAATATTTCTGTCATGTACATCTGGCCCATTTTATTCCTCATACTTTGATTTCAGAATAATTCATTCACACAGAAATATTACAGACTCCAGGAAAAAAACAGGAAGCAAGTTTTCTGAGCTTTTAATTATACCTGTATGTTATTTATATTTTAAACCCAACAAAGGTGCTTCTTTAATATCCCCCAAACAGGCAGACTTACATCTTTATGAAATATACAGTAAAGCTACAAGTTTAATGATGAGCAAACACCATAATCAGGTCCTATAATCTAAGGACCAGCCTCACGGAGACAAGAAAAGTGTCTGACAACAGAAAAGCCATCAGCAAAGCATCAGGCAAGATTAACTATGCAACTGATGATTTGTGTCAAATAACTAGTAGAAATAAAGAATGCTCAGAAATCAGGCATATATTTCTACCTACACTTTCCCCTGCAAACATTACACATGAATTCAGGGATTTGTGTCTGGGTAAATACGTAAATAAGAGAGCTTTCATCATGCATTTCATAGAGAGTGGAACAGCAATACACAATTCACTCTAAAAATGTCACATCACCATATGCTTATGTCATGACCATACGTTTACAATTTCGTGTATATATATTTTTTAAGAGGCAGTAGTTTTCTATTCAATGTCTTTACATGTAATACACTTCTAACTTGTTTAGTAAACGTTGGCCTCTTTTTTGCTTTAGGCACAGAACAAAAACCCCTATGTATTTCATTTCACACAAAGCTTGAATCTGGGCAGAGGTTTCCCTTTTCCCCGCCTCCATTCCCTTCTGACTCCTCTTCCTTATCTCCATCAACAGTCTTGACTGGTGCAGTTTCACGGAAATATGTGACTTGGACACAGCTTGGAGATGTTACTCACGAAAACTATCAAACTAATGATTCACGTCACCTGGACGTTATAAAACACAGCAGCGTTGGCGCTCTTTCTCCCTTGACTTTAAATAATGAAACAAATCCATCCCCTCCAGCAAGTAGCTCGGTTCCCCGACCCCCCCCCCCCCCCCAATTGTCGCACCAGGCCTCGTCCTCCGACATCTGCTCCTAACTCTGGTCCTTTCTACCCCAAGATACCCACTCACATTCCAGGGTGCCTCCCACTCTTCTCAAACCCTCCCCACGCCCTCCACTGTTCCATCTGCCAGAGCACCCTTCAATTGCCATTCTTCTCCCCCTCTCCCCCCCCACCCCTCCCGCACACCCCCGTCCAGGTCGTCCTCCTCCACAACACCTGGCCCGAATCCAGCCTTTCCCCAGTCGGGGGTCCCTCCCCGACCCCCCCCCCGCCCGCCCCAGGCGGGTCTCGCCGCCCTACGCGGACGTTGGGACGCGGCGGAACAGGGGCGTCGTCTCCGTTTCCTTCCTCCTCACATCAGCCCCTCCCGTCGAGAGGGCCGGCGCCAGTACCTGAGTCTCCCGGGGAGCTCCGGGCAGCTCTCCGGGGCCGACAGCGCTGGGAGGGCGGGGGAAGGAGTGGGAAGCGCAGAAAGAAAACGGGGAGGGGTAGACAGTGGGCGCGGACTCGGCGTCGGCCCCTCCGCCGCAGCTGCGCCCCCGCTCATCGAGCCGATCGGCGCTCCGCGGCCTGGCGCCGGACGAGGGGGCGGGCCCAGGCGGCGGAGATGGTCGAAGGAATCGAGTGAGTGGAGCGCCTCCAGGGGAGGCGGAGGAAGCTGGGAGAAGTCCCTCAGGGCGCGCGCTGTACAAGCCCGGGACGGGTGGAAGAGGCTTTTAGGTGATGCTTTAAGCGCAGCCCATCACCCTTGGCTAAAGAAACCGAGTAGAAAACAAGGAGGATGGTTCGCAGCCCCGGAACTACTTCGGATTGTCTGGGCCTTTCCGGAAGCTCTAAGTGACCCCTTGTTTATCGATGCAGTTAGACTAGCAGGGAGCTATTGAGGGTTGCGAATCCCACCTCATTTTAGACGTTAGGAATCTCTGGTCTAGATTTACTGGCGGCTGCAAGCTAGTTTAGGTAGATTTGGGAGGAGGACTCAGTGCTCTTTCCCCTGTATTCTTTTTAACCTAAAATAACTAGGTCCAGACACCGGAGCCTTCGGGTTTGTTAGGAAATCACCCTTGTATGGCCTGTCCACTGTTCTTTTCACCCTCCCCCTTCACCCCCTCAGTATCATATTTAAATTTGCAAGCCTGAATTAGGTGGGCATAGTAATCCAAAACCATTCTAGAATATGCTTTTACGGTCCCTTGTTTCACTTAGCCATTCCTCCCAAACACGCCGCTGCTGGACTGTTTTACTCATTCCCCCCACCCCGATCATTTGTGCATTACGCATCTTTTTCACGTAATACGTGTGGGTCCCTTGTTGATACAGCGTTGCAGGCATTTTTCAGTTAAAACGTACCTAAGTGGAAGATGCCCTGGCTGGGATGACTCTGATTATCTAAAGTTCAATCACCTGGAAAACTTTAAAAACTACAATGCCCAAACACTACTTTGAGATTCTGATTCAATCATCCCGGGATGCTGAGAAACAGCCGTGGGTTGTCAGTTGAAGTTTCTGAAAACCTGGCGTTAGACTCGCTGTGAGTTTACTACTCAGACCCAGGCTGACTTGGACAGACACCACCCACCTAGAAGGAAAGCTTCTTACAGTTTCTCTGCTTAGGCATAATGGTGACACTACCCTAGACCCCACAGATGACCCAAAAGTTATTTCCTTCTTCCACAGGTGATTTTACGTCTGTAAATCTGCTTGTTATGGGGTGTCTCCCTCCTTTGGTGCCTTAGCCAGTTAGAGTCTGAGGCACTTACAGCATCAGCCTTTCTTACTTACACAACTTAAGAGTGTGATTGAGCTGTAGGAGCACCTCACTGCGTAACTTGTATAACTAATTCTTTTTGTTTTAACCATAATTCTTTAGTTCTGCCAACCATTTTGGTAAGATTGCTGAGGGGAGGGGTAATGCCAGTCCCACCCCTTAATCACCTGAACAAAGTCCCTTTGACTCTCCCCTATATTTTGGAAAGGGTAGAAAATGTCACTTTACAGTTACTATGAATCAGATATACCAGTAAGCCTGAAAGGATATAAACAGCACTGGATATAAGGTCAGAACAGGGTTCCAGGCTCACCAATTTGAATTATTTGGTTATTTTTACCCTATTTTCTCTTTCTTGAGCTTCAATTAATTATTCAGATGTTCATCTTCCAATTTTCTTATAATTTCTCTTTCATCTGATATATTTATTTTGTTGAAGTAGGCTTCCCACCCAGCGGAGCACAAAGCGGCCTGAACTCATGACCCTCAGATCAAGACCAGAGCCCAATTCAAGAGTGGAAGGCCTGACTGAGCCACCCAGGTGCCCCTGAGCATCTGATTGATTCTTAAACTTTCTATTATTCCTCCTGTTTTTAGCTCACATCATGCTCAGAGTTACCTAGCACTTCTAATTCCCGAGCCTTATTTATGCAGGGTTTAGCCGTGTAAATCAGGTTGCTTCGTGGCCTGCTTAGGATTCTTGTTTCTTAAGTCTGCTAAAGTAATTGTCACTGATTCATCTACTTTGCAGGTTTCAATATTTTGTTGTTGTTGTCTCTGTTCCCATAAGGCAGAAAAAAAAAGTACAAAACAATTCTAAGCATGTGAACAACTGTTCAACATCAGCCAAAATGTAAATCAAATACCATTTTTCATCTATCACTGACCGGGAAGGAAGGAATTTAGCAGCAGATCTTCAATACATTCTCTCCCCTTATAGAGGAATACCCCTAGAAAAGCAAGCAAGCATGTAATTCTTAGAAATATGGAATAACAGACCTCCTGACAAACAAATTAATAGTATTTGCTAGTAAGGAGAGTTGATATCTATGGAATTCCTTCAGTAAGATATTCCTGGGCTGGGACTGTTTATGGTAAACACCCCCAAAATCTGTGGATTTGAGGTGCATGACTGGAAAATATCATGTAATTTATGTAACTCAGCATGTAATGGAGATGTTCCAAAACTGAGTTGGTTGCTTCTGCGTGAGGTGACTACATACCTTATTTAGAAACCATATCTATGATCTTAGGCAGAGATGCACCCAATGCAGGAAAAAAGGACCTGGGAAACAGCACTGAGTCCTGAACCTCTCCCTATTTTGTGCCTCTTGGTCAGTGGTATCTTTGAAATTAGTAGAGTTTAAAATGGTAAGATCTCTGATTTCTGAGTCTAACTTGAAAATTTGATCCTTTTGCTAGCTCAATGGCAAAGATTAAAAAGTTTGACAACACAGTGATGGAGATGTGTACACGCGGTATTGTGGTGTGGGAGGTGGGAAGAACAAGCTTTCTTCAACACTTGGTGGAAGTATAAATTGGTACAAATTTTTTTAAGTTCAGGGTGGTAAAACACGTCAAAAATTATATTAAGTTCCTTTTGACCTAACAATTCTATTTCTAAAATTTATCCCACTGATATACTTCCCCAAGTTGTATAAAGGCATTTTCTAAGAATATTCTTCAAAGGATTTTTGCAACAAGCATGGAAAAAAAAAGAAGCTTTAACTGTCCAGCAATAGGAAATAAGTTTGGAATATCCATTTAAGGTAACAGTATATAGTGATTAAACTGAAGTAGATATACATGCACTCACTTAGAATATCTCTATGTGGTTTTTAAAATATTTTATTTATTTATTTATTTATTTATTGATTGATTGATTGATTGATTGATTGAGACAGGGAGAGAGAACGCGTGAGCATGAGTGGGGGAGGAGCAGAGAGAAAGGGAGAGAGAGGATCCAAAGCAGGCTCGGCATTATTGTGAGATCATGACCTGAGCCAAAATCAAGAGTTAGACGCTTAACCAACTGAGCCGTGCAGATGCCTCTCTGTATGTTACCGTAAAGTGAGAAAAGGTGCAGAACAGTACATGGACTCTGCTTCCATTTGAGCATCACATACAAAAAAACCCAGAAGGGCTGAGAATCTGGCATGGAATTTGGCATGAATTG
Organism: Prionailurus viverrinus; assembly: GCF_022837055.1. Lineage (NCBI taxonomy): Eukaryota > Metazoa > Chordata > Mammalia > Carnivora > Felidae > Prionailurus > Prionailurus viverrinus. The sequence goes on from NC_062577.1 coordinate 11,460,931, forward strand.
CGTCCTCCCGAACCCCTCCCAATTCATACGCTGAAGCCCTAACCCACAATGTGACTGTATGTAGAAACTGGGCCTTAGGTAGATAATAAGGTTTAAATGACGTTGGTCACAAGGGTGACGCCCTAATCTGACAGGGCTGGTGTCCATGTGTGTGTGGGCATGGAGATGAGGCCATGTGAGGCCACATTGAGAAAGTGGCTTGCAAGCCAGATGAAAAGGTCAGGAAGAGAGGTCTCACCAGAAACCAATCCTGATGGCACCGTGATTTTGGACGTTTAGCCTCTAGAAAATTTCTGTTGTTTAAGCCATCTGGTCTGTGGTATTTTGTTATAACAACCTCAACGGACTAACACAGAAAGGAAACCTTTTCTCATTGTGTGGTATTTTGTACCATTTGTATACTACAGGAGAGATTCTCTTTCCCACTGAAATTGAGACCAGATGTTCATTGGTTAATTTAAAAAGTCAGGAGGCACCTGGGTGGCTCAGTCGGTTAAGTATCCAACTTCGGTTCAGGTCATGATCTCATGATTGGTGGGTTTGAGGCCCACAGGCAGAGCCTGCTTGGGATCCTCTCTCTCTGCTGCCCCACCACTCACTTGCTCTCTCAAAAATAAACAAACATTTAAAAAAGTCAGTTAAAGTGGTAAGGATTTAAAAAAGCAGATATACTTTAATCTTTTTATTTTGACTCAAAGGTATCATCATACATTTACTCACTAATCTTTGAAATAGGGCCAAGACCTTGTATCTGAAAATGAATCTGTTGGTTGGAGTGCCCCAGTGTCTTTATTATAAATTGCACTGCTTAAATTGTTTATAATTCCCAGAGCATGGGAATCCTCGGCTTCAACTATTATCTCTATGAAGAAGAATCCAAGGAAGAATGTATTTAAGGGAAAGGGCACTTAGGAGAAGGTAGGCATTAGAGATAGGGAGAGCAGTCCATGAGAAGCGGTTGGAGCAGCAGACATGACAAGACAGGGCAGTGTAAAAGAAAAAGGAAGGGTTATTAGCATCAAACTTCATGGGTGCCTGGATGGCTGTTGGAAGAGCAGGGACTCTAGATCTCAGGGTGGTGAGTTTGAGCCCCACATTAGGTGTAGAGATTAATAATTAAAAAAAACTTAAAAACCCCGTTAAAAAAATAATAAAAACTTCAGGGGTGCTTGGGTGGCTCAGTCAGTTGAGCGTGCAACTCTTGATTTTGGCTCAGGTCATGATCCCAGGGTGGTGGGATTGAGCCCTGTGCTGGGGCTCAGTGCAGAGCCTGCTCAAGATTGTCTCTCTCCCCCGGCCCCTCTCCCCAGCTCACACACATTCTCTATCTCTCTCTCTAAAATAAAAAAAATAAAAAGACTTCAGAGAAATTGGTGGGGGATGGAGGAAAGTGGGAATGAAGGCTAGAAAAAGCCATTAGATTTGCTGACTCACAGAACATTATTGATTTTCAAGAAGTATTTCAGTAACATTGTGGATGTGGAATGCATCTTGTAAGAGTTATTTTTTAGTGGAATTGCAGATTATAGATTCCACTTCCAAGAAATTTAATTGTAAAGGGAAATGGCACACTAAATTGCAGTTTGAGCAGCAGCACAATCAAGGTACTATCAGAAATGACCAAGTTATACATAGGAATGGGGAGTAAGGAGCCACAAAGAGACTGAGACTATAATGCAAAATCAAAACAGAAATAAGGATGGGTGATGTCCCTTGCAGAGGTGGGAGGATCAGGGTTAGAAGAGTACCAGAGGTACGTTCTGGGCAGGATGGAGAGAGAATCCTTTCTTGGAGGCAAGAAGAAAGGAAGTGACTGATAAAGATACAGAGAAATTTTGAAATGGAAAAGAGAAGAAGTTAGGGAAACTCACAAGATCACCTAGAAATGTTCAGTAAAACTCAAGAGTCAATGTGAAGGGTCAAGGAAGCAGTGTTACAGTTGGGAGTGTAAAGAAAATGGAGAAGTTTTGGAACTTAACACAGTGAACAAAAGGATGGCTCAGCAGCTGAGAAGATCCAGGCTAGAATGGTCATTTTGACTGCTCCTTTAAATCAAGGATGTGGACTTAGATTCCTTTTTATCCTCCATCATATCTTGCACAGTACAAGCACACAATAAATTTATTGAGTGGGTTATGCTTTTTAAAGTTTGCTTTTGAAGGAGCAAAAAGACGCAAGAAAGAAGAAAATAAGAGAAGTGATAGTTAGAGAAAAGTTTTAGCATTCCCAGGGCATGGGGATCCTACAAGCACTTAGCCTGCTGCATGACTTCGCGGTCACTAACTTTCAGTACCAGTTTCATTTCCCGGGCAGCAAACAAGGAGTAATCTCTGCCTCCTTATTATCTTCTAAGAATATCACAAGCTCTTAGTAAAACAATATTTATACATTCTTGTCACCTTATAAACAATGTAGAGTTTTTCCATTTTTACAGATTTGCTTTTCTCTGAACTGTTTCATTGTTATTATAGCTTGACTAGCAAGAAAGAGTCTGGCCTATTGGCACTGATTTTCTTTTGACATTTCAAGGTAACAGGAGGGGAAAAAAGAATATGAGCAATGTAAGTTTGTGACTCATAAAAATAAAATCAAGAAATGAACAGAGGCAACGTGATTACTTTAAACCTTAGTCCATATCATTGCCTTTAAATATTTAAATAAATATTGATTTTGGGATTCCACAGTCATTTCAGCTCATTATTCATTCAAGTCAAGTTACACTTGAACTTCATTGGCATTTCAAAATGCATTTCTTGGAGACACTTTATCTTTGTATCTTACTTATAAAGTGTAAACAAACAAAATAATTTTAATTAGCATTAACTAGAAAACAACTTTCTGAATCATCCATAGCTTGCCATATCCTATCCAATTTTCCCCATGTTGTGGTAGATTGCATGTCTATTTTTCATCATTAATAATAAATCAGTTTTGGGGTGCCTGGGTGGCTTAGTCAGTTGCGCGTCTGACTTTGGCTCAGGTCATGATCTCAAGGTTTGTGAGTTCGAGCCCCGCATCCGGCTCTGTGCTGACAGCTCAGAGCCTGGAGCCTGATTCAGACTGTGTCTCCCCCTCTCTCTGCCCCTCCCCCGCTCATGCTCTGTCTCTGTCTCTCTCTCAAATAAACATTAAAAAAAATAATAAAGCAGTAGTTTTCCTTCTGGCTCTACTTATGCTTGTTGTTTGAGTTTATTGAGCATCCAACTCTCCCCACTTGAAAAGAAAAAAAAAAAAGAATTAACAGAAAAATTCACAGTATCTTTTCTGTGACTCTGAATTCATCACATCTGCTTGGAATGTATACTTTAATGTTAAGCAGTCCCAGGACTGGAACATGGCATATGGGATTAACTATAGGATATCTGTCTGGGATCAAACTCAATGATAACCATCCTTATGGAATGTTTTAAGGAAATTCTTTGGCAATCACTGAACCCCTGTCCCCATCCTTCATAGATAGAGCAATAAGTTTTCCAATTACTTTCTAAAATGTCATGATAGTATACTTGAAAACATACTTGTGCTTAGAATTATTTGGAGAATTCTTGAGAAATTATTCTTGAAAAAAGAATGCATCTTTATGTTCTGGAACCTATTTACTGCAACACAGTATACTCTTTTTTTTTTTTTTTTAAGTTTTATTTAAGTAATCTCTACACCCGAAGTGGGGCTTGAACTCAGGACCCCGAGAGCTCTTCCAACAGAGCCAGCCAGGCACCTCAACAGTATATTCTTGAAGACAAGTGTATGAACTTCTATTTTAAAAGTTTGGTCTTGGGGCGCCTGGGTGGCGCAGTCGATTGAGCGTCCGACTTCACCCAGGTCACGATCTCGCGGTCCATGAGTTCGAGCCCCGCGTCAGGCTCTGGGCTGATGGCTCAGAGCCTGGAGCCTGTTTCCGATTCTGTGTCTCCCTCTCTCTCTGCCCCTCCCCTGTTCATGCTCTGTGTCTCTCTGTCCCAAAAATAAATAAACGTTGAAAAAAAAAAAAAAGTTTGGTCTTTTGGGGTGCCTGGGTGGCTGAGTCAGTTAAGCATCTGACTTCGGCTCAGGTCTTGATCTCATGGTTCTTGAATTTGAGCTCTCCATCTCTGTGGTCAGCACAGAGCCAGTTTCAGATTCTCTGTCCCCCTCTCCCTCTCCCCAACTCGCATTCTCTTTCTTCCTCAAAAATAAACATTAAAAAATTTTTTTAATTAAAAAAAAAAATAGAAGTTTGGTTTTTTAAAATGTGTGTACAAATCCTCTAAGTCTGCACTAGCTCTTAGGGCTTTGGCACTGACAACAGGGCTCCAGAGCTGCAGCTGAGGCATATGCCCAAACCAATGGCAGCAGCCACGGGCACAGACAGATTTCCTGCTTCCTCATTTCCCAGGCCCCCTTCACTTCAGTTCCTGTATTTTTGGTTCCAGAATTTCCATTAAAAAGTAGATTCTAAGTCTCCAGTGAAATTGTCCGTGTTTCATCTATTTTTATGAACATTTTAATCAGAGTCCTTGTCTGTTAATCTAATCCTGGATTAGTTATGGGCTGGATTCTATTGTCTATTTTTCTCTTGGTTTTTGGTCATAAGACTCTTATCTCAGCATACCTAATAGTTGTGTTTGTTTCTTTTTTTTTTGAGAGAGAGCACGTGCATTTGGGGGGAGGGAGGGAGGGAGGGAGGGAGGGAGGGAGGGAATCTCAAGCAGGCTCTTCGCCCAGCACATATCCCCATGCAGGGCTCAATCCCATGACCATGAGATCATGACTGGAGCCAAAGTCAAGAGTCAGATGCTCAATCAACTGAGCCACCCAGGCACCCAACCTAATAGTTTTTCATATTCAGTACTGATTATTGAGTATAAAATAATTGAGTATTAAAAATGGAATATAAAATACTGAATGTAAGAAATATTGTGTATGTATGTGATATTATCCTCCAAAATCTTCTAAAGAAGATTCACTCTCATCTCTGCTGATAAAGATGCTAAGCAAAAAGCCTCTGAAAAACAGTGGTTTGATCATCTCAGCCTCCCACCCCAAAACAGCTTTAGAATTCAGCAAAATTTTGAGGAGAAAAATATCTGAGTACCTCAATTCATTACTGTTTCCTTCTCCCTGAGATCCTGGCTCTCTAAGATTGCAGTTTTGTCTTTCTGGTCCTGGGAAACCCCAAAGTGTCACTGGTTTGCTTGTTTGTTTTGTCCCCACAACAGTCCTCGGACCAGGCAAAGCCCAGATGCTTGCTCAGGAGCTTTCCCTGCACCCGAAATCTGTAAGCATCTCCAGGGCAAACGCAGACCACCTTTTCGCAGTTCCTTCTCTGGAATCTTGGCCCTTTCTGTCTTCCTGCTTAAACAGTCTTCTGACTGCTTCATAGAGATGTTTTTGGTATTTATCTGGTTTTCTATTAATTGCTAGAGGGAGCAATGGTCTGTCTCAATTTACTGCATCATACCTGAAAGGGAACTTTATCTAAGCTGCACTTAAAGTACTGTAAAGGGATAAGCTCATTTGCTAGCAACTATGCAAGAAAGTCGAGAGGGTTTTCTAAACGAGAGAGTTTCTTAGGTCCTCCCAGACACACCTCAGTAGTCAGAAGTCATCACTTCTCATGGCTTCTGACTGGGGGAGAGCGAGCGTGAGAAGAGGATTCTGGTTTCTTCTGGCAATGAAGGCACGTTTAATCAGAGATCCTTGAACCAGCTCCCCTTCTGCCACAGATCACAGATTTCTTAGACAAGAAGAATCTCCTTTCACTTCATATTTCTATCTGTACGTAGGCTGTATCTAAACCTCTATATGTATGATATATATGCATTTATCATTCCTATTTTCCTTTATTAGAGTTGTGAATATTACAACATTTTTAATCTTTTTCTTTTCATTTTTAATCTTTTTCTTTTAAGCAAAGAAAATTCTGCATCACTGCTCACACTCATTTCTAAGCTTAAGACACGATCCTTGAAAAGCTGGGTCTTAGACTCACAGTCACACTTCACTGAGTTAAAGTAATATCACAAATCACAGTTCCCCACTTTATATGCTATGGTCATTGGGGCGCCTGGGTGGCTCAGTCGGTTAAACGTCCGACTGGCTCAGGTCATGATCTTGCGGTTTGTGAGTTCGGGCCCCGTGTCGGGCTCTGTGCTGACAGCTCAAGCCTGGAGCCTGCTTCGGATTCTGTGTCTCCCTCTCTCTCTGCCCCTCCCCGACTTGTGCTCTGTCTCTATCAAAAATAAATAAAATGTAAAAAAAAAAAAAATTTTTTTTAGATGCTATGGTCACAAGTATACATGAACAGTTATGTAGAAGGAATGGAATTATATCATCCAAATACCTTTAATAGATGTATTTCAAACTTTCTTCAGAGAATGAAAAGTTAAAGTGAAATAATAAATCTCTAACAACGTTTTTCTAAAAGAATGTAATCAGGTTTTCGCTAAGGACCAAGCAAGCCTTTCTGGTTTATTCTTTGCATAATTATAGATTCAAAGCAGTAACAAAAGCATAGGAGAAATTCTCTCAACCACGAAGAAACATTCACAATGCTCCTGTTTTGTTTTTTTTTTTGGGGACAGAGAGAGACAGAGCATGAACGGGGGAGGGACAGAGAGAGAGGGAGACACAGAATTGGAAACAGGCTCCAGGCTCTGAGCCATCAGCCCAGAGCCCGACGCGGGGCTCGAACTCCCGGACCGCGAGATCGTGACCTGGCTGAAGTCGGACGCTCAACCGACTGTGCCACCCAGGCGCCCCACAATGCTCCTGTTAAGTGACAGGCATTGTGCACCAAGAACCTTTGCCAATATGGTCAAGTCTAGGGACCTCTTATCAGAGTAACATTTCTAAATGCATCAAAATAAAATACACAGCGGCACCTGGGTGGCTCAGTTGGTTGAGCATCTGACTTCAGCTCAGGTCATGACCTCACAGTTCGTGAGTTAGATCCCCGCATCAGGCTCTGTGCTGACAGCTCAGAGCCTGGAGCCTGCTTCGGATTCTGCGTCTCCCTCTCTCTCTGCCCCTCCCCTGCTTGTGCTCTCTCTCCCAAAAATAAATAAACATTAAAAAAAATTTTTTTAAATAATAAACTACACAGAATTGCAAAGCAAGGCAATTTATAATGCTATAAAATATTTTAAAAGTAAAATTTCTGATACACTAAGGTATGTGCTTTATTAACTCCTTAAACCACAAAATCTAGTGTCATACTCAACATCTACCATGATTTTGAATTAGTAACGAGCATAAACAATATTTCAAGATATCTATTTTTGTTTTTTAAATAATTTATTATTTTTTAATTTAAATCCAAGTTAGTTAACATATAGCGTAGTAATGATTTCAGGAACAGAATTTAGTGATTCATCACTTACATATAACACCCAGTGCTCTCCCAACAAGTGCGCAACTCCCCACCCAACACCCTGACAACAACCTTCAGTTTGTTCTCTGTATTTAAGAGTCTCTTGTGGTTTGTCTCCTTCTCTGTTTTTATATCATTTTTGCTTGCCTTCTCTTTTGTTCATCTGTTTTGTACCTTAATTCCACATATGAGTATATTTCAAGATATCTATGATTGTAATGTGATACAAAAATCTTAGTGGTTCCAATTGGTAATAAAATCACAGGTACAGGGGCGCCTGGGTGGCGCAATCGGTTAAGCGTCCGACTTCAGCCAGGTCACGATCTCGTGGTCCGTGAGTTCGAGCCCCGCGTCAGGCTCTGGGCGGATGGCTCGGAGCCTGGAGCCTGTTTCCGATTCTGTGTCTCCCTCTCTCTCTACCCCTCCCCCGTTCATGCTCTGTCTCTCTCTGTCCCAAAAATAAATAAAAACGTTGAAAAAAAAAAATCACAGGTACAGCTAGTACTACTGACAGGGTTTACTTTTGTGGAGAGGGGTCTCCGTCTATAGTTGAAGGAAATGCTAAATTTGTTAGAGGTTAGTGGAAATAAATATAATAAATAAAATAAATATAATTTTTTTCCCCATCGAAGTCCACAGACCCTCTGAATTCTATTCATGGGTCCTCAAGGGTCCCCAGATTCAGAACTCCTGTTTTAAGTATTCCACCCTCTCCCATAAGGCGTGGATGGCCCTAAGGATATCGTGAGTTCTGAGCAAAAAACAAACAACTACTTCTGTACCTGTTTGTCCCAGGCATGAAAAATCCTACTCTTTGGTAAGGTTGCTCTTACTGACTAGAATACAGGGGTTCTGCTTACTAACATGCACATACTTGCCTTGCCCAGGGTCCTGTACCATCCCTGAGAAGCCTGGAGTTAGATCAGACTTGAAAGGTCATCTGGGACAATAAAAATTCTGTCCCTAGAAACTAGAGGTATGTGCCAGGCCCTCTGCCAATATGTTACTGCATCTGATTCTCACGGCAATCCCATGTTATTATTCCCAGCTTATACAGACTCATTTGTTCACTCACAAAAAGTATACTGGATGTTTATTGTATATCTCTTACTAAATTAAGTTGTGTGCCTTAAATATAAGCACAGCTGCTGTCTTCAGACTTTGTAGTATAGCAGGAAAGAAAGGCAGAAATAAATTATATGTTGTGATAAATGTTTTGAAAAGAAAAACAAGTGGCTATTTCAAAAGATAGGGCTGTCAGGGGGGATTTTTCCAGGGTGGGGTGGGGGGGGTAACATTTAGGCTGAAACCAGAAATATGAGAAGGAATCAGTCATGCAAAAAGCAGCAAGAACAAAGGCTCTTAGGCAGGAAAGTTTAGTACGTGTGTGTATGCATATGTGTATTTAATTTCCTGATTTTTAAAAAAAGTTTTTTTAAGTAAGCTCTATGCCCAACATGGGGCTCAAGCTCATGACCCTGAGATCAAGAGTCGCATGCTCTACTGAATGAGCCAGCCAGGTGCTGTCCCTCTTAACCACTTTTTTATGTTTCTTTATATTTGGGGCGGGGGAATGGGCAGAGAGAAAGGGAAAGAGTGAATCTCAAGCAGGCTCCGCGCAGTCAGTGTAGAGCCCAACATGGAGTTCTATCCCATGAACCCTGAAATCATGACCTGAGCTGAAATCAAGAGTTGGACACTTAACTGGTTGACTGAGCCACCCAGGGCCCCCCTCTTAACCATTTTAAAGTGTACAGTTCAGTAGTGTTAGCAATAGCCACATTACAACAGAGCTCTAAAACTCTATGTAAAACTAAAACTCTATGGCCACTGAACAACTCCCCACTTCCCTCTCTCTCAAAACCTTGGCAATGACAGTTCTACTTTCTGTTTCTAAGAATCTGACTACTTCAGATACCCCACTCAAGTGGAATCCTATAGTACTTGTCTTTTTGTGACTGGCTTATTTCACTTAGCACAACATCCTCAAACATTATCCATGTTGTAGCATCTGTCAAGATTTCATTCACTTTAAAGGATGATTAGTATTCTACTGTATGTAAATTGCACATTTTCTTTATGCATTTGCCCATCGGTGGGTATTTGGGCTGCTTCACCTCTTAGCTATTGTGAATAGTGGGACACACGTAGCACCACTGGGTGGTGGAGAAGCCAGCAATGCCGTCAGGCAGCTAAGCCCAAATTGGGCTGTCTGCCCTCCATTTCCAGCTGCTGTCTCAGAAGACCTTTTTGGGCTGGGATCCCTGCGCTCATGAGGCTCAGCAGGTGGCTGTGCATGGGCAGCCAGAAGCCAGGAGGAGAGCAACTGTCTGGAGAGGCGGCAGGGGAGCAGGCTGTCCCGGCCACAGGTATGTGGATAAATCCCAGATGCAGCCTACTCCAGTGTGCACACTCGCCTAAAGGGAAAGCTAGAGGACGTCTAGACTTCAGGGCCGCCGCCTGGGGTAGTGTTCAACAAGAGACCCCTGGAGACCTGATTACTGGTAAGCCCCAAGCGGCCCCCACTGGCGGCCAGTCCAATGGGAGACTGACTGCTGCCTGTTGAGAGCAGCTCCCTGAGAAAGATTTGTGGTGGCTGGTGGGCTCTCTCGGGGCTGCAGGCTTGGCAGGTGGTCTGAGACCACCCTAAACTCCCCAGGCCTGGAGGGCCCAAACTGCCTTCCGCAAGCAAACTGGGTGCACACTGCGCCCCAGCCATCCACAGCCAAGGCAGAAGGGACGTGGACCTGGACCAGGCCCAGTGTCTGTGGAGAGGCCAGGTCGCCAGTGCAGGCTCTGAGGGGCGGGGAGGCACGTGCCTCATGCTCCTGGCAAACATAAACCTTTCCAAACGTGCAGGTTCCTCCTGGGGGCAGAGGTAGAGGAATCTGGGCTTCACACCAGGGCAGGGACTACTTATAAAAGCCCCCAAAAGGAAACAATCCAAATACCAACAGCAGAATGGAGAAATGAATGTGGTACGGCCACACAATGACACTGCACAGCAATATAAGGTACAACTTAAACACGACACTATGGGTGATTCTCACGAACATCATGTTAATGAAAGAAACAAAGAATATATTCTGTAAGATTCCATTTATACAAAAACCAAAAATGGGCAAAACTAAGCTGTGCTGGCTTAAGTTAGGATAGTTGTTATCCCTGAGAGGAGGATGAGTTACTGGAAGGACGAAAGAGGACTTTCTGGACTTCTGGAAATGTTCCGTGTTTGGTGCCCAAGAGTGGGTGTATTCAATTTAGGAAAATTCATCAAGCTACACACTTCTAACATGAGCATTTTTCATTTGAAAAGAAAAACAAATTTAAAGGACCCACCCCTCCTCCCTCCCCAACCTTTGTCTTCCTACCTTCAGGAGTCAAGATGCTTTTGACCTTCTGCAGGAAAGGCTGGTCCACAAAAGCCGGCGGCGGACAACTCATCCCCAGTGTTGGGTCCTTACTGTCTACGTCAAACATGATGACGCTGTAGTGGGGCCGCACTGGGAAAGAGAAGCAAACAAGGCTCTGCCTGACACCACTTACACCGCATCTCCCCTGTGACCTGTGGGGGCCGCAGCAGCTCAGTTAGGATGACGTGGAGGCTGTGGTTCGCCTGTAAGGGCACTGATGTCACTGTCAGGGGAGTCATTGTCAGTCAGGGGTTTACTGTGAGCACCCCACCTGAGAGGGCATTCATGTCATCTACTTCCACATTTGAAAGCACTTACCAAAGGCTTCCAAATAAATTAATGGGACCTATCCTAGCATAAGTGCTACTTGGTTGAGAGTCTATCTATATAGCAATTTTCAATCCCAACAGAACATTAGATTCACCCTGGGAACATCCTAAATACTTTGAGAACCTGGGCTCCATTCCTGACCAATTGAGTCAAAACCCTGGAGTGGGATGGAACAGGTGTGAGGGGAGATAGGAAGCTTCTGGTGTTTTTCTTCAACCTCCAGGTAATTCTAAAAACATTCAAGAAAGAAAGATTTTGCTAAATGGGTGAGAAAGTACTGATGATGAATCAGATGTACTCCTTGCTATGAAGAAAATGGTTTTTACAAGGAATAAGCCTGCAATGCTACCGACTGATTTTTAGCAAACTTTGAGACTATGATAATGATTATTCAATAAGTAATAAATCATGACGTAATGGGCACCTGGGTGGCTCAGTCGGTTAAGCGTCTGACTGCGGCTCAGGTCATGATCTTGTGGTTCATGAGTTCAAGCCCCGCGTTGGGCTCTGTGCTAACAGCTCAGAGCCTGAAGCCTGCTTTGGATTCTGTGTGTCCCTCTCTCTCTGCCCCTATGTCTCTCTTTCCCTCTCTCTAAAATAAATAAAAATATTAAAAAAATAAAATTAAATTAATAAAATAAATCTTGACTTAGGACTCCTGCAAGCCTGTTAGTATCTACAACACAGATCTCATTTTGGTTTCTTAGACATGTTGGCTCATCAAAGTCCAATGACAACCATTGCCCACATTTGTAGCACTGAGCCCTCCAACAATCTGGAAGGTGGCTGTTAGACATGATCGCCAGGCTGTTCAACACTGACCGACAGGCAATCACAAGGGCAACACATCACGCACGAAGTGCCTGCCAGGAGCCTAGCACGGTTTTAAGTGTTTCCCATGTATTGGCTAGGTTGGGCCTGGGCCCCCACACTGGCCCCAGACTCAGACAGGTAACCTGTGAAACTCTGATATAGTTCAGTTCAGTTTGCAATGACCGTGAACACACCATCTGTCCACCCAGCACCAAAGGACTCACCCCCGGCATCCTGATTTGCCACACCCTCCTGGGAGCTACTCTAATCCAGTGAGAGCCAGAGTATCAGGTATGGAATGGGCAGACCAGGAAGGGTGGGTGGCCTAAGCTCCCCAGGTTCCCTTAAGCCTGGACCAGCCTGACTGACTTCTCCCTGAGGGACACACACTCCGGAAAGCACCAGTCACGGGAGCCTACGTGTAAAGTGGCAGAAGGACCGGAGGAGCGACTGCAGAACATTAACGTGCCTTTTGTCCTCCGTCTGGGATACGAATCATTAGAGCAAAATGGAGCCTTCACTCCATCAGAATCCCCGCCGAGTGACATCTATATCAGGGTTTCACATCCTCAGCACGACTGCCATCTGGGGCCAGACGATTCTTTGTCATGGGTGGCCGTCCCAGGCGCTGTAGGATGTTTAGCAGCATCTTCAGGCTCTACTCACGCGCTGCCCGGAGCAGCCCTACCCGGTGGTTACAACCACTAAACACCCGTCTGCAGCCACTGCCCAGCACCCCGCAGGTTTAGTCACCGGGCTACACGAACGCTATCTCTGGCTTCACCTGCAGCTGAAAGATTTACAAAACACCTCCTGACACACACCCCAAATCCTTTTCCCCTTCTGCTCACCTGACTACAGACGTTAGGTTGCATGGGAAGGTGAGGAAGTGGCAAGGACACAGGGTCAGAAGAGAATCAGGAGAGAAGCCCACTGATCTGTTAGCGCCACAAGGGCAGAAACGGTGTGGGGTTTTTCATTGTTGTTGTTTTTATTATTTATTTATTTATTTATTTGGGAGAGAGAGAGAGAGAGAGAGAGAGAGAGAGAGAGAAGGGGAGGGAGAGAGGGAGATAGAGAATCTTAAGTAAGCTCCACGCCTGGCGTAGAGCTCAATGTCGGGCTCGATCTCACAACCATGACATCATGACCTGAGCCGAAATCAAGAGTCAGACGCTTAACCAACTGAGCCACCCAGGCGCCCCAGAAGTGAGTTCTTCTAGCACAGTATTGAGCATATGGCTAGCACTCTATATTTACTGAATCAATATGTCAACCAATGAATGAAGAAATGAACAGGTGAAAGACTGGGACGATCCTAACGCTGCTCTCTTACAGAGGAATTCTAGAAGCCCTTGCAGGTCTGCCAAGCTTGGATTACTCTTCCCTCAACATCCCTCCGAATTCTTCAATTGCAGTACCTTCTCTTCCTGCCAGGCTGGTAATATAGTCCAGGCCATCTGCAATGTGGACCTTCATCCGGTCGCTCTGGGAGAAGCCAAACCACTGGGTGGCCACTTCCAACATGGAGGGGTCGATCTCCACAGCATCAATGCAGGACTTCGGGAAATGATCGTGGACAAACAGGGGGAGGCTGCCCCCGCCCAGGCCTACCACCAACAATGCCAGTGGGGTCTCTGCAATAAAGGAAGAAAGCATCATTTTACTATCTTCTCATGAACAGTTTTGTACCAGCCTCGGGGAGAGTAAAGAGGGCAGGGGGAGTCAGATCACTGGCTCTGCCCAGAGGATACAAGATTTAAAGGCCTAGCTTCTCCGTCTCATCCCAAAAACGCAGGAGCCAATCTGACATCTACATCTGAAAACTCAACCCTGGCCTCACAATCCTTCCTTTACTAGATCCAGAAGAGGAACCGGTACATGGTTCTTTGGGGACCCTTCAAGTCCCAAGGCACTCAGCTGACATCATACCAAGAGTCCCCACCATGAGCATTAGACTCCCCCTAGGAATTGAGAGGGACAACAGCCAACATCTTGCTCATGATCACAAGGCAGTGTAGATGCAATGCCCTCTGCCCAGCTTTCAACTCAAAGGCCACAACTGCCCTCTCAGACACATCAACCAAGTGAGGGCAATAAATCCAAGTTCCAGAAATCACAGGAAAACAAAGGCCCACATCCTAGTCCTAGGTACAGAGAAACCACAGAAAACACAGGGGGATAGAAGTAGACAAGAAACAAGAAAGAATCACCAAAAGGAGATGTTAAACATAGATTAATGTCTGAGGATTAAACATAAGAACTTACACTCTAGGGACACACATCAACACCAAGACGGGCCAAAAGTACAGGGTGTTTCAATAAGATATACTCAGGACTCTGGGTGAAGACAGTGACAATCTAGACAGGAACATGAACATTTTTGCTACTGTGGTCAGATCCAAACCTGTTACTAGTAGTATAGCTATGACTATACTACCCACAATAAGGTTTTTTTGGTTGTTGTTTAAGTAAAAATTCAAGAAAGAATTGCATTGGGTGCTCAAATAATGCATTACCGAAAGCCAGAAATTCTCCTAGTGCAAAGGTATTTCTGGAGTCATGATTCTTAAGTGAACTACCTGGTTACAGGAGTAGATACATATGCAAACACTCACCAAACTGAAATACTTAAAATCCGTGTACTTCACCTATCTCATTGAATATATTTCATCGCCTTTTTAAATAAACGAACAAAAAAAATTTAGACATCAACACATGCAGCCTTTTCCAGATTACAATTTGAGGGGAAAGTAACTGGACACTTATGAACTTAGAACATGGTTGGAAAGAAGAAAGATAAGAATGTATGTGCCTTTGCTGGTCTGTACTCACTGTTCTCAGACCACAAGACAGTTGACGCTGATGACTTCTGTAACCTTACACGCCTCTACTGTCGGAGGCAGTGGCATATGAGAAACTATAATCCTTTTCTAACTGAGGGTCCCGATACCAGGGTTTTGGCCAGCAAAAACGTCAAAGATTTGCCATTCTATTAAAGAACCTCCTGGGGCCGTTCCATAGATCACAAAACGTTTAATTCACTTTTACTGAAAACGAGGTGAACATATAAAGATCCCCCAAACCATTAGTGAAATGCAACTGGTTCTCCCTAAGAAAAACATGAATTTCTCAGTTCCTAAAAGGACTTTCCTTAAAAGCTAGAGGTAATATGCAGGAGGGGACTATAACTATGAAGAAGGAATCTGAACAGGGAAAAAAATAACATATCCAGAGGGAAAGCAACCATTCCAAGTGTGGACAGATTTCTCCCCCCAATTATTCTCATCTTTTTTCTCATTTTTCTAAACAGGAGAAAAAATTAGGAGAAAAATACATTTTCCCCATAGACTTTTCCATTTCCCTTCCCAATCTTCACATCTATTTCTTTTTTTAAAAGACTTTATTTTTAACTAATCCCTACACCCAAAGTAGGGCTTCAACCACAAACCTGGTATCATGAGCCGCACATTCCACTGAGCCAGCCAGGCATCCCTCACATTCATTTCTTTGTAAAGACTTTCAAGAGTATTTACCAATCACCAGGGACCCCTTATATCGCAGAGATGCAGGTCCTGGAGAGAAGGTCACAAATGAACTTCCCTACAGGATCTGCATCTCTGATGGACCAACAGCAAAGTCTCAGCAAAGTCTGCCAGGAAGAATCAAACACACATTCATCTGTAAACGCAAGTCAGCCTAGTGAGCAGAAGCACAGGCGAGAACCAGGGGTCTAGGTTCATCTTTTCAGATCTGTCACTACTGCAAAGAGCCTCCAGGCACCTTGGCTTTCCTATCAGGAAGGATAAAATTCCTTACTATAAAGTGCCTACAAAAAAGTCACCTGTCAACTACCCTTCTGAGCAGGATGGAACAAGACAGACAGTGTCAATGGACAACACATCACTCTTTTGGCAAAAACTTTCAGTTTCCTTACCAGTAAAATACGAGGCCAGCAATGGTAATGTCCTAAAAAAGAACCTGAGCTGTTTTGGCTCTTTTCCATTCTACACTCGATGATTCTAAAAAGCAAAATGGTCAAGGAGTGGTCAAGGCCTACACAAAGAGGGGAAAGAGAAACACAGTCTGTACAATCCACAGTAGAAAGAGCTGGAGCCTGCAAGGTGGACAGCATTTCCTCCGTGCCATCTATGAGGAGTCTCGAGGCCTCACACACACAGATGCTACCCTGGGTCTCAATGGTCTCAAGAAAAGCCACCTCTCACCTTCCTCTCACTGCCCGGGGCAAGAGAACATAAGCTCTGCCCACTTAGCTCGCAGCTGTTGACATGCCCTCCAGGAATAGACAGGGGCACAGACACTGGTGCTAGCTCCTTCCAAGACACCCTCCGCCTTCCTGGCTGCTAATACGACTTGTCTAAGATCCGTGGATGCTGCTGCCGAAGCTCTGTTACCTGCTGCTGGGTGGGCATCCCGGCAGGGGCCAGCTCCAGGACTCTGGCTGACAGCTCGGCCTGGATGCTGTCCATGCTTTCGTACTGCTGACCTCGGTGAAGGGCCACGGTGATCAGCCTCTTGAAGCCCACTGATCCTTCAAAACTCTGTCCCAATGTCACCATCTCTGGAAAAGTTTGGTGAGAAGTGCATACGCTGGGACTAGATGGGCCTGAGTTTAAACACCCATGTGACCACATACTACATGTATGACCTTGGGCAAGAAACTGGATCTCAGAGCCTCAGTTTCCATGTCCTACAATGAATGAACCTGACAGAGTTTATTGTGAGAATTCAACTCCTTAACAGACAGACAGACACACACACACACACACACACACACACACACACACACACGCAGCACCCAGCATGTCTGGCACAACCTCCACGAAGGTTAGTTTGCTCCCTTCCTTTTTTCCTACCTCCAGTACAATTCCATTTCTATCCACCCCGTTGCTGCATTTACCACTTGTCACTTCCGGAACGTGCCCAAGGTTTACGCCTTGCTGCTCTTGTTGCTTATGGGCTGAGCACAGTGCCTGAAATTCAGTGTGCCCACAACAACGATTTGGCTAACAGATTCCTGTGTCAGTAAAGCCACAAGTACTGTCTGCTCTACACGGATGGACGGTGACAGAAAAGCACAGGGTCTCTCTAGGAGGCCATACCTAGGTTGCCCAACTAACGAAGTCACTGTCCCAATGAGGCTATTAGTTCAGCGGTGAGCTGGGCGCCGCATGTCTGTTATCCGAAAGCCTTTGCAAGAACATTTTTAAATTGCCTACTTTGGGCCGGAATGACGCGGAGAAGCCTCAAAACATGGGCCCAATTAGGGCCCTCACGCCTGTCTCTATCCACCAGGAGTAAAGTTATCATCTGCCACGTTCCCGAGCACACACTCAGGACCGCCAGGCCGCGCGTACCTTCTCCCTGGGTTTGATGTATTTGTGCAGCACGCCGCACAGTTCCAGGTAGGTTCCGTACCACTCGAAAGCTTTCTTTCCTCGCTGCTGAAAGAACTTCTCCCAATAGTCCACGGAGCCAAACTCCTTGGAGCTCTTAGGTAAGAGGTTCATATTCTCACTGTCCGACCAGGCTCGTCTCTCCTAGTCCCTGTGAGGTACCATCGGATGGGCTTCCACGCACGCTGGTCCTGGCACCCTCGGTGGAATTCTTTCCACGACTAATGACCACATTGATTTCTCCCCTGCTCAAACCCCAAGGAGACGACGCTTACACACCACCCCCACGCACGACACACTGAACCAAACCCACGCTCAGCCCTCCTGCCGGCTTCCAGCCCCAACCCCACGTGCGGAGCCCCTCACACTTGCCCACAGATGGGCTTCAGAACTGGCAAGCACATCCGGGTGCGCAGCGTCGCGATTGGTCGGCCACCCGGGCCCTCCCAGCGTCTCATTGGTCACTGCTTTTGGTTCCTGGCATTTCATTGGTTGCGAGTTGCACGCCGCACGCCTGCGGCAGCGCCGCAGTAACCCAGCGTTTATCTACGCGCGGCAGCAGGGGGTGGGGCCGCGGGCGTGAGGCCGGGTGGAGGCGGTGTCGGGGCCTCGGCGGCGGGTTTGCGTCCGAGCGCCGCGTGGGGGCAGCCTTCCTGGGTCCCGGCTTCTGCGCCGCCTCTGAGAGCGCGCGCGTCCTTGGCTGTGTGTTCGCCTTCTCTCCGAGCCGGCCCGGTGGCTACTTCTGATGTTGAAGGGCCGAGCCGCCTGACCCAGGGGACGCGAGGAAGAGGAGGCCCCGGAAAAAAAAACAAAACCCAAAGAGGAGGCCCCAGGAGCTTAGAGGGAGTGAGGGAAGGAAAGAGTAGAGCCCCACCTTGACAAAAGAAAGTAGTCCCAGCCAGGTTACCTGCTGCATCTCCCGCCTCGCCCTCCCTTAGTTTAACCACTTTACTTGTGTCATTGAGGTTTAATTTGGAGAAAATTGGCACTTGGCGGTACTTTTTCTGCATCAAAATGCAGGATCCCAGTACTAATGTAATGACCTGAAAATTCAGAAGAGTAACAAGTATGTATTGAGAGGTGCCGGCTCACCCTGTAATCCCCCGAAAGCACGGTATGCAAAATGTAACCCTCCTTTTGAGAAACAGCCTTCTTAGGCTGTCATTCTGATGTCATCTATCAGTAGGTGCTACCGCCTACTTGGTGTGTTTAATGAATAAACTTTACTTTCAGATGCTCATCTTATCCTAATGTCCTAAGGGTGTTCCTGTAAGGGCACTGGTGCCAAATATGTGCATCGCTGAGCTTTTAACAACGCTGTAAATTGCGGGGGAAACAGACTGAGCAAGGGAGATAGGCTTGGAATGAGCATCTATAGCCCGGGATATTCTAGACCTTACTAGCATTGGTGGCCAATGTAGAGGTCGCTTTTAGGCAAACAGACTTGAGCAATGGAATGCAGAAAAGGCCATGGTGACAACCTGGCTGAATACAAACCGGCCCATGAGGCAACCCACCCCGAAATATCCATAGGCTTTAACTGACCAATGGGTTACTCACAACTAGGCACACTTACCAAAGAAGGGAAAATTCCATATGTCATCATACCTCCTCACTTTCCCTCCTTAAAAGCAGCTTCCTACCAATGCCTCCTTGCAGATTGCTTCTTCGCTACTGTCCTGCGACGCCCCCCTGCGGTGTATTCCATAAACTCGTATCTCCTTAGTTTGGCTCAGGTGAATTCATTCACCTCCCAAGCCACTGGCTTCCACCTGAACATGGCCCCATATTTGGAGGCCAAGAGACACCGCATTTGACACCGCAGACAAGCAGACTGTTAATTTGTTAAAGTGGGCTTAAACTTTGGTAGGGGTAGTTCTCAAACTTTGGCATGCCTCAGAATCACCTGGAGGACATTAAATCAGATTGCTGAGCCTCAACCCCACAGTTTCTGATTCATCAGGTCTAATGAGGTCTAAGGATTTGCAATTTAATGATGTTGGTGCAGTTTGTAGTCTTATTTCACTTAAACATGAGGTTTTTTGATACCATCTTCAATTGATTGTTGCTGGAAAAATTGGGAAATGAGGCATAGATAATTAAAAGCAGTTCTGATAATGTGGGAGACAGAGGATGGGATAGAGCATGTGGGAGGCAGAATAACATTCCCCGGAAGACATCTATGTCCAATTCCCAGAACTTGTGAATAAGTTAGTCTACATGGAAAGGGGAATTAAGGTTACTTGTAATCTGACATTAAAATAGGGACACCCTGGGTGGCTCAGTCGGATAAGCTTCCTACTCTTTATTTCAGCTCAGGTCGTGATCTCGCAGTTTGTGGGTTTGAGCCCAGCATCAGGCTCCGTGCTGGTGGTGCTGATGGTGCAGAGCTTTCTTGAGATTCTCTCTGTCCCTACCTCTCTCTGCCACATGTGCGCACGCTCTCTCTCTCTAAAAACAAATAAATAAACTTTAAAAAAAAATAGTGAGACCAGTCTGAATTATCCAGGTGTGCCCAATGGAATCACAACAGTCCCTGAACATGGAAAAGGGAGACCAGGCATGAAAAGGATTGGTGCAGCATTGCTGGCTTTGAGATGGAGGAGGGGTTGTGAGCCAAAGAGAGGGCTTTCCAGCCTATGGGAGCTGGAAAAGTCAAGGCAACTCTCCCTTAGAGCCTCCGGAAGGAACTCAGCCCTGGAGACACCTTGATTTTAGTCCGGTAAAACCCCATCAGGCTTCTGACCTCTAGAACTGGGAGATAATCAATTTGTACCATTTAGGTTCCTAAGTTTTGATAACTTGTACAGTCATAACAGGAAAGTAGTACAGAGCACACCCATGGGAGGACATGTGTGGTTGGGCAGAAGGTTACAGTGTGTGGATGCAGCAGAAGACAAAACTGGGAACTGAGGTGAGCAGCAGGTTTTGAGAAGTCTTCCACTTTGAGCATTTAGATTAAAGCTGTCAGGCCAGAAGATGCCAGCGGAGAACTAGGGTCATGACAGTTAGAAAGAACTAATACAAAAGATGTTCTCAGGAATGACTGAAGCATTTGATGTCTGATCCTATAGAGGAGGTATAAGACCTGAGGACTGAAAATGGCTTCCACATTGGCCTCTGGATGACTGGGGAAATTGCCTATACAAAGGAACAGGGAGGGAGCAAGGAGGTCATGTGGAGAACTGTTGCTTGAGAGGAATTTAGAGGTCATCGTGCTAGCCATGACTGGGTAGAAGCCAGTATCCTCACCCTGCATGCCTATCCCAGGGCTCATACCCTTCTCAAATTCTGGCAGAGGTATCCAGTTGGACTTAGTGGCCCAAGTAATGAAAATGCTTCATGAGTAGGGCATAAAACTATTTAAAGGGAATCTCTCCTTGGTGTCTAGGGAGTGACACATATAATCCTGGAAACAATTTCACACTGGCAGTCTTTGCAAATGAGTTTGTTTTCCACATTTGAGAAATTAAGAATTGAATGGTCTCCTATATCTTAGAATAATGGAAGGCAAGGATGACTTTCTTAAAGGTATTATTGACCTGAGAAGTAATTCTCAAGCTGACATTAGATTTGTAAGATTGGGATAATCATAATAGAATTTGTTAGTTTGCATAGCACTTGGGACTTTACAAGAATTCCCTAATGCAGTATTGTGAATGCACAGGATGGACTGGACACACACACACAGACACATGGATGTACAAGCACACACACCCATTATTGAGGCAAAACTCTAATTGATTAAAAAGAAATTTAAAAGTTAAGTATGATGGAGTGAATTCAGCCATGCCTGGCTCTGAGTATTATATTCGATTCCCAGGTTTCTCCTTGTTCAATAGTTTCTTCTGTCACTGTGGGCACCTGTAGGGGCACTAGTTTCCTGACATGGGCGGACTGCATATCGACTTTGGTGGGGGAAAGGAAGGGGCATAGCATATAATGCAAGTTGTTTGCCTTTGGGGCCAGTGGGCAATAACATTTTGAAACCTGGAAAAGGTGAGGACATGGTGTTAAGGATGATGGCCTGTGCCTGGTGCATGGGACCTCTACGTGAGGAGGGTGACCAGGCCTCTTTCTGGTCCTCATCTTTGTTTTTTTGCAGCCTGGATACTGGGAAAGATTACAAGGGCACACTATTACAATGTTTTCTCCATTATTCTATTCTATTCTAAACTTGAGTTCCCTTGCAGGGGAAAAAAAAAAAACCAACCTTGGAAACCAAGTTGTTTTTTCCACACTCTAGCACTCAGCACATCTACCATGAGATTCTCATGTATCCCATTTTTATTGGATATTCTCTGTCCTCCGCCCGTAACAAAATATTTTTCTCCCACCAAAGAAAAGGACATTAAAATAGCACTTTATGAATAAAAATCCCTTAAGTGTCCCACCCTAGATAATTTTTTTTTTTTTTTAACATTCAGGTCAAGATCCTTGAACAAATCCAGGAGAACAAAATTCCAAATATTCCAAGAAAGAAGTCCTCTGTAATCCTGTAAAACTGAAACACTTTTCTTGCCATGAGGGTGCAAGAAAGTTCTTCTCCTAAGAGGAATCTCAACTTATGGTGCCAGATCTCTTTACTGCCCCTGATCTATCTCATCTCTGATCAGTAGATCTTCATGCTGATCGCTCTGATTTGAAGAAAGAAAGGAGATTTCCTTAGTCTGTCACAATTACATCCAAACAGCAGCTCTAGTGCTTGAAGGCTCAACAGAGAAATGGCCTCAGGAAACATGGTGTGAGTACTTCTGGAGATAGATGGCATGAAAGGGCACCTAAGTGGCTTAATTCAAGGCCCTTTCCTTATGTCAACCTATACAGCATAGAGGTAAGAACATGGGATTTGGAATCAAACATCTAACTGGTTGTCAGTGTGTGAATTTGGTCAGACTTGCTGCCTTCAGGTCCTTTGCCTAACGGCCTCCACTGTTCCTGCCCAACACAATCCATTTGCTACTCAACGCCCACCGTGAATTTTCAACTATATATCTAATGGCATCTTTTCCCATTGAAATATACCTCACATAACAAAATTCACCATTTAAAAATGTGCAGTTCAGTGGTTTCCAGCATATTCACAATGCTGTACAATCATCACCACTACCTAATTCCAGAACGTCTCCGTCATCCTGAAAAAAAATCCCCTCCCTATTAGCAGTTAGTTGTATTTTCCTCTCCCTGCGCCCTCTCTCAACCACTGATCTACTTTCTGTCTCCATAGATTTGCCTATTCTGGAGATTTCATAAAAAGGAGTCATATAGTATGTGGTCTTTTGTGGCTGGCTTCTTTCAATTAACATCTGTTTTCAAGGTTCATATATGTTGGAGCATGGAACAGTAGCTCATTCCACTTCTTCACTGAACAATACATATTTCATTTCTGGATGAACAATATGTGATGTATCTATCTATTCATCAAAATATGGCCATTTGGGTTATTGACCCATTTTGCATTGTAGTACTGCCATCAATACTTATGTACAAGTTTTTGTATGAATGTGCCTATTTTCAGTTATCCAGGATATCTGCCTAGCAGTGGAATTGCTCAGTCGTATGACCACTCTATGTTTAACTTTTTGAGGAAAACAGTGATCATTCAAACATGTGATTCTGTTTATATCACTCTCCAGTGGCTTCCCCAAGTATGAAATGGAGACTCCCTGCAGGTGTTACAGAGATTTTTTATGATCCTGGCTTTACCTGCATCTCCAATCTCCCCTTCCACCACTCACCCCTTTTGCCAAATCCCAGGCACACTGGCTTCCTCCCTCATCCTCAAAAATTCCAGACTCCTGCAGCTGGGAAAAATGGATATCTACAATGCAAGAGAATGAAACTGGATCCTTCACCATATACAAAAATTAACTGTAAATGTATTAAAGACCTAAGTGTAAGACCTATATTATCAAACTGAATGAAAACACAGGGGGAAATCTTCATGACTTTGGATTTGTCACTGACTTCCTGCATATGACACCAAAACCACTGCAACTAAAGGAAATATACATAAGTGGATTTATTCAAACTTTGGCACATCAAAGGAAACCATAAGCAGGGTGAAAAGACACCCTTTGGGTGGGACAAATATTTGCAAATTATGTGTCTGATAAGGGGTTACTATCCAGAATATGCAAAGAACTACAACGTAATGACAACCACAAAAACCCAAATAAGCATGGACAAAGGACTAGAATAGACACATCTCCAAACAAGATACACAAAAGGCCAACAAGCATATGAGAAGATGCTCATCATCACAGATCACTAGAGAAATGCAACTCAACATTACAATGAGATATTACCATAGCCCATTAGGACGGCTGCTAACAAAAACCAAAATAACAACAAGCACAAAACATTCAGCCAGGAGTAGAGACTTGAGAGGGGAGTGAGCCCACCTCCTCCCGGAAAAATCCCTTCCCCCCAAGAGCCCGTGTTTCAAATTGGCAGCAGTCAGTCCCCATTTGGACGTGCTGCCCTATCAGGTCTAGGGTTTCTATGGCAGTCTGGGGCTCCCAAGGAGTCTTTCATTGAAAATTTCAGCTGCCCTTGCTCTGCCCCAGAAAAGCAGGCTAGTATTTTCCAGCTCTGTGTGTGTGTGTGTGTGTGTGTGTGTGTGTGTGCGTGTGTGCACGCGCGTGTGTTTGCCATGTGGAGAATACAAACGTCTGCATAATTTGTGATTTAGGCATAGGTTTTGTCCACCAAAGCTGGATCCCATGCCGGGCCTCTCCACACCCTTGCTCTACTCCAGATCCTGGGCAATCCTGTCTACACTGCATACATATGCACAATAAACACCCCTTCAGCAAGTCTTGGTTCATCAGTGTCCTGAAGGTCTGGGGAGGTAGGGCCTGGCCGCAACCACCTGCCTAGCCTCCAGGTGGAGGGAGCCCAGCCCTGCTAAAAGTCACTCTTCAGGCAGCACCTAAAAATTGGCAACAGTCATTCACCAGTTAGACTTGCTGCTGATTGAGTCTCTTATTGGAGGGTTCCACAGCCAGCCAGTGGCTAGAAGTAAGGCATTCTCCAGCTCTGCCTTCAAGGGGAATATGCACATTTGTGTTCCCTACAGCTTGCAGTTAGGCATAGACCTTGTTCCCCAAGAACTTGCTTCTGTGACCTGACCTCTCCAGACCCTTGCTGTCTTCTAGATCCAAGGCAACCCTGAGCTGCTCTGCAGAATGTGTGCACAGTAACATTCTTTTAGGAAGACTTGGGAAGCTGGGGCCCTCCAGCTGTGGAGCTAACACCCATTCAGCACCACCTGCATAGACTTAAGGGTGGAGG
Organism: Prionailurus viverrinus; assembly: GCF_022837055.1. Classification (NCBI taxonomy): domain Eukaryota; kingdom Metazoa; phylum Chordata; class Mammalia; order Carnivora; family Felidae; genus Prionailurus; species Prionailurus viverrinus. Next base: position 11,485,551 of record NC_062577.1, read on the forward strand.
GAACCCATTCCTGAAATCTCTCTTAGGCAGCCACTGTAATGGGTGAAAGTAGATTTGCTTAATCCCATGTCATTGAGATGGAACAGTCCTAGCAAATCATGTCCCACATCAGAGGATATTTTAAGTCTTTGATATTTGCTTCAAGGGGTCACTGTCATTAGGGTTAGGCCACATTTGAGTAACAAAATAGCAGTCAGGAAATGGTTTAGGCAGTTTCCTCATCTGGGAACTTTATTAACCACCTGGAGGTCAGATGAATCAACCCATTGAGTGGCCATAATCTTGGTGGTTGTAGAAGTTCTGGATTCCAAAACCACCAGCCTATTAAAGTGGACCTTTCTTACCGAGGTGATGAGCATAAGAGAGCAATTACCAATTATAATGTCTGAAAATCTTATGGACATCGTGCATATTAATATAGATAACTAGTAAATTGTTAAGAATATTGAGTTAAATATCTAAAGTGAAATAGAGTAGATCTAAGGAAATAAAAAGAAAACTCACATCAGTTTATCAATAAACATGATCAGGGGAGGGGCAGAGAGAGAGGGAGAGAGAGAATCCTAAGCAGGTTCTGCACTGTCAGCATGGAGCCTAACGTGGGGCTGGATCCCATGACCCTGGGATCATAACCTGAGCCCAAATCAAGAGCGGATGCTCAACTGACTGAGCCACCCAGGCACCCCTAAAGCATGGTTATTTTGAATAGAAGCAATTAAGAAGCAATAGAAGCCTTCATAATGTCGAAATATATCTCCTTTTATCAACTGTGGATCAAAGAAGCAGGGGTTGGGTGTATTGGGTATCCTGTTACAAGAAGTATAGATTCTTATTGAACTTAAGCTAATATATACATTGTCATGAATAATAAGATATTTAATAAGAGTTTCAGAATTCTGGGACGTCTGGGTGGCTCAGTTGGTTAAGTATCTGACACTAGATTTCTGTTCAGGTCATGATTTCATGGTTTGTGGGATCAAGCCCCATGTCAGGCTCTGCGCTGACAGTGCGGAGCCTGCTTGGGATTCTCTGTCCTCCTCTCTCTCTGCCCGTCCCCTGCTTGTGCTCACGCTCTCTCTGTCTCTCAGAATAAATAAACATTAAGAAAAAGTTTCAGAATTCTGGTGGGATCTGGTAGGGAGAAAAAGATAAATGTTTCAAACTTTGTCGTAAGATACAATTTACCAAACTGATGTAGGTTATAAATGGTTTAAGGGAGAAGAGAAACAGGGATCCTCTCAATCTGGAAAATAAAAGCATTAAATCAATTATTTATCCATTAGTGCTTTAGAAGTTCCTAGTTATATGTTCATAACTAAGTTCAGTGCTATGATCTTAATTTTATCAAAATCTGTGTTTTACCGTATTTATCAAAGTCTTTCCCATGATATTCTTGAAGATGAAGCACTTAAAAGGATAACTACCTTCAAAAGACTTAAAAATAGCAATGGTTAGAGATCTAATGAGAATTCATTATGATGTAATTGACAAGGAAATTTGGTTATTTCTGTGACATATAACATTTTAAGATAATAACTAAAATTGTGACTGAAAACATTATACCAGGACATATCCAAATTTTAGGACTTTTATATACATTTCTAGAACACTTATAAATACACTTATACAAATACATCATTAAGGTTTAGTATCACTTTTTTCTTTGGCATTTTTAGACAATGCTTCCCACGTAATTCGACATATCAAATAATGCTAATTAGTGTAAGGTCTCCTTTTTTATAAAGAGAGGGAACAAATCTTTTGAGAAGTTCCAGGAACGCTCTGAGAATTCTTGTTTACTTTTAGGTCAAAAAGAATTTATTTAGAATTTGATTGTGGAAAGTTTGTCAAAAACAAAAGGTTTTGGACACTTGATCAAATAGGATTATAGATCATTATGAAACAATATTTAATTATCTACTTGACCAAGAGACAAGAAAAGATTTTGGAGGCAAATACAAAGGGTCACATGGTTGTAAACAAAACTTAGCTCTCTAAGTACCCAGAAGGCGCAGTATATGTGAATAATCAAAGACCTGATGAAGACAAAACATAGAATCTTTGTTTTACAGGTAGATCCCCTAAAGGTAAGTAAAAATCATTTACAATTTCTTATTTAGAGCAGACCAATAACCCAAGAAAACTTGTCCTTTTAGCAGAAAGAAAACCAAATTTTGTTGAAACACCAGCGTACTTCTGGTATTAAAACTCGCTCTTTAGCTTAAATAAATCCATTCCAATCTTAGCTTGCCTATATATAAAATTCCCTTCTCAATATTCTGTTAACCTCCCTCCTTGGAAGCTACAGTATGAGATTCGTTTGTCTCTAGATTCATCCTGCTCTGTTAGTCTGAGAATAGAAGAACAGGCAGGCAACACATTCCTCACGGTATTGGTGAAGGGGGTTGGTTGATCTAAGTGCGGTAAGCAGAATAAAGATTTGAAAAATGGGACAACTTCTGAATTGATGGCAAAGGTATAAATCTTTGGGAAGCCACCATAGATCCCTAGTCTTGCAGGCAGTTACAACAAGTGGAGGAAGCACTAAATAAAGATTCCTGCTGGCTGCAAACCTGAAAAGACAAGGCAACAAAATATGAGTCTATCACAGAGTGATTACAATTTGGCCTTGAGAAGCTATCACCCGGTATGCACAGAAAAGAAAGGGTGGTTTTCATTGTATCGGCCTTTTCAGCTGATTGCACAGACTCTTCCGTGGATCGATTTACTGTGATTTAAGGGCAGTGGCTTTCGAGCATGTTGGATCCTTCCACAGTAAGAAATACTGTATATTTTATGGCCCAGCACACATACCTGCGTGTGTGTGAGATGCATGTGTGTGTATATGACCATATAAGTAACTGAAAAAGGCAGCTCAAGTTTGAGGCTCTATCAGCGGAACAGGATATTTAATTAAGGTCCCTTGCATCTGCCACATTCCAAGCCATATACCACATTCCCCAGAAGGAGGAGCTGGAGGAAACTGGTTGCCTTGCCAGCCTCAGGTGGGGTCCTGGCAACCCCTGCAGGGCCCTGCTGGCTGAGGCATCCTCCACCAGGGGACAACTGGGAGCATGGATGCTGGAGAGGCCAGGAACGGGCCAGGCAGCCAGGCCGAAAGTGGAATGACTGCCCCCAGTTTAAAGATGCCACTCGGAAGATTTTCTGGTGTGGGACTCCTCCACCCGGCAGGCTGTGCAGGTGCTTTGGCACCAGGAGAAACTCTACAGGCCTAAAGGGCCCTACAGGCCTAAAGAGGGGTGTGTGCTGCGCATGTGCAAGCCCAGGCAGGGACACGGGGAACATGGGACAAGGCTCAGTAGGTGCTTGCACACCGCCAGGAGCTCACCAGGCCTGGAGGGCCCGGGCTGATGTCCCCGGGCCCGGGGGGTACATGGTGTGCATGTGCAAGCCGCTCACGTCAGAGGAGCCAGGGACCCAGACTGGGGCAAGGGTCTGGAGGGGCCGGGTTACTGGTTCCCGTGGTCAGTGGCCGGGAGGCATGTGCGTCATTGCAGATACCTACATTCCCAAATGCACAGGTTCCTCCTGAGCCCTGACATGGAGGAATCTGGGGGATTCCTGGGGGACTGGGGGGAAGTGAGTGAGATGTCCGCCACTCTCCGATAAGGGACACCTGGAGACACTGACCGATTTCTGGAGGAGTGTGGAAACCATCCAGCAAGCTGGTCCCGTTGAGCACTGTAGGTCCCTTGTATCCAAAGGAGTCTCCGACAAGGTTTTGGCGGGTGGATTTTCCACACTGTGAAGCCATTGTGTTGGCCCTGGAGGTGCCAGAGTTTTCTGTGCCCTGGGTGCCCCATGCAGGGTGAGGGCAGCACAGAAGCTACAGACTGTGTCTGCAGGGGCAGACCCAGCTCTGGGGATGCAAACAACAGTCCTGGGACAGGGCTGTGTGGGCTTGGGTCATTTCATGGATTGGGGGCCATGGTGGATGTCTGGCATGTGCCTCGCCCCAGCCTCCTGCCTACACGGGGTGCATATTCCTGCTGTTGGGAAGCCTGGACGGGGTCTGGACTGCTTTGTCAGGGCAGCGCTGCTATGGATGATCTGGGTGTTCTTGGAGAAACACCCGAGGGCTTGTGTGGTAGCCATGCTTGTGACCCAATCAGGCAGCCAGCCCGATAAGGGACTCTGCGCTGCAAATTTAAACCTGTCGCCTCAGAAGGAAAGTTTTGCTGTGGACTTTCCCTTCTCTGAGCCCAGAGAAGGGGCTTGGGGTTTCCCCTGAACCCCACAAGCCCCGAGCACCTCTTGCAGGCAAAGCCAGCTGAGGTGCTGAGGCCTGCTAAAGCTCAGGCCCCTCGGTCTGGGGAGCCCCCATACCTGGAAAAGGGCAGATGTAGGGAGAGGCTGGTCACCTGAGCCGGCTATTCGGTGTCCCTGGCATCTGCCTCATTCTCAGCCCTGTCCTACATTCCCTTTGAAGGCAGAGCTGCAGGAAATTGGGCGGCCTGGCCAAGCCGTGTTGTGCTGGTGATGTGCCGGGCTAATGCAACTGGCCTGAGCATCATTTCATGAGAGGCACATGGGGGCGCTGATTCTGGAGTAGTCCAGGGCCGGCTCAGGTAGCTTGTCCAAAGGTGGACTGACTACCTAAAGTTCACTGCTGCCATCTCACAGGTTTTCGGGGATGGGATCCCGCCCACCAAGGAGACTATGACGATGCTTCAGCATCTGCAGGGGCTCCATTAGCCTGGAGGGCCCTGGCTCACCTCCACGGCTGAGGGAAACATACTGAGCATGCACGAGAGCCACAAGGCAGAGGAGTAAGGGCCACAAAAGGCAAGTGTCTGGAGTAGGGGCTAGGGGGTACACACATGCACCTGATTGCAAGAACTAAGTGACACCCATGTACCATTCCCCCTGTAGGTAAGGCTGAGGAGTCTGGACTGCCTGGCCAGCATGGGGCCTACGATGCCACCTGTGTGTCCTTCACCAAGAGACACCTGGGAGACTTGATGCCCGGGAAGTCTGGGGCCCCACGGGCAGCAGGTCCAAGTGAGGACTGACTGCTGTTCGTTCAAAGCAGCAGCTTCAAAAAGGGTTCTTGGAGGTGGGTTCCCTCTGGCCTGGAGCTCTGCAGAAGTCATGGGACTGACCCAAATTCCATAGGCTTTGAAGCACCCTCAGTGGGTGAAAGGTTGCTCGCTTCACCCCCCAGAGCGGGGCAGTTCAGGGGAACCAGGGATCTGGAACACGCCAGTGTATGCTCTTCACCTGGGTGTCCTTTCGGGGTTTGATGCCTCTGCTCAGTTTTAAATACTTACCTGCAGAAACGGACCCCTGCCTTTGCAGGCTGTTTTGTCTGGGGAAGCAAATTAATGCTTAGAGTGGTAGTTTCTCTTGGCTGGCAATTATTTTCACCCTCTTTCACAGCCATATTTGCAGGCAGGGTATTGTCTTTTGATGGGGCGATAAACAAATAACACACTCCAAACCCGTGTTTGATTAACCACTATAGAGGTTAAGACAGTGGAGACGGAAGGAGTAAAATCCCTGTTAGGTTCCCGTATCATTCCGTGAGTTAATACTGGGGAGACGTAGCTTAGCCAAGTAGCACTCACGTCCAGCCGCCAGTACAAGAGGAAAAGTGGCGTGCTGGTGAGGCTCGCTGCTATGGGACGCGGGAGCTGGTGCTGCGGGGCAAGTTGATCTTTTCAGGAGGCGGCTGCTGGACAGTCACCACTGCCAGTAAGAGGGTCCCCTTTACCAGGGTAAGAGCGAATAGCCCCAGGGTCTTGAGACAGCTATTTTAGAAACGCAAAATGTACCCTTGCCCAGACTGAACCTTCTTGGAGAGTCCTCAGATGCTCCCGGTATTGATGGTCCACGTACATTTGCTTCTACACGTTTCCATTGGTAAGCTCCCAGCGAGGCCTCTCGGCAGCTGCAATACTGAGTTCTCATGGGGTAGACCAGAGGGGATGATGGCGTCCTGACACACCTTGCTTCGTATATCCGAGCAAATCTACTTTTAAAGACCACCCTTTTCGGTCTTTGTCTGAAACAAGTGGATTTGAAATCACCAGTGTGATACACATCCACCTACCCTGGGACTTTACTTACACCCTAATGAATAGTAAGTTAACTCCCTACACAAATCTAAGTTCACAGAAGTACCACTCCTGTGATTCTACATCACGTGCGATCTTAATCACAATCGTATTTTGCGAGAATTATTCCCTTGGTGCCCATTCTTTTATACCATAATTTAGATGCCAGCTTGTTTAAGCAACCCTATTCCTAATAATATCAGCATAATCATCACAAAGACTCTTAACAAGGTACCATATCCAGTCACCAAATGACCAAAATTTAACCTCCTTAAGTCACTCAGTTTAACTTCCTTGTCAATGACGTTTCCAAGGAAAGATCATTTTCATGAGGAACTAGGGGTACGAGCTTGTGGAGCCCTATCAAGCACCTGCTAAACTGCCTTAACTGCAGAATTCAAGGCTGTCGCTATTTTAGGGAATGCATGTGGAGTTTTTTTTTTAAGTTTTTTTTTTTTTTCACTTTGAGATGGAGAGCATGCGTGCATGGGTGTGCGATTCGGGGAGAGGCAGAGAGAGAGAATCCCAAGCTGACTCTGCACTGCCAGCACAGAGCCCAGAGCAGGGCTTAACTCAGGAACCATAAGATCATGACCTGAGCCGATACCCAGAGTCGGACCCTTAACCGACAGAGCCACGCAGGCACCCGGCCTGTTTTTATTCTCTTTCCAATTCCTGCAAAGTGAGTTGACTTTGTCTCATTTTCCAACTGTTTCTTGACTTAGGATTTCTAAGGTATGATTTCCATTTATTAGTTCTAAGAGGTTCACTGTGAAATGTTTCTCCCATTAGTTTAATACATCCTTTGTCTTCTCTTGGCCTTGAATAGCATCTTTTCCTTCTAGTGACCCTTGCATTACCTGGTCTGCATTTACCCGTTCCCTCACGTTGTGTGCCTTATTTTTCCCTTCACTCCAATGGGTTAGGCTGAGGTTTGGCTCAGAGCACACTGTCTTGCTCCAGTTTCCCATATTATAGGTCACTGGCTGAGGAGGCAAAAGGCCACAGTCACAGGTACTTGTATCCTAGGTTTAGACAAGCTTCTACTAATAGAGACATTTTGGTTCCATTCCATGAAATATATCCTCAGGAATATGTTTTCCTGCTAGCATAGGGGGCTTTTTGTGACCTGTAGGCTCCACTCTCTCTTTTGATGTTGGGGAACCGCAGAAGTGTGTGAACCCAATGTCATGTGCCTCCTTCAAGTGCCAATGTCCACCTCATAGCTGTCCAAGGAATCACAGCCACCAAGATGTTGGCATCTACTTCCGCTAAGGTTGTCTGTTATCTCGGGTAATCAGTATTGCCCTGACATTATACCTGTTTCAACAGTATTCCATATGTCAACCAATTTTAACTGCAAGAATTGTCAGTCTATAGAGAAGCATCTTTCATGTTTTTTGATGTTATTTTTAGCATTTTCTCAACTGCTTTAATGTCAAACTTCCCTTGCTCTGTTTACTTCTATGTGAAATTCATTTATGTTTTATAATATACTACTGATTTTATCCATTTATGTACCAAAGGGTGACAAAGCTGCCATTGCGTGTGTGATTCATTGAGCTTGTTTGGCTTCAAAGAGTTTACGTTTAGTGTGATTTGACTGAATTGTAATGAGAAAGAGCAGCTTCCACTGTTCCTCCAATAATCCTACTTCCAGTCCAACTAGGAACTATAACAGTCTTTCCTTTTGACACAATTTTTTAGCGTAGGTTGTAAATTGGGCATTGGCGATGATGGGTAAAATTGAGCACAATTTGGGGACCTATATGTGTCTTGAAACACCTGCATATTAAATTTCAAGGTATAGGCTACTATTGTAGGTTCCAATATGACCTCGAGAGTTTTTTATTTTGGGGGTAGAAATATGTGATCTGAGAGAGAAGCTGATGTATATACCATGAACGATAATGTTTTGTGTTCTATGCTAAGTTTCCTATATGGCTTCTGAACACCTTACAAAGTGTCCCTGTTATTTTAAAGTCTGGATATAGGGTCTATTGTTCATTTTCTAATAGGTGAATATGGATTAAATCATGTACTGAGAGTGTAGTAACTGATCAATTTGGGGCCTATTTATATTCAAAGATATAATTGCCCATTCTGCACATTAGACAGTTGGCCTTTCAAAATGGTAGAACACAAAGTGAATCAAGAATTATGTTGGGTTATTTTCACAGCCTCTGCCATATGTCCAATGCTGCACTCAATTCAGTAAGAGAAAAATACAAAGGTTAGTACCTGGGTGTCTTGGTATATATGCTGGGTTATAATACCAAGCGCCAATTAGTAATTGAGGCCAAACTTCATCCTCTAAGTCAGTGTCTAATAGGGACAGTTGTTGTTCGAGACCCTCATTGATTCTTATGGAGATTGAAGTGAAGATTTCCACTGCTTCATCAGGTTCCCGAAGTATCTGATTTCTCCATTGACTGAAGGTCTCCCAGAGAGTTGATGGTGCTGACACGGAAGGGTGGGGCAGTGCGGTCGGGCTTAGTGATGGCTGGTGAGTCCTGAGTCGTAAGAAGGCGATCAGGGTGGTGATCCATAGAGGAAGAAGAGGATGTCACAGACAGTGGAGATGTATCTGAACCAGAAGATGGCATTTTCATTCAGAATGCTGGCACAATTTCTACTGCGGCAGCTGTTTGAAGAATGTCCATGGCTACAATGAGTATGGTATCCAATAGTGAGCAACAGGCAAAACAGTATGGTCAGCAGGCAGCGTGCTGCACTGACCCACTTAGGGATATGGACAGGGTGAAAGATGCAGCAGATTCATGCCTGTAAACTAAAGACAATGTCCTATAAATTCTAATTCTTTCTTGTTGTTCTTGCCACTTGGGGAAATCTGTAGTTATGATGGGCATTATTGTCAAAATTGCCCCAAGCATAATTTGCCTGCAACATGCTAGGCTATGTATTAGGCATTTAGTGTTGATAAAAATAAAAGATGCTGTTCTTCATGTCTGAAATTTTTATGGAAGCATCCTATTATTTTCTTTAATTTAATGGGTCCTACAGTGTCTACTGTTGTTATAATTTTTTTTAATAACCTGTGGGTGATCAGTTATGAGCTCTATGCTTATAAACCCCAGATTTCCTGTCCATCCGCAATTAGATATAAAACTGCCCAGCTGATTTTCTAAACATGACATTAAAAAAAAAGTCTAACCCTTAGGGCACCTGGGTGGCTCAGTTGGTTGAGCGTCCGACTTCAGCTTAGGTCATGATCTCATGGATTGTGGGTTCAAGCCCTGTGTCGGGTTCTGAGCTGTCAGCACACAGCCTGGAGCCTGCTTTGGATTCTGTGTCTCCCTCTCTCTCTGCCCTTCCCCCTCCTCCCCCCCTTCCCCCGCTCATTCTGTGTGTTTGTGTGTGTGTGTGTGTGTGTGTGTGTATGTGTGTGTGTGTGTGTGTGTGTCTCAAAAATAAACATTAAAAAAAAAAGTCTAACCCTAGAATCATGGTCGTCATCTTCCTTGCCTTGGCCATCCACCAGACTTCCTCTCTGAACAGATTGTACCTTATTCACCTAATGACCCTGTCCCAACCTCTGAAAGCGCTTCTTCATTTTTCCTTCCCTTTTCAGCATTCTGTCTCACCCCCCTGCTTGTTCCCCCAAGCCTCTGTCTGTCGTTTGTTGGTTGGTCCTCTGCAGAGGTTGCTTTGCAGAGCCTACATTTTTGTTGTTGTTGTTGTTTGGTTGGGTTTTTTGTTTGTTTTTTAATTTGAGAGAGAGGGCACGATCAGGGAAGAGGGACAGAGGGAGAATCTTAAGAGGCTCCACGCTCAGTGCAGGGATCAACACCAAGTTCATCACGGGGTTTGCCACGGGGCTCCATCCCACAACCCTGGGATCATGACCTGAGCTGAAATCAAGACATGGACACTCAACCGACGTAGCCACCCAGTGGCCCCAACAGAGTCTAGGTTTTTAATTTTGATGCCTTCCAGCGTCTGCATTTCTTTTCATGGATCATATGTCTGGCATCAAGTCTTAAAATCTCTTTGTCTGGCTCTAGGTCCCCAATTATTTCTCTTAGAATCCTCCCCCCACCCTGCTAAAGTGTGTTCTAGTTTTGTTTTCCACAGAAGCGTGTGATCCATTTCGAGTTCACGCTTGTATGGGGTGTGGGGGTTTCGGTAAAGGCGTTTTCGTTGCTTTGTCAATCTGTGTGTCTGCCTGTCTGCTTGTGTATTTTCCCTGTGGATGTCCGATTACCGTCCTCCAGTTTGATGGAGAGAAGAGGCAGGCCATCTTTCCTCCCAGGAATGGCTTTTGCATATTTGCCAAAATTTAGTTGAGCTCGGACAGTCTGGTTATCAGTTAGATTCCACTGATGTCTTTCTGTCTGCCAACATCACACGCTCTCTATTACCTCTATAAACATTAAACCAGAAGTGATTGTATTACCATTTTTTAAACTGCTGTAGCAATTCTAGTTCCTTTGCCTGTCCATATACCTCTTTAAAGAGAAATACATGTACTTTAAAAAAAACAATTTTTTTAACACCAAAGGAAGTGCTACATCTTGGTTTGTTCTTTGTCCTTAATTTCATGAAACAGTTCATCATCGACATTTACCTCTTCTCAAAATACACACAAAGTCATAGCACTGAACTGTACAGATGTCCTGGAACTGGATCTATTTAGTAAGTGGCTATTAACCTCCTCCTCCCTTCCTTTTTTTTTTTTTTTGGATAGTTTTATTAAGGTAAGTAATGCTAAAATCAATATTTCTATCACTACAGGTGCATTTGCACCAATGTTCCCCATACCTGTTTGTTGTCTTTAGACTTCACTGTGGTATATGCAGAGACGGATTTTGTTTAAACTTTTCTGTGGTCAGGTTTATCAGTCACCCCCCTTTCTGTCTCCTGAAATTTGTTTCTGTGCTTCAGAAAAACCTTCCCTTGAGATGGTAGGACAAACGCGGTTCCGTTGCTGTTCTGTGAGTACTTCCATGGTTTAAATTTTACAGTCCCTGCCTGCAAAAAAAGTTTTTTTAAGCCCCCCTCCCTCCGGAAGTTCAGGGCCGGCCGATGTCCCTGGGGAATCTTCTGCCCACGTCCGCACTGGCCAGCCTGGGAGTCATGTAGAGTCCACTCTCAGCCCGGCTGACGCCCAAATTTTCCACGTCTCCCTTGGGCTGCCCTTGTCACGCTGTGCCAGCTGGGAGCTCCCAATGCAGCCGCCCCACAGCTGCACTCGATGCCCTTCACCTGCCCCAGGCCGAGAGACGAGTTCTGAGATGAGCCAGGGTAAGGGCGGAGTCCGGACGCAGGCTGCGCGCCCTCCCTGGCCTGCGATCTAGATCTGTCCCATGATGTTCCTGCCACTTGTCGGGCGCCACCTGGTGGCCACTTTTATATAGTTTCTCCCCTCTGGAGCGCCTGTGAAGTCGGCAAGGGATGAGATTTGGCCGTAGTGCACCAGTTGAAATTACAGGAGACCAGAGACGCTAGGGTGATAATTCTGCTCGTGCCAGGGTGTCGGGTAGTCATATGCTTGCCAGAGACTGGATGTCCAGGGTTATGAGGGAGCGGTGTCGCGGCCACCGGCCACGCTCCCAAGGAGTGTTGTGGGGCCACCTGGAGGGGTGGGCCAGCACCTGCTGGTGCCCCTACCACCTGCGGGGACCACTTGAGGCCCCTCGGAGGAATGGAAGAGGGTGTCCGGCGTCTAGGCGCCATCCTGCCTGTGGCCCTCGTTGTCGGACCTACCAGGCCACCTGTTCCTCCCCCTCCCCCACCGCGTTCCACTGCAGTGGTGGGGACCTGCCTGAGCTTTTAGGGGAGGCCCCTGGAGGGCGCAATAGGCCAGGCAGGCAGCGGGCACGCATGGGGTCTCGGACGTGAGACTTGGTTTTCTCATCAAGTTTTCCAAGTCCTGCTGCAGAGGTGGAGACCCGCCGGGCCCTGAAGGGAGGCCCACGTAGGGTGCCACACCGCCCAGCCAGGATCTCCCATGAGGTCCAGTCCTCCGGAGCTGCCTCTGTGGATTTTTTTTTTCCAAGTCCCAACCCTGAGTCTGGACTGGCATGGGCCATCCTGCGAGGGCCAGGGAGAAGAGTCCCCAGTTCCAGCCACAGTCCCCTGTGGGGCTTTGGAGGTGCCTCCGCGGAATTGTTCCCAATTCAGAGATGACCAGCAGGAAAGGCGTCCTGGGTCCTATCTGCCACCACATTCCTAGGGCTGATCAGATGGCCCTGCGAGCTCCAAGGCTGGCGGTGATGGGGCAGGGCTGGGGGCTAGTAGCTGGGCCATGGCCCCAGGAGGTCCTGATGATCCACTGCAAGGCTCCCTGCCATGTGACAGGTGTCCCCCTCCCTGGGTCGTCCACTCAGGTCCCTGAGGCTAAGTGGTGGCATCATTTCCTATTTCCACCTGGGCCACGCTGTTGGTGGCATCTCCAAAGAGTAGATGGTGGAGTTGGTAAGGTATGCACTCCTGCCCCCTTTTGGGGGCGGATGCCTCATCCCACTGTGTACCAGGGGGACTGACTTGGCAGGGCCCATGCTGTGTGTTCCCTTAGCCAAGCCATGCACGGGTGTGTGAGTTATCATGGGAGACCAAGCCAGTGATGTGGCGCATGTGTGAGCCTTTGTTCCCTTGTGCTTACTAGAAGTGCAAGCCCTCCCAGGCAACACAAGCATTTTGCTCTCATGAAATTTTGATGTGCTCAGTGAAGCAAATGGGCCGGGCTGTGGCATCACAGGCCGTATGTCCCCAACTGTGAATGTTTGGGATGCCCTATGCTTGCATCTGCTGCAGATCCCCCAAGCCCTGATGTCTTTGAAGGCATTTTTACAGGCCCAGTGGGGGTATGAATGGGTGGGGATGATGAACCCTCGGTGAGAAAGCCTTGTCTAGCAATCCCAGAGGGTGCCTTGGGGTATTGGAACCCCCAGCTCCTGTCCCTCCTCCCCGGGTAGTGGCCACTGGTCCCTCCGGGCCTGGTGTCAGGTGTAGGGCCCCTGCACGGGAGCACATGCGAGGGTTGCCCACATCATGTGCCAAAGGGGGGCTGTCCCGGTGTGCCCTGTTCCACTCACACCTTGAGCAGCTCTCTCCACTCATTCCTGTCCCAGCTACAGCTGGCGGTGGCCCCAGGCACAGGTCAGGCCGCCTCAGTGGTGAACATTTCCCCTGGACATAACTGCAGAATGGACTGAACAGATAGAGGCTCAGACAGCCCCCACAGTGAGGGTCGCTCAGGGTGGAGGGCAGCGATGGGGTCAGTTGGAAGGAGGCTCACCAAGGCTCCTGAGGCTGGCCAGCGAGCGTCCCAGGTACCAAGGGAGCCTTTGTGCCTGTAGCAGGGGGATCTTGGGCACGTTTACCTGGTGGCCCAGCTGTGTCTCCACTGGAGCCTTTCCCTGAACCGTCCAGCACGCTAGAGGCCCGCACCTTGAGTGTGGCCCCCCATCACCACCGACCCTGCCTCTCCCTGCCTTGACTGGTGATGGACCATCAGGGTTTGAGTCCAGAGAGGGAGCCTGAGAAATGACAACCACATCCAGGGAGGGCAGCAGTGCACAAATTACCTGACCTGGGGAGGTAGTGATGAAAGGTAATACAGGATTCTTTCCAGGCCTTGTAATTGGAGTGAGTCCACTTTAAATCCTTTAATTAGGATCCAAACCTGCTGCCGGCAGCTGGGGTGATTCCAGCTCTAATAGTGTATGTTAAAGTTGCTACAGTTAAAAAGCTCATAGTTGGATCTTGGCAGCGGGTGGGCGGTCTGCCACAAGGTGAGCCACCCCCTGTCCCTGCCACTTGCCTGTCAGTGCCCCGTCAGTGCTCTTAGCTGAGTGTCCCTGGGGCCTAAAGCATTTACTTGGAAAAAATTAGAGTGTTCAAAGCAGGCCTGAGCTGCCTGGGTACTGCAGCTAGGAATAATGGCATAGGACTGCACCCCACCCCCAGCCCCATGGCGACAACCCATTCTAACATCTGCCCTATCAACTTTTGATGGTAGTTCCCATGCCTACCATGGTCACCGCAGGCCTATTTTGTTGGTTTTCAGAACTGAGGCTATGATTCAGAGGGAGAGCACGGGGATTTGTATTGCACCGCTAGAGGTGAAATTCTTGAACCTGCACAAAACAGACCAGAGCAAAAGCATTTGCCCAGAATGTTCTCATTAATCAAGAGTGACAGTCCAGAGGTTCAGAGCTGGTCAGATACTGTCGTAGTTCTGACCACTACGGATGCCGACTGGCAAAACCGCAGAATTATTCCCCTGACGCACCAGGCAGCTGCTGAGAAACCAAAGTATTTGGGCTCTGGGGGGGAGTTTGGTTGCAGAGCTGAGACTTATAGGACTTGATGGAAGGGCACCACCAGGAAGTAGAGCCTGGGGCTCAATCTGACTAAACACGGAAAACATCACCTGGCTGGGCCCAGACAGGACTGATAAACTGACAGTCTTTCTTGATTCCATGGGTGTTGGTGTGTGGCCATTCTTACTTGGTGGAGGGATTTGTCTGGTAAATTCCAGTATCGAATGAGACTCTGGCATGCTAACTAGTTACATGACCCCCAACTCTGCATTTTCAAACTCCTGAGAGGGACAAGTGGTGTTCAGCTATCCGAGATTTAGCAACAGCAGGTTGGTGATGCCCTTAGATGTCTGGGACTGTACATGTGCTACAGTGACTGGTCCCGCATGCGCCTCCCCTTTGCTGGCAGATGTGGTAACCTGTCGAACCCTGTTGGGGATGGGGATTGGGGATTGCAATTTTTCCCCGTGAGTGAGGAATTCCCAATAAACGTGGGTCATAAGCTAGCATTAAGTCCCTGCCATTTGTACATACACTGTACATTGATTTTTTTTTTTTTTTTGAGCAAGGGGCAGAGAGAGAAAGAGGGAGAGGGAGAATCCCACAAGGGGCAAAGAGAGAGCGAGAGAAGTGGGGCTCACCTGAAGTGGGGTTCCAACTCAGGAATGGTGAGATCATGACCTGAGACGAAGTCAGACACTTAACTGACTGAGCCACCCAGGCGCCCCTACACTGTACATTGTTAATACTGATGGGATGGTTTAGTGGGGCCCTGAGATCAGCCCCACCTTAGCCCTGGAGAAGTGTGAGAAGACAGTGGCCCTTGAAGTAATAAAAGTCGTAAGGAGGTTTCCATGGGTGAGCCTGCAGGAGTTTTACTAAAGAGAGCCCCAGCTCTTTCTACCCACGGATCCTGTCCCCATGCTATAATAAAAGCACTTTTTGCACCAAAAAAAAATCTCAAGAATTCTCTCTTGACCATTTGCTCCCGACCCCACATCAACTGACACAAATGTTTTCAAGTTCGTGTGATCTGAGATATAGTCTTTCATTAAAAAAAAAAAATGCTAGTTTAGGGGTGCCTGGGTGGCTCAGTCAGTTAAGCTCTGCCTTCCGCTCAGGTCATGATCTCACGATTCATGAGTTCGAGCCCCTGCATCGGGCTCTGTGCTGACAGCTCAGAGCCTGGAGCCTGCTTCAGATTCTGTGTCTTCCTCTCTCTCTGCCCCTCCCCTGCTCATGCTCTGTCTCTCTCTCAAAAATAAATAAACATTTTTTTTTAAATGCTAGTTTAAATTTATTGGCTTAATAAAAACAGGCATGTCTTTAGAGTTATCAGCATTGAATATAATGCAGATAAGCAAGTTTTTCTACCTGGGTTTACTAATCAAAGAAACTCATACTATCTTTATATTTAAAAATTGGCAACAAAGGAACTAAGATGACAGCTATTTAATGTCTAATCCAAGTATAACTGTTCATTGCAATAATTTACATAAATATAAATGAGATCCAAGTTAATATACTAAGTTAAACTAAATAATGGATATTTGTTGAATATCTAAATCATTATCAACTAAGGCAAACATTAAATGCTTAATATGTTTTATCTACTTTTGGCTTTGTAATTTTTTTACACAGACACATAATAAATATGTCTTATGCCACATTGAGAAAAATTTATTTTAAAAATATGTTTCTAAAAATTTTGACATAGGGGCACCTGGCTGGCTTAGTCAGAAGAGCATGCAACTCTTGATCTTGGGGTAGTGAGTTCACTGCCCTCACTGGGTATAGAGATTACTAAAATAAAAATAAATAAACTTTAAAAAAATTTTTGAGGGGTGTCTGGGTGGCTCAGTCGGTTAAGCATCCAACTCTCGATTTTACCTCAGATCATGATCTCACAGTTCATGAGACTGAGCCCCGGGTCGGACTTGGCACTGATAGCACAGAGCCTGCTGGGGATTCTCTCTCTTCTCACTCTCTGCCCCTCCCCCTGCTCCCACGCTCGTGCTCTCTTTTTCAAAATAAATAAATGTTAAAAAATAAGTAAATAAATAAGGAATATGAAACAACAGATTAAATTACTAACAAGTAAGGGGCGTCTGCATGGCTTAGTCGGTTAAGTGTCTGACTTCAGCTCAGGTCATGATCTCACGGTCTGTGAGTTTGAGTCCCACATTGGGCTCTGTGCTGACCTCAGAGCCTGGAGCCTGCTTCAGATTCTGTGTCTCCCTCTCTCTCTCTGCCTCTCCCCAACTCATGCTCTCTCTCTCAAAAATAAATAAAACTTGAAAAAAAATTACTAACAAGTAAAATCACCTTGACCGGGTGGACTACCGTGCTGTCCTGGGCTTTGATACACTTGAATGATCATCCAGTAGGGCCTGTTGCCAATATGCCAGACCTGGAACCTCCAATGAGGCACGCAATACCATAAATGTATGGACCTTGTGAGAAACAGCCATAACCCTGACTCTCACCGTGGATCAATGCACTATACTGCTGAGAGCACCAAGCCCCCATCCCACCTGGGAGAGGAGTTATCCACTGGAATTTGCAATGGGATGTTCCACTGGGATCTGTGAGTTACTTTGCACCCCAGGGTGCGCTTCCCTGGGGAAGTACACAATCACCACTGGGATCTATTGTCCTGCTGCAAGCTGGACCTGTGAAAGCATACTATCTTTGGAATGAAATATGCGGCATTCAAAGAGGGGAGAAGGTAGGGGTCTTTGGCATTATCGCATCCCCAGTCCATCTCCTCACCCATGACAGTGCTGCCTCTACTGGCCAACATGTATGGTATATACAACTGGGTCAAGTTTCTAAAGCTGCCAACCTCTCATGCCTCAAGGCCAGGTGGGCACATTCTATTTCCCATTGAGATGATCATTTGGCCACTGTCTTGTTTCTTTCATTTGCCTGGAGGATGTTATAGCACATATAGAAGAACACATAAATTCACTCAGCAAGCCTTGAATAATAGCAACAAACCCAGACCTTATGGATCATTAAAATGTCTCTAACGAGAAAAAGCGTCCTCCAAAATAGGATGGCCTTGGACATTGTTATTTCCTCACAAGGAGATACCTGTGCCATTATCCAAACAGAATCATGTGTCTGTTCATACTTGATGGGTCTGTTAATGTGTTGTCTTTATTAAATTATATGAGGACACAAGTGATCCAACCCCTGGCCTAGTGGACTTAATTCGTGGTTTGGATCATGGTGCTCTTGATGAAAAATTTGTGGTTGGTTTTGTGAGTCATTGTCTTAAACTGTGATTTCTCTTGCATGTGCCTACATTGTTACTGTGCCATATGCCTCCGATGCAGCCAGAGAAGCCACCTCCTGGTAACACACACAGCACTTTGCAGAAGTTCACGTGAAATTGGAAAAGTCAGTCATGAGGGGTGGAGTGTTGGGATAGTTCACCAAGAAGATGTGACTGTCAGGCAACCCGTGAGCTGGACCCGGGCGATCCGAGGTTCCTCCCCCTACCCCCCGCCCGCCTGCCTCATTTTTGGAATGTGGTTTTCACTTGCTTTCCCCACTTTCAGAAGCTCCAAGGACATGGCCTTGAGATAGGGATGTGGTGCTGGGACCACGTGGATGGTATATGTGACTGAAGCCAGGTAAGTCTTCAATATGAACTTTTATGATTTGAGGGGGGCGGGGTGGGTAGAGAGATCTACTGGTCCTGCTGCTGCCCAGGATAGCCTTGTGTGTAAGTTCCCTTTGCTTATTTTTTTCTAATGTTTATTTATTTTTGAGAGAGAGAGAGAGAGAGAGAGAGAGCGCAGGGGAGGAGCAGAGAGAGAGGGAGACACAGAATCCGAAGCAGGCTCCAGGCTCCAAGCTGTCAGCACAGAGCCTAACACGAGGCTCAAACCCACAAACCATGAGATCATGCATGACCTGAGCTGAAGTCAGATATTTAACTCACTGAGCCACCCAGGTGCCCCCAGTTCCCTTTGCTTATTAAAACTGCCTCCTACCAACCTGCAGCGCCCTGCCTTTTTCTTTGGTCCCTCGCTGCCCTCAGTGTGGGGGCCAGCTTCAGATTACACGTGGGATGCTCCTGAGGAGCTTGTGAACTGACATCTGCACCCCCACTGGTGACTACAGCCTCACACTTGTCCCCCTCTTTAAGAGAAAACCCTGTTGTCTGCCTTTGTCAGCCTACTGCAAAACAGGGAAACCTCTCTGACCATTGGATCTGTCGCCAGAAATTCCAATCCGTTCACGGTGTCAGAGACCCCTGGGTCTTCCCTATATCTAATTTTTCAGTCCCAAATGCCACTGTTTATTATTCCCACAAGCCTATGGATATTACCTGTCAGGTTAAGTTGTTAACAACCAAGCTGTCCCATACCTCGTTTCAACCTTTCCTCAGTCACAACCCGTACTGCCTCAACCGAACACTTCCGCCCCTGTCAATAGGATGACCCGTGCCTCCCGGACATTCTTTTCCTAAATACAATCTGTTCCACTCAACCCAAGGTAAATACGACCAGGGTGACACCTTTTTGTGAGGATTTTAGAAAAGACTCCTTTAAGAAGTAATAGCCTTTTACGGAATGTCATCCCATTTGCTCTCACCCATGGCTAGAAGCGGTTCAAAAAAATTCTAGCTCGTGAGTCCAACAATAACTAGACCAAAGTTGGAGGCTCCTATGCTCCGTCTAGTTCATTTTGGCTTGTGGTGGACAGCATTTCCCAGGGGCGTACAAATGTTTAGACAGCTGTCAAATCAGAGGTCAACGCATATTGGGATATTTAATCGTCCCAGTTAAAATCCATAACAAATCAAAAATCTCCTACTGGTCCATCTCACCGAGCCTCTACAGCTGCCTTAAATGGGAACTTCCATGAGGCACACGACTCTGGGTTTGCCTCCATAGGGAGAGCCTTTCTCCCACAGATTGGAGTAAGGGCCAAGGAGTGCACGATAAATCATCTCTCCCTAACATTAGGGGAGCTAGCTACAACCCTACAGTAACAGCCTAACAGTGATCACTTGTTGGTTAAAGCAGTTTCAGACAATCACATGGCCCTTGATTACCCACTTACTGAACAGGAAGGTGCTGGTGTGACAGCAAATACCACTGTCGCACATGGATAAATTCCTGTGAGGAAGAAGAAACCCAATGCATAAAATCAAAAAACAAGCATATTGGCTACAACAAATTCCATCCCAATCCATGGTCTTTTTCTCGATTTAGCTGGTTACCTTCAGGTTTGGGCTCCTACTTTCAGAGCATTATTCTGCTCCTTGTCTCATTTTGTATAACCCATTTTAAACGTTGCTACATGCCAAATCTCTGCAGAAGTGATGCACCAAATAGGGTGATGCTGGCTCAGTGCTTTGAGATGATCTCCGCTGCTCACCACCTTGATGAGAAATAGACATCAGGGGCACCTGAGTGGCCCAGTCGGCTAAGTATCCAACTTCGGCTCAGGTCATGATCTCACAGTCTGTGGGTTCGAGCCCCACATTGGGCTGTATGCTGACAGCTCGGAGCCTGGAACCTGTCCCCCTTTGCCCTTCCCCCTGCTCACGTGCACGCTCTCAAAAATAAACATTTTTTTTTTAAAAATAATAAAAAAAGGAAAAATGTCTTATAAAAAAAGAAAAAAGAAATCAGGTAGTTTGTTTGAAGAGTCCTCCCTCCTTCCCTTCTTTGTTATTCAAATGTGGCTCCATCGTGTCCAGTCTATACACTGTCCCCCCACCCCCGCCACGTGAAACGTGACAACCAGAAAAGGACGTTCCTGGCACTGAGGCGCAAAATGACTGAGTGTGGAAAAACTCACTCTTGATCAGTGATGCTTTCAAGGAAAGACCTTGGTCAAAAGAAGGACATGGGGGGACACCTGGGTGGCTCAGTGGGTTAAGCGTCTGACTTCGGCTCAGGTCACGATCTTGCAGTTCACGGGTTCGAGCCCCATGTCGGGCTCTGTGCTGACAGCTTGGAGCCTGGAGCCTGCTTCGGATTCTGTGTGTGTGTGTGTCTCCCTCTCTCTGCCCCTCCCCCCCCTCAAAAAATGAATAAACGTTAAAAAAAATTTTTTTAAGGGGAGAAATGGGAAAATGAAAGGGAACCTCATAAAATGGAGTTGGGAAGGCCTGACGGGGGTGCTCCCATGCTCTTAGCACTCCTTGCAGCCTGCACAACCGGCAGGAAGAAGGGACATAATTCTTATCTTGACAAGGGAGGACACATTTCGCATAGGAACCTGTCTCCTCTTTTTATGAGAAAAGGAAGGTCTCGCCCAGCAACAATGCACTAACCACCAGTTGGAGCCATGAGAAACCACCACAACCTCAAACTCTTGTTCTCCAATGGATTATGTGCAAAACAACCCTCTCCTATTTCCTCCCTAAAACCTAATAAATTGTCTTTTCAGACATACCTGTGGTTTGCCATATTTTGCTGTCCCAAATTGTAATTCTTCTCCTGTTCCTGAATAAACTGATTTTACTAGTAGAATAAGTGGCTACTTTCTTTTTAAGGTTGACAGCCCTAACAGCCCCTTCCTGTGCCCACCCCCCCACCCCTCCCCAGCAGGAAACTGCCCTGTTCCAGACCACTGGCTATCATGTCCTGAGTGCCTTCAGCCACTCTTGGGCTGCAGGGGACACTCCAGATCCAACCACCTGAATTGCCTCAGGGTAGAGGGAGACTACACGCCATTAATCTTTCTGGTGGCAGTGTATAACTGGTGACAGTTTATCCCCATTTAGACTGGCTGCCTGGGGGGCCCTGGGCTTCTCCAGCTCTCAGGGGTCACAAGTGTCTATTATTGGAGTGTAACCTGGCCATCCCACCAAGGCCCACCATGGAAAAGTCTAGACTCCTCAGCTCTGCCTTCAAAGAGCATATGCCCATTTATGTAGAATAAACATTAGAATTCAGCAGATGTCAGGTCCCCCGCCCTGTTACGTGACCTAACATCACCCTGTTCCAGGTTCCTGGCTACCCCGTCTTGTGTGGCCCATGCACGCACATCCACACTCTGTCAGTAACACTTGGCTGCCTGGGCCCTCCAGGCCTGTGGAGTTCAGGTAGGACCCCAATCCTCGCTAGCCTCTAGGGTAAAGAGACTTGACCCACAGAAATTTCTGAGCTTCCAGGCTAAACTGGCAACTGTTGTGATTTACCACTCGGACTGGCTGCCTGATAGGTCCTGGGTTTCTGGAGGAATCCCAGGAATCTCATATTGGAGGGTAACCTGGTAAATCCACTTGGCCCCACTCTGGCAAGGCAGTCCAGATTCCTCTAGCTCTGCTTATAAGGGAAACATGCACATTTGTGTAAGGTACCACCAATAGACCCTCCTGTACCCAGGCCTGCCCAACATTGCCCCCTCAAATACCCTAGCTACCCTGCCCTGCATGGCTACCATAAGCACAGTCTGGATCCTGTCACCTGGCCCATGGCTACTGGATCCCCAGCAGCCTATGGTTCTCAGGTCAGTCCCCCAAAACCTGTTAGCCTCCTGGGGGGAGAAAGCCTACCACCAAAAATTTTTCTGAGGCTTCAGTTGTGCTGGTAAATGTCAGCCCCCATTCGGACCGGCTTCCTGTTGGGGTCTCAGGCTTCTACAGCAATAAAGTCTCCCAAGTGTCTCTTACTAAAGGGAACTCTGGCTATTCAGCTAGCCCCGGCCCTGGAAGGGCAGTCCAGATTTTTTCAGCTCTGTCTCAAGGGGGAATATGTGCATTTATGTAGATAAAGGCTTGGAATTAGGCAGCTGCCAGGAACATCCAATGGCCTGCTCTGCTGACTTGACCTCTCCTACACTTTGCCAGGTTCCAGGCTGCCTGGACTTGTGTGGCTCACACACGTGCAGCATGAACCCCATCAGACACCGTTGGACAACACCAGCATTCCAAGACTGTGGAGCTAGGGACCATCCCCAACTACTTCCATAGGCTCCAGGGCAAAGCAAGTCCACCTCCCCCCAACCCCGCCCCTCCCCCCTCCAAGGTGGCAGCTTTAAAATGGAACAATCAGTCCCTATTTGGACTGACTGAAGGGTCTGGGGCTTCCTCAGCACTCAAGGCTCCCAGGTTCACTTATTGTAAAATGCTCGGCCAGTCAGCCTAGTCCCAATCTGCTCTGCCTTCCAGGGGATTATAGACATTTGTTTAAATTAGTCTAGGAATTAAGCAGATGCCTTGTACCCACAGCAGCCCACTCTCATGATGAGGCTTCTCCTGACACTTTCTCTTAATGGGCCCCTGGCGATCCTGACCTGCTTGGTTCGCACATGTACAGCGTGCACCCAGCGGCATCCTTGGGCAACTGGGGCCTTCTAGGCCTATTCAGCTCAGGCTGGTCCCCAACCACCTGCTTGGCTTCCTGGGCATAAGGAGCCCACCTGCCAAAATCTTTCTGATGAGGCAGTTTTAAACTGGAAGCAGGATACATGATGGCTAACAGGGGTCACTGAATGGGGGGCGGGGGGCGGGTGGAAATCTGACCACCCAGCCTGGCCCTGACCTGGAAGCCTTTCCAGAGTCCTCCAGCCATGCCTTTGGGGGCATATGCACATTTGTAAATGGTAGGGATTAGAAGAAAGCAGATGCTTTGCATGCACAAATATTGCTCCTTCGACATGGCTTCCCCAGATCCCTGCCCGTTCCAGGTTCCTCTTTACTCTGAACTGTGTTGCTTGAGTGTGCACAGAGCAGCCTCCTTCAGATTGCCTGAGACAGCTAGTGAAGCCGCCACCTGGTCCCAAACACCTGCGTAGGCTCCAGTGTGGAGTGGGTCCATCATTAAAATCACCCTGAAGCACCAGCTGTATATTGGGTACAGTGAGGGAGTCCCCATTTGGACTCAATTTCTGAGGATTGTGGGGCTGCTCCAGCAACCTTTGCTCTTAGGAATCCCTCATTGATGATACCATGGCCAGCCTGGGGGCCCCACCCTGCCAATGCAGTCCATATATTTGAGCTCTGCATTCAGGTGGAACATAAGCCAGGGAGTAGGTTAGGGCTAATAAATCCACTTGTGTAGGTACCAAATACATCCAATTTCAAATTGAAAAATGAGAATTGCTGAAAGTTTAAGTCTTGGGAGTCATTAATGAATAATCCAGATTATATCAAAGCTGACAGATCCTTCCAAATTATGCAAATGATTATATAGAACCTGTATCTAAGAATAAACTATGTATGCACCATTGTAGACACATGGTCAGGAATAGGATTATCCTATTCTTGGAGAAAAAAAATGATCAAAATCTATAATCAGAGCATTAGAACTGTGGATGGCTTACAATGGTATCTGAACTATCATAAAAGCACAACATGGCACCCCCTCCACAGGAAAGCTAATACAAGAATGGGCTGAAGAACAAGGTACAATGTGGAATTTCCATTCACCCTACAACCTAGCTGCCTCTGAACCAATTGAAAGGTGTAATGGCTTGTTTAAGCAAAAATTTATGTTGCTTTCAACACTCCTAAATTACACCGTTTAACTCATACTCCCTACTAGAAAATGAACATAGATCCATGGACCCCGTGTCCAGACTTTGAAAGAGCAAGGACACATATAAGGTATATAGAGGACATACAGGAAACTTAGTATAGAACACATTATTATCTTTCATAGTACACAGTATATATCAGGCTTCTCTCTTGCACCAGAGATCTCTATCACATGAATATGGGAACCTATGTTAATAAACCTCTCCCGGTCATACTGGAGCCTAAAATAGTAGCATATACCTTGAAATTTAATTGTTTCAAGCCAGATATCATGCCCAAACTATGCTTCATTTTATCCTTCTTTATTGATGCTCAATTTACAACCTATGCCAAAAAGAGATTTGCCAAAAGGAAGGAAACATTTACAGTTCCTTGCTGGACTGGCAGATGATTTAACTGGAGAAACAATGGCAGCCATGTTTTCTCAATAACCAATGGATCAAATCACATTAAAATAAAATTTTTGAGACCAAGCAATCTCTATTTAACAGATATGAAATGGCACCTTTGTCATCACTGGGTACACAGATGCATAGATCAGCAATAAAATGCACAATGAATTTCACATGGAAATAAATAAAACAGGGAATTCGACATAAAGCCATTGGAGAAAATGCTAAAGATAATGAAACACCAAAAAACCAGCATTTCTCTGTCTGTAGATTGTGCAACGGTACACTTCAGATTGATTGATACCTGGAATACTGTTGAAATAGCTGTAACGTCAGGGCAATACTGATCACCAGTGATAACAACCTTACCAGAAGTAGATGCCACACATCCTGATGGCTGCGATTCCTTGGGAAACTATGAAATGGACATTGGCACTTAAAGGAAGGAACATGCCATTGGGTTCCCGCACTTGAGGTTCCCCTTGGGAACCTCCCACACTTGAGGCGTCTGGGTGGCTCAGTTGGTTAAGTGTTGACTCTTGATTTCAGCTCGGGTCATGATCTCACAGTTTGAGAGACTGAGTCCCACGTCAGGCTCCACTCTGAGCTTGGCACCTTGTTGGTGTTCTCTCTCTCTCTCTCTCTCTGTCTCTCTCTGTCTCTCTCTCTCTCTCTCTCTCTCTGTGTGTGTGTGTGTGTGTGTGTGTGTCTCGCTCTCTCTCCCTGCTCTTCCCCAGATCAGGCACTCTCTTTCTCTTTCTCTCTCTCAAAAACAAATACACATTTAAAAAGAAACAGAGAGAATGGAGCCGACAGGTCACAGAAAGCCCCCTGTGCTAGCAGGAAAACATGTTCCTGAGGATATATTTCATGGAATGGAACCAAAATGTCTCTATTAGTAGAAGCTTGTCTAAACCTAGGATACAAGTACCTGTGACTGTGGCCTTTTGCCTCCTCAGCCAGTGACCTATAATATGGGAAACTGGAGCAAGACAGTGTGCTCTGAGCCAAACCTCAGCCTAACCCATTGGAGTGAAGGGAAAAATAAGGCACACAACGTGAGGGAACGGGTAAATGCAGACCAGGTAATGCAAGGGTCACTAGAAGGAAAAGATGCTATTCAAGGCCAAGAGAAGACAAAGGATGTATTAAACTAATGGGAGAAACATTTCACAGTGAACCTCTTAGAACTAATAAATGGAAATCATACCTTAGAAATCCTAAGTCAAGAAACAGTTGGAAAATGAGACAAAGTCAACTCACTTTGCAGGAATTGGAAAGAGAATAAAAACAGGCCGGGTGCCTGCATGGCTCTGTCGGTTAAGGGTCCGACTCTGGGTATCGGCTCAGGTCATGATCTTATGGTTCCTGAGTTAAGCCCTGCTCTGGGCTCTGTGCTGGCAGTGCAGAGTCAGCTTGGGATTCTCTCTCTCTGCCTCTCCCCGAATCGCACACCCATGCACGCATGCTCTCCATCTCAAAGTGAAAAAAAAAAAACTTAAAAAAAAAACTCCACATGTATTCCCTAAAATAGCGACAGCCTTGAATTCTGCAGTTAAGGCAGTTTAGCAGGTGCTTGATAGGGCTCCACAAGCTCGTACCCCTAGTTCCTCATGAAAATGATCTTTCCTTGGAAACGTCATTGACAAGAAAGTTAAATTGAGTGACCTAAAGAGGTTAAATTTTGGTCATTTGGTGACTGGATATGGTACCTTGTTAAGAGTCTTTGTGATGATTATACTGATATTATTAGGAATAGGGTTGCTTAAACAAGCTGGCATCTAAATTATGGTATAAAAGAATGGGCACCAAAGGAATAATTCTCGCAAAATACGATTGTGATTAAGATCGCACGTGATGTAGAATCACAGGAGTGGTACTTCCGTGAACTTAGATTTGTGTAGGGAGTTAACTTACTATTCATTAGGGTGTAAGTAAAGTCCCAGGGTAGGTGGATGTGTATCACACTGGTGATTTCAAATCCACTTGTTTCAGACAAAGACCGAAAAGGGTGGTCTTTAAAAGTAAATTTTCTCGGATATACGAAGCAAGGTGTGTCAGGACGCCATCATCCCCTCTGGTCTACCCCATGAGAACTCAGTATTGCAGCTGCCGAGAGGCCTCGCTGGGAGCTTACCAATGGAAACGTGTAGAAGCAAGTGTACGTGGACCATCAATACCGGGAGCATCTGAGGACTCTCCAAGAAGGTTCAGTCTGGGCAAGGGTACATTTTGCGTTTCTAAAATAGCTGTCTCAAGACCCTGGGGCTATTCGCTCTTACCCTGGTAAAGGGGACCCTCTTACTGGCAGTGGTGACTGTCCAGCAGCCGCCTCCTGAAAAGATCAACTTGCCCCGCAGCACCAGCTCCCACGTCCCATAGCAGCGAGCCTCACCAGCACACCACTTTTCCTCTTGTACTGGCGGCTGGACGTGAGTGCTACTTGGCTAAGCTACGTCTCCCCAGTATTAACTCACGGAATGATACGGGAACCTAACAGGGATTTTACTCCTTCCGTCTCCACTGTCTTAACCTCTATAGTGGTTAATCAAACACGGGTTTGGAGTGTGTTATTTGTTTATCGCCCCATCAAAAGACAATACCCTGCCTGCAAATATGGCTGTGAAAGAGGGTGAAAATAATTGCCAGCCAAGAGAAACTACCACTCTAAGCATTAATTTGCTTCCCCAGACAAAACAGCCTGCAAAGGCAGGGGTCCGTTTCTGCAGGTAAGTATTTAAAACTGAGCAGAGGCATCAAACCCCGAAAGGACACCCAGGTGAAGAGCATACACTGGCGTGTTCCAGATCCCTGGTTCCCCTGAACTGCCCCGCTCTGGGGGGTGAAGCGAGCAACCTTTCACCCACTGAGGGTGCTTCAAAGCCTATGGAATTTGGGTCAGTCCCATGACTTCTGCAGAGCTCCAGGCCAGAGGGAACCCACCTCCAAGAACCCTTTTTGAAGCTGCTGCTTTGAACGAACAGCAGTCAGTCCTCACTTGGACCTGCTGCCCGTGGGGCCCCAGACTTCCCGGGCATCAAGTCTCCCAAGTGTCTCTTGGTGAAGGACACACAGGTGGCATCGTAGGCCCCATGCTGGCCAGGCAGTCCAGACTCCTCAGCCTTACCTACAGGGGGAATGGTACATGGGTGTCACTTAGTTCTTGCAATCAGGTGCATGTGTGTACCCCCTAGCCCCTACTCCAGACACTTGCCTTTTGTGGCCCTGACTCCTCTGCCTTGTGGCTCTCATGCATGCTCAGTATGTTTCCCTCAGCCGTGGAGGTGAGCCAGGGCCCTCCAGGCTAATGGAGCCCCTGCAGATGCTGAAGCATCGTCATAGTCTCCTTGGTGGGCGGGATCCCATCCCCGAAAACCTGTGAGATGGCAGCAGTGAACTTTAGGTAGTCAGTCCACCTTTGGACAAGCTACCTGAGCCGGCCCTGGACTACTCCAGAATCAGCGCCCCCATGTGCCTCTCATGAAATGATGCCCAGGCCAGTTGCATTAGCCCGGCACATCACCAGCACAACACGGCTTGGCCAGGCCGCCCAATTTCCTGCAGCTCTGCCTTCAAAGGGAATGTAGGACAGGGCTGAGAATGAGGCAGATGCCAGGGACACTGAATAGCCGGCTCAGGTGACCAGCCTCTCCCTACATCTGCCCTTTTCCAGGTATGGGGGCTCCCCAGACCGAGGGGCCTGAGCTTTAGCAGGCCTCAGCACCTCAGCTGGCTTTGCCTGCAAGAGGTGCTCGGGGCTTGTGGGGTTCAGGGGAAACCCCAAGCCCCTTCTCTGGGCTCAGAGAAGGGAAAGTCCACAGCAAAACTTTCCTTCTGAGGCGACAGGTTTAAATTTGCAGCGCAGAGTCCCTTATCGGGCTGGCTGCCTGATTGGGTCACAAGCATGGCTACCACACAAGCCCTCGGGTGTTTCTCCAAGAACACCCAGATCATCCATAGCAGCGCTGCCCTGACAAAGCAGTCCAGACCCCGTCCAGGCTTCCCAACAGCAGGAATATGCACCCCGTGTAGGCAGGAGGCTGGGGCGAGGCACATGCCAGACATCCACCATGGCCCCCAATCCATGAAATGACCCAAGCCCACACAGCCCTGTCCCAGGACTGTTGTTTGCATCCCCAGAGCTGGGTCTGCCCCTGCAGACACAGTCTGTAGCTTCTGTGCTGCCCTCACCCTGCATGGGGCACCCAGGGCACAGAAAACTCTGGCACCTCCAGGGCCAACACAATGGCTTCACGGTGTGGAAAATCCACCCGCCAAAACCTTGTCGGAGACTCCTTTGGATACAAGGGACCTACAGTGCTCAACGGGACCAGCTTGCTGGATGGTTTCCACACTCCTCCAGAAATCGGTCAGTGTCTCCAGGTGTCCCTTATCGGAGAGTGGCGGACATCTCACTCACTTCCCCCCAGTCCCCCAGGAATCCCCCAGATTCCTCCATGTCAGGGCTCAGGAGGAACCTGTGCATTTGGGAATGTAGGTATCTGCAATGACGCACATGCCTCCCGGCCACTGACCACGGGAACCAGTAACCCGGCCCCTCCAGACCCTTGCCCCAGTCTGGGTCCCTGGCTCCTCTGACGTGAGCGGCTCGCACATGCGCACCATGTACCCCCCGGGCCCGGGGACATCAGCCCGGGCCCTCCAGGCCTGGTGAGCTCCTGGCGGTGTGCAAGCACCTACTGAGCCTTGTCCCATGTTCCCCGTGTCCCTGCCTGGGCTTGCACATGCGCAGCACACACCCCTCTTTAGGCCTGTAGGGCCCTTTAGGCCTGTAGAGTTTCTCCTGGTGCCAAAGCACCTGCACAGCCTGCCGGGTGGAGGAGTCCCACACCAGAAAATCTTCCGAGTGGCATCTTTAAACTGGGGGCAGTCATTCCACTTTCGGCCTGGCTGCCTGGCCCGTTCCTGGCCTCTCCAGCACCCATGCTCCCAGTTGTCCCCTGGTGGAGGATGCCTTAGCCAGCAGGGCCCTGCAGGGGTTGCCAGGACCCCACCTGAGGCTGGCAAGGCAACCAGTTTCCTCCAGCTCCTCCTTCTGGGGAATGTGGTATATGGCTTGGAATGTGGCAGATGCAAGGGACCTTAATTAAATATCCTGTTCCGCTGACACAGCCTGGAACTTGAGCTGCCTTTTTCCAGGTCCACGGCTCAACACGCAGATGTATGCCACACTTAGCCAGCCTTGGCCTGCAGGAGGCAGGGCAGGCTTGTGAGGTTCAAGGAGGACCCTGTCCACCTGAGTGGCATCAGGTTGGAGGGAATCCTCGCTCTGTAATCTTTCTGAGGCTAAGGATTTTACATGGCGACAGCCGGTCTCTTTTTGGACTGGCTGCCTGGTGGGGTCACACTTGATATGGAATAAGGCAGATGCCAGGACCCAAATAACTAGCTCCAATGACCCAGCCTCTCCTTGTAGTACCCCTTCCATGCCCTGTGTCACCATACCTGGTCAGACAGCCTGGGCCTACAGGACACACTGCAGGGCCCCTGTGGTTCCGAGAAGACCACCTGAATGGTCTCAGGGTGGAGAGAGTCCACACTGGTAAAATATGTTTGAGGTGACAGGTTTAAATTGGCAGCTGTTAGTCTCCATTTGGACTGGCTGCCTGATGGGTTTCTGGGCTTCTCCAGCCACCAAGTCTCCCAGGTATCTCATAATGGAAGATGCCTTGACCATCCTGTGCACCACTCCCCAATTCCCGTCCACCCATGCAACGTTTCCAGAGTCCTCAGTTCTCTCTTCAGTGATTATGTGCATTTTTTAAAGATTTTATTTTTTAAGTGCATTTGTTGAAGATTTTTATTTTTTAAGTAATATATACACACCATGGGACTCAAATTCATGACCCTGAAATCAAGAGCCTCATACTCTACCTACTGAGCCAGCCAGGCATCCCAGAACTGTATGTATTTGTGTAGATTAGTACAGATCAGGACCTGCATCCCAAGCGGCTTGGTGTCAGGAAAGGGCCATCCTGATTCCAAGCTCTGAGCCACACAGTGTTTATACTTCCCCTGAAAGCAATCTGCACCGCCTTTCCAGAGCTGGATTAGGCAGGCTGGCTCGGGTATCCTCCAGTAAGAGACCCCTGTGAGCCTTGTTGCTGCTGTGAAAGGTAAAGCAAAATGGTGTACTTTGTATGTCAAGTGGTTTTAAAATGTAAACCTGAGGCCATGATGCAATGGGCCCTATGCTTGTCCTCATCAGATGAAATGAGCTTAGAACTGTGCCCATCCACAAACATTCCAAGGACTCAGCCCAAACACTTGGGACTTGGGACAGTAAGGTCTTTGTCTAGTGACAGCCTTAGGAAGCAGTTGTACTCAGCCAAGATTAGTTTCCTGCTATCACCATGCATCAGAATTCTTTGTAAAGAACACATACAATCTTTTGTTTGTCTTTGAAACTCCTTGCCTTTGCTTCCCAGGGGAGGCTACAATTTGGGTTACTGTCCAGATCTGTTCTCTCAGTTGTGACTCTAGACCCCAAGCAAACGCTTTTGTTTTACTTTAGCTCTGCCTCGGTTCTCGGTGGACTTTTCTCATGTCAGCAGGATTGGCATCCAAAGCTACACACCGTGTCAATTCGGTGCCACCACCGGATGCAAGCATGGTACCTACTCGAGCGCTTTATGCTCCGTGCTCCGTGGACGTGGCTCCGGATCCTGTGGAGACTCCATTAGGCTCTGAGTCTTCCTCCTTGGTTGAGGTTCTCACCTTTCTTTGGGTGTCTTTCTGGCATCAGAATTGATAGAGGAGTAACACTTCTGTGCCTGGATTCTGTTCCACACAGTTTTTCACAGGGGATTAACACTTCTCTGTCCAGACTCTAACCTGTAAGGGCTTCTCATAAAAGACTGACACTTCTCTGTCTTTACAGTTTCTATAGGGGATTAACACTCTCGAGTCTGGCATTATCTAGTGAGGATTCTCTGGAAATTTTAATCCCCAAAATCGCCACCTAAAGGGCAGCCCCCATCTGGGACTCCAGGTGGTTTTATGTGTAAATATTATGGTTCCTCCGGTGAGCTTTTGTCACGATGGACCTATATTACTAAGAGTGATTTAAAATGACAATGGCTGGGGTGCCTGGGTGGCTCAGTCTGTTAAGCGTCCCCCTCTTGATATCAGGTCCTGATCTCAAGGTTCATGGGTTCAAGCCCCACATCAGGCTTTGCACTGACAGCACAGGGAGCCTGCTTGGAATTCACTCTCCCTCTTTCTCTGGCCCCCTTCCCTCTTGCGGTCCAGTGTGCTCACTCTCTCTCTCTCAAAATGAATAAATAAACTTAAAAAATATTTTGAATGACAATGGCCACTTTGGGGATCCTTCGCAATTCTAAAATTTACTTAATTGCATGTGTAATAAGAACAGGGATACAAAACCAAGCAAAATGAATGAGAAGCCTATTTTCATTGGTATTTTCAGGCCTCTAAACACTCTCATGATGTGAAACTCTCTGGAAACTCTCTGTCACCAGTTAGACTCTAAGACCTGAACTTTACTGCCCACCTGCTTGTACTCACTGACCTTTGTCCTATGTTTTTCCTTAAGTTCTTCCTTCCAGCTTAGCTCTTAACTCAGGCAAATGGAAAGTGAAACCACCCCTTAAGGCATAGTGACTGCCCTGACAGGACCTCCAGCAGGCCCAGACCACCCAGACCAGTGTGAGCATAACCCCCGACTCACCCTGTGCAGATGGACCATGGAGTGACCTCTAGAATGACAGACAACTACCTGTACCTCATTATAATACTAAAATCTTGGCCCAGGGAAGAGCACGAGCCTCATTCACATAACGTACAATGTGTACAGG
Organism: Prionailurus viverrinus; assembly: GCF_022837055.1. Classification (NCBI taxonomy): domain Eukaryota; kingdom Metazoa; phylum Chordata; class Mammalia; order Carnivora; family Felidae; genus Prionailurus; species Prionailurus viverrinus. The sequence continues at coordinate 11,517,657 of NC_062577.1, forward strand.
CCTGTTTCCTTAAGGTGCCTGTGGGGCCCTATGCCCAGCTCTGCATCAGATGACAGGCCTTCCCTACCTGAATATTCATCCTGAGACTAAATAAAAGGAACTCATCCACTCTTGCTCTGGGAGTCACAGCTGTGGAAGCCATTCCCCTTGATCTCTTTATTTGCTGCAAACGAAGTGTTCTTTGTGTGACAGCTCAACCTTGGTGCAGTTTCTGTGACTCACCAAGGAGGCAACGCACATTGGTTCTGTTACAGCTTCCTTACAAGAAGTGAACTACAGGCTCTCTAAAGCCAACTCTGACCTTTCTCAGATACCAGCCACTGAGAGCTCACTACTCCTTCTCCTCCACCTCTCCCTGTTGTCCATGTCTATACCCCAGCTTAGCTGCATCTGAAACTGTAACAAGGACCTTGAAGTTCCGCCAAGCCCCCCAGTCATTCAAGCACCCTTTAAGGTAAAACCTGAGGAAGGAGATTTAGGAACTCCCTGTCTCTTGCAACCCTTGTACTAAGGCTGATGTGCAAAGTATTATTAAGGAATTACCTAATGCCCTGGAGGACTCTGTAGGCTTTGCTAAAGAAGTTAACTTGATCACTCAAACTTGTCAACCTGGTTATTCTGACCTCTACCAACTTATTCATATGCTTGTAGGTGAAGGCCATGCTGGGAAAGCTTTAACTTTGATAAGCCCACATGAAGGGGCACCTTTATTTTTATTTTATTTTATTATCTTTTTAAATTAATAATTCATTTATTTTTTAATTTACATCCAAGTTAGTTAGCATATGGTGGAACAGTGATTTCAGGAGTAGATTCCTTAATGCCTCTTACCCATTTAGCCCAACCCCCCTCCTTCAACCCCTCCAGCAACCCTCTGTTTGCTTTCTATATTTTTTTTTTTTAATTTTTTTTTCAACGTTTATTTATTTTTGGGACAGAGAGAGACAGAGCATGAACGGGCGAGGGGCAGAGAGCGAGGGAGACACAGAATCAGAAACAGGCTCCAGGCTCCGAGCCATCAGCCCAGAGCCCGACGCGGGGCTCGAACTCCCGGACCACGAGATCGTGACCTGGCTGAAGTCGGACGCTTAACCGACTGCGCCACCCAGGCGCCCCATGCTTTCTATATTTAAGAGTCTCTTATGTTTTGTCCCCCTCCCTGTATTTATATTATTTTTGTTCCATTATGTTCATCTGTTTTGTATCTTAAAGTCCTCACATGAGTGAAGTCATATGATATTTGCCTTTCTCCAACTGACTAATTTCGCTTAGCATAATCCCTCTAGTTCCATCCACGTAGCTGCAAATGGCAAGATTTCATTCCTTTTGATTGCCGAGTAATACTCCATGGTACATCTATACCACATCTTCTTTATCCATTCATCTGTCGATGGACATTTGGGCTCTTTCCATACTCTGCCTATTGTCAAGATAGTGCTGCTGTAAACATTGGAGTGCATTCGCCCTGAAGGGGTGCCTCTAAACAAGAGGATTTCAGATCTTTTGGATACAGTGGAATACATTCTTTGATATGTAGAAGCTTGTAATCAACAAAATGACTTCAAGAACAGTTTTGAAGGATCTTTACAGCATACAATAAAGTCTTTAGTAAATGACTTGCCCATCTGAGCAAGTAAGTTTAACTTAGTCCATCTGCCAGAAACACAATTCACACTTTTATTTCAGTTACTTACATGGTCATATGTGTGTGTATATGTGTGTGCTAGGAATATACAGTATTTCTTACTGTGGAATGATCCAACATGCTCAAAAGCTGCTGCTCTTATATCATCATACATTGATGGACGAAAGAGTCTGTACAGCCAACTGAAAAGGCCAATATAAAAAAAAAAACCACTTTTTCTGTTCTGTATGCACACTGATAGCTTCTGAAGGCTAAATTGTAATCACCCTATGATAGGCTCATACATACTTTGTTGCTTTGTCTTTTCAGGTTTGCAGCCAAGCAGCAATTCTTTTTTTTTTTTTTTTTTTTTTGAGAGAGAGTGCAGAGCAGGGGAGAGGGGCAGAGGGACAGAGAGGGAGAGGGAGAGAGAGCAGGGGGAGAGAGAGAGAGAGGGAGAATGAATGCAGGCTCCATGCTCAGTGCAGAGCCCAATGTGGGGTTCCATCCCACAACCCTGGGATCATTGCCCACGCCGAAATCAAGAGTTGGACGCTCAACTGACTGAGCCACCCAGGTGCCCCATCCAAGCAGCAATCTTTATTTAAAAGAACTTCAACTTCTTGTAACTACCTGCAAAGCTGGGAATTCTAAGATAGCTTCCCATATTGCCATCAATTCAGAAGTTGTCCCATTTTTCAAATCTTTATTCTGCCTACCCCACTTAGACCAACCAACCCCCTTCACCAATACCGTGAGGAACGTTGCCTGTCTGTTCTATTCTCAGACTAACAGAGCAGGATGAATCTAGAGACAAACGAAATCTCATACTGTAGCTTCCAAGGAGGGAGGTAACAGAATATTGAGAAGGGAATTTTATATATAGGCAAGCTAAGATTGGAATGGATTTATTTAAGCTAAAGAGCGAGTTTTAATACCAGAAGTACACTGGTGTTTCAACAAAATTTGGTTTTCTTTCTGCTAAAAGGACAAGTTTTCTTGGGTTATTGGTCTGCTCTAAATAAGAAATTGTAAATGATTTTTACTTACCTTTAGGGGATCTACCTGTAAAACAAAGATTCTATGTTTTGTCTTCATCAGGTCTTTGATTATTCACATACTGCACCTTCTGGGTACTTAGAGAGCTAAGTTTTGTTTACAACCATGTGACCCTTTGTATTTGCCTCCAGAATCTTTTGTTGTCTCTTGGCCAAATAGATAATTAAATATTGTTTCATAATGGTCTATAATCCTATTTGATCAAGTGTCCAAAACCTTTTGATTTTTGACAAACTTTCCACAATCAAATTCTAAATGAATTCTTTTTGACCTAAAGTAAACAAGAATTCTCAGAGCGTTCCTGGAACTTCTCAAAAGATTTGTTCTCTCATAAAAATGGAGATCTTACATGAATCACGGTTATTTGATATGTGAAATTACATGGGAAACATTGTCAAGCAGTGATACTAAGCCCAAAAAAAGGTGATATGAAGCCTTAATGATGTATTTGTATAAGTATATAAGTGTTCTAGAAATGTATATAAAAGTCCTAAAATTTGGATAATGGTATAATGTTTTCAGTCACAATTTTAGTTAGTATCTTAAAATGTTATGTGTCACAGAAATAACCAAATTTCCTTGTCAATTACATCCTAGTGAATTCTCATTAGATCTCTAACCATTGCTATTTTTAAAAATGTTTTTTTATATATTTTTGAGAGAAAGAGAGAGAGAGAGAGAGAGAGAGAGAGAGAGAGAGAGAGCACAAGCAGGGGAGGGGCAGAGAGAGACAGAAAGAGGGAGACGCAGAATCCAAAGCAGGCTCCAGGCTCTGAGCTGTCAGCATAGAGCTCAATGCAGGGCTCAAACCCATGAACCATGAAATCATGACCTGAGCCAAAGTCAGACACTTAACAGACTGAGCCACCAAGGTGCCCCTAACCATTGCTATTTTCAGTTTTTTATAGGTAGTTGTTGTAAGCGCTTCATCTTCAAAGAGATTCATGAGAAAGGTTTTGAAAAATACACTAAAACACAGGTTTTGATAAATTTAGGATCATAACACTAAACTTAGTTATAAACACATAACTAAAAACTTCTAAGACATGAATGGAAAAATAATTGTTTTAATGTTTTGTTTTCCAGATTGAGAGGATCCCTGTTTCTCTTCTCCCTTAAGCTATTTATAACCTACATTAATTTGGTAAAGTGCATCTTCACAACCAAGTTGGAAACATTTATCTTTTTTTTCCTACTTGATCCCTCCAGAATTCTGAAACTCTTACTAAATGTCCTTATTTTTCATGACAATGTATGTATTTGCATAATTCAATAAGAATCTATTCCTCTTGTAACAGCATGTCCAATATACCTAACCCCTGCTTCTTTGATCCATAGTTGATAAAAGGAGACATATTTTGACCTTATGAAAGCTTCTATTGCTTCTAATTGCTTCTATTCAAAATAACCATGCTTTGGTAGAGCAGTCTTTCCAGTTTGCCTCCAGGAGAAAAAGACCTTAAACACCACACTTTATAACTTGGGGACTTCATCTACTGGAAAAGGCATCTTCAGAAAGACTCTCTTCAACCCCAATGGAAAGACCCTATTCAAGCTGTTAAACAATCCTCATGCTACCAAACTCCAAGGAACAGACTCTGGGATTCAGGTGTCACATTTAAGGAAAGTATTGACCCCTGACTGGACCTGCACACCAACTGACCTGAAAGCAGATTTTTGGGAATTGAAGCAGACAACAGCTGAAAGAGACAATGTTCCCAAGATGACTGGACCAGACCTGCAGAACATTTTCCTTGCTGCTGCTTCTTACTTTTTGTTTGTTTGTTTCTCTGTTTTGTAGAGACAACACTCTTATCTGCATTTCTCAGTAGATTAAAAAAGGGGAGACCTCTGTGTTACATCTGCCACCAGAAACTCCAATCTGTTCATGATGTTTGAAACTCCTTGGTCTTACCTATAACTAGGTAAGTTATAGGTCTTACCTATAACTTTAGTCCCAAATGTTACTGCTGATTAGATCCACAAGCCTGTAGATGTTACCTATCAGTTTTAGTTGTTACAATAAGCTATTCCTATACCTTGTCTCAATTTTTCCTAGTCGTAACCATGCTAGCTTAACTGTACATCGTGGGGCAACCCAATCAGGTGGAGTCCAGCAGTGTGGGCGATGAAAGAATTCACCCAAGGCAGAAGAAAGAAGATAGAAGTTTATTGCATATTCTGCAAGGGAGCGATGGGCAGGAGAGCAAAGGAGAGGCTGCCTGCGATGAGGCAGTTGTGGGTGGCTGCAGGTAAGGGAGAAAGTGAGGAGCTATGGGAAGGTATGGAATTGTCCTTCTTTGGTACCTGGTACCTATGTCCAGGTGTAAGTAACCCATTGGTCAGTTAGGGCTAATGGATATAAGGATGTGAGGTGGGTCACCTAATGGGCCTGTTTGTATCCGGCCAGGGGGTCACTGTGGGCCCTTCTACTTTACTTAGGTTTCCATTGTTCAAGTTGGTTGCCTAAAAGCAGCCTCTACATACACCTTATAAAAAGAGCAGTCAGCGGGGCGCCTGGGTGGCGCAGTCGGTTAAGCGTCCGACTTCGGCCAGGTCGCGATCTCGCGGTCCGTGAGTTCGAGCCCCGCGTCGGGCTCTGGGCGGATGGCTCGGAGCCTGGAGCCTGTTTCCGATTCTGTGTCTCCCTCTCTCTCTGACCCTCCCCTGTTCATGCTCTGTCTCTCTCTGTCCCAAAAATAAATAAACGTTGAAAAAAAAATTAAAAAAAAAAAGAGCAGTCAGCAATGACTTGCATTTTGTACTTTGGATTCCATCGTATTAAAAATATGGAACTGTACTTTCCTTGCTGACTTACCAAAAAAAGTTATTTCCTGAAGAAGGACTTTCTGAGTACTGTACAAACCATGCTTTTCCTAGTAATGAATGAAATGACCTTGATGAACCAATGAACAGTAACAGATAAATGTACCCTCCAATCTCAATTCTTGATAAACTGATGTAAGTTTCTTTTTAGTTCCTTAGATCTGCTCTATTGCACTGACACATTTATTAGGCTGCTTAGAGACTTAATTCAACATTCTTAACAATTTACTAGTTATCTAGATTACTATGTGTAATGTCCATGAGGTTTTTAGACATTATAATTGGTAATTGCTCTCTTAGGCTTATCACCTTGGTAAGAAAGGTCCACTTAATGGGCTGGTGGTTTTGGAATCCAGAACCTCTACAACCACCAAGATTATGACCACTCAATGGGTTGATTCACCTGACCTCCAGGTGGCTTAATAAAGTTCCCAGACGAGGAAACTGTCTAAGAACCATTTCCCGACTGCTGCCTTGTTACTCGAATGTGGCCTAACCCTAACGACAGTGACTCTTTGAAACAGTATCAGAGACTTAAAACATCCTCTGATGTGGGACCTGATTTGCTGGGTCTGGTCCATTTCAATGACATGGGACAAGAAAATCTATAGTTGGTCAGTGATGCTTACAGAGAAAGGTCTTGATCGAAAGGGGAAATGTGAAAGGTGAAGTTAAATGTAGTCACTATGCTGACAGGTTTTAATATGGAGATGGGAGATCATTAAGGAAATGGGCCTTACCCATGTCCTCATGGAATGAAACCATAAATTTTGAACTGGGCCAGACTGCAAACGTCCCCAGGACTCCGGCCCAACACCTGCAACTTGCTACAGTAAGAGCTTTTGTTTAGTGATAGCCTTAGCAACCAATTATTCAGCCAAGATTAGTTTTCTGCTGTCAACATCAATCCAAATTTTTATAACACATAAACCATTCTCTTTGTCTTAAAAAACTTAATGTTCATTCCCTGGTGGAGGACATAATTTGGGGTGCTGCCCTAATTTGTGTTCCCTGAATTACAATCCAGAGACACCAAATAAGTGTTTTTGTTTTATTTTAGCTCTGCCTCATTTCTTGTTCCACATTGTAGAAGCCAGGGATTTGAACAGGCAGTCAATCTATAGGGAGACTCACTTCCACCTATTACAGTGGCTGCCTAAGAGAGATTTCAGGAATGGGTTCCCTCCACCCTTAAGTCTATGCAGGTGGTGCTGAATGGGCATTAGCTCCACAGCTGGAGGGCCCCAGCTTCCCAAGTCTTCCTAAAAGAATGTTACTGTGCACACACTCTGCAGAGCAGCTCAGGGTTGCCTTGGATCTAGAAGACGGCAAGGGTCTGGAGAGGTCAGGTCACAGAAGCAAGTTCTTGGGGAACAAAGTCTATGCCTAACTGCAAGCTGTAGGGAACACAAATGTGTATATCCCCCTTGAAGGCAGGGCTGAAGGATGCCTTACTTCTAGCCACTGGCTGGCTGTGGAACCCTCCAGTAAGAGACACCTGGGAGGGACTCAATCAGCAGCAAGTCTAACTGGTGAATGAGTGTTGCCAATTTGTAGGTGCTGCTCAAGGAATGACTTCTAGCAGGGCTGGGCTCCCTCCGCCCTGGAAGGTATGCAGGTGGCCCAGGCCCTAGCTCCCCACCCTGGAGTGCCTGGACTGCCCAGGCTTGCTGAAGGGGTGTTTATTGTGCATATGCATGCAGTGTAGACAGGGTTCCCAAGGATCTGGAGCAGAGCAAGGGTCTAGAGAGGCCCAGAATGGAAGTGAGCTTTGGTAAACAAGACCTGTTATGCATAATATGATGAGCGTATTCCCCCAAACACAAAACTGGAGAATACTAGACTGCTTTAGTGGGGCAGGGCAGCTGAAATTTTCAATAAAAGACCCCTTTGGGGGCGCCTGGGTGGCTCAGTCAGTTGAGCATCCGACTTCGGCTCAGGTCATGAACTCACTGTTTGTGGGTTCGAGCCCTGTGTTGGGCTCTGTGCTGACAGCTCAGAGCCTGGAGGCTGCTTCTGATTCTGTGTGTGTCTCTCTTTCTCTCTGTGTGCTCCTCCCCCTCTCATGCTCTGTCTCTCTCTAAGGTAAATAAGCATTAAAAAATTTAAAAACTGGGGCGCCTGGGTGGCGCAGTCGGTTAAGCGTCCGACTTCAACCAGGTCACGATCTCGCGGTCCGGGAGTTCGAGCCCCGCGTCGAGCTCTGGGCTGATGGCTCAGAGCGGAGCCTGTTTCCGATTCTGTGTCTCCCTCTCTCTCTGCCCCTCCCCCGTTCATGCTCTGTCTCTCTCTGTCCCAAAAATAAATAAACGTTGAAAAAAAATTAAAAAAAAATTTTAAAAACAAAACAAAAGACTCCTTGGGAGCCCCAGACTGCAGTAGAAACCCTGGACCTGATAAGGGGCAAGTCCAAATGGGGACTGACTGCTGCCAATTTGAAGCACAGCATCAGGGTGATTTTCAGGGAGGAGGTGGGCTTATTTCCCTCTCAAGTCTCTGCTCCTGGCTGAGTGTTTTGTTGCTTGTTGTTACTTTGTTTTTGTTAGCAGCCATCCTAATGGGTAAAAGGTGGTTTTGAGTTGCATTGCTCAGCGATCAGTGATGATGAGCATCTTCTCATATGCTTGTTGGCCATCTGTGCATCTTCCTTGGAGAAATGTCCTTTGCCCATGTATTTTTGGGACTTGTGGTTGTTGTTACATTGTAGTTCTTCACATATTCTGGATAGTGACCCAGAATCAGACACATAGTTTGCAAATCTTTGTCCCATCCCATAGGTTGCTTTTTCACTCTGTTGTTTCCTTTGATGTGCCAAAATCTGAATAAACCCACTTGTGTAAATATTTGCTTTTGTGGCTGTGGTTTTGGTGTGATATCCAAGAAGTCACTGACAAATCTAAAGTCATGAAGATTGACCCCTGTGTTTTCTTCCAGTTTGATTATTTAAGGTCTTACTCTTAGGATTTTAATTACTCTTAGGATTTTAATGTATTTAGAGTTAATTTTTGCAAATGGTGAAGATAAGGGTCCAGCTTTATTCTTTTGCATGTACATGAACGTTCATAGCAGCACTATAATCACCAAAATGGGTCAAAATCCAAATGTGCATCTTTCGATGAATAGATACACTACATATTGTTTATCTGTACACTGAAAATTTATTATTCAGTGAAGAAGTGGAATGAGCTACTGTTATACATTCCAACATGTATGAACCTCGAGAACAGATGTTAATTGAAAGAAGCCAGCCACAAAAGACCACATACTATATGACTCCTTTTTATGAAATCTCCAGAATAGGCAAATCTATGGAGACAGAAAGTAGATCAGTGGTTGAGAGAGGGCGCAGGGAGAGGAAAATACAACTAACTGCTAATAGGGAGGGGATTTTTTTTCAGGATGACGGAGACGTTCTGGAATTAGGTAGTGGTGATGATTGTACAGCATTGTGAATATGCTGGAAACCACTGAACTGCACATTTTTAAATGGTGAATTTTGTTATGTGAGGTATATTTCAATGGGAAAAGATGCCATTAGATATATAGTTGAAAATTCACGGTGGGCGTTGAGTAGCAAATGGATTGTGTTGGGCAAAGAGTGGAGGCCGCTAGGCAAAGGACCTGAAGGCAGGAAGTCTGACCAAATTCACACACTGACAACCAGTTAGATGTTTGATTCCAAATCCCATGTTCTTACCTCTATGCTGTATAGGTTGACATAAGGAAAGGGCCTTGAATT